>NW_006921695.1:6628228-6646080 GCF_000298275.1 Orycteropus afer afer | reverse complement strand
CAGTTGTCCATAGATGGATGGGTCTACGTCTGGACTTTCGATTCTGTTCCCTCGGTCTGTCTGTCTGTCATTGTACCAATACCATACTGTTTTGACTACTGTGGCTATACAGTAGTTCTTAAGATCTGGGAGTGTGAGACCTCCCACTTTGTTTTTCTTCTTGAGAAGTGCTCTGCTTATTCTAGGTCTCTTTTTTTTCCATATGAAATTAGTAATTAGTTTTTCCATGTCCTTAAAAAATTTTGTTGAAATCTGGATTGGGATTGTGTTAAATACATAGATTGCTTTATGTAGTATTGACATTTTCACAATATTTATACCTATCTATGAAAAAGGTAGGTTCTTCTATTTATGTAGTGCTCTTGTTGTCTCTTGTAGCAGTGTTTTATAGTTTTCTTTGTGTAGGTCTTTTGTGTCTTTGGTGAGGTTTATTCCTAGAGATTTTATCTTTTTAGTAGCTATAGTAAATGGTATTTTTTCCCTTATTTCTTTATCAGAGGATTCTTTGATGGTGTAGAGGAATCCAACTGATTTTTGTATGTTGACCTTGTGTCCTGCCACTTTGCTAAAACTCTCTATTAGTTTCGTAGTTTTTTTAATTTAGTTCCTTGGGTTTTCTATGTATAGGATCAGATCATCCACAAATAGAGAGAGTTTTAGTTCCTCTTTGTCAATTTGTATGCCTTTTATTTCTCTTTCTTGCCTTATTGCCCTGGCCAGGACTTCCAATACAATGTTAAATGGAAGGGGTGATAGAGGGCATCCCTGTCTGGTTCCCGTTTGTAAGGGGAATGCTTTGAGTCTTTCTCCATTAATAATGATTTTGGCCATTGGCTTTGCATATATAACCTTTATTCTATTGAGGATTTTCCCTTCCATCCCTATTTTGCTGAGAGTTCTGAACAGGAATGGATGTTGGATTTTATCAAATGCCTTTTCTGCATCAATTTATATAATCATAGGGTTCTTTTCTTTTGTTTCATTTATGTGGTGGATTACATTTTCTGATTTTCTGATGTTTAACCATCCTTGTAAACCTGGTATGAATCCCACTTGGTCAGGGTGTATTAATTTTTTGATATGTTGTTGGATTCTGTTGGCTAGGATTTTGTTAAAGATTTTTGCATCTATGTTCATGAGGGATATTGGTCTGTAGTTCTCCTTTCTAGTGGTGTGTTTCCCTGGTTTTGGTATTAGTGTTATGCTTGCTTCATAAAATGAGTTTGAGAGTATTCCATCTTTTTCTATGTTCTGGAATAGCTTGAGTAGCATAGTTGTCAACTCTTCTCAGAATATTTGATAGAATTCTCCAATGAAGCCATCAGGGCCAGGGATTTTCTTTGTGGGAAATTTTTTTTATGACCTGTTCAATTTCTTCTTTTGTTATAGGTCTGTTCAAGTATTCTATCTCTGAGTGGGACATTTTAGGTAGGTCTTGTGATTCTAGAAACTTGTCCATCTCTTCTAGGTTGTCAAATCTGTCGGAGTACAGTTTTCATAATATTCTGTCAGTATCTTTTTTATTTCAGTTGGTTCTGTTGTGATAACACCATTTTCATTTACAATTCTTGTGATTTGGATCTTCTCTTGTTTTCTTTTGTTAGATCTGCCAATGGTTTATCGATTTTATTAATCTTTTTGAAGAACCAGCTTTTTGTTTTGTTGATTTTCTCTATGTTTTTTTGTTTGTTTTCTGTTTAATTTATTTCTGCTCTGCTCTTTATTATTTCCTTGCTTTTAGATATTTAGGATACTTTTGTTGTTGTGTTTCTGGTTGTTGGAGTTGGTGAGTTAGAGTGTTGACTTTGTTTCTTCTCTCTTTTTTGATGTATGCAATTATTGCTGTAAACTGTCCCCTGAGTACTGGCTTTGCTGTGTCCTATAGGTTTTGGTATGATGTGTCTTCATTCTCATTTGTTTCTAGGAATTTTTTTATTTCAGTTTTTATCTGTTCTATTACCCAGTAGTTTTTGAGCAGTGAGTTGTTCAGCTTCCATATGTTTGATGCTTTTTCCTTGCTCTTCCTATTATTAATTTATAATTTTATAGCATTGGGTTCTGAGAAGATACTTTATAATGTTTCAATGCTTTTGAGTTTATTGAGGCTTGTTTTATTTCCTAACATATGGTCTATTCTGGAGAAGGATCCATGTGCACTGAAGAAGAATGTGAATTGTGCTTTTGTTGGGTGAAATGCTCTGTACATATCTATGAGGTCGAGTTGGTTTATTGTATTGTTGAGTTCTTCTGTATCTTTGTTGAGTTTTTTTTCTAGTTGACCTGACCCTCTTTGAAAGCGATGTGTTGAAGTCTCCTACTACTATTGTAGTGTTGTCTGTTATCTCTTTTAATTCAGTTAATATTTGCTTTACGTATTTTGGAGCACATTCATTGGGTGCATAAATATTTATTATTGTAATGTCTTCTTTGTCATTTGACCCTTTCAGCATCATATAATGTCCTTCTTTATCTCTTATGATGTTTTATTTATTTATTTATTGTGATTTGGGTGAAGATTTACAGAGCAAATTCACTTTCCATACAGCAGTTCACATATACTTTGTCTCATGTCAAGTGGATGGCAGTTGTAGCCTCCACTTTTGTGCTTCTGCTGTGTTGTGTAATTCTGTAATTTTGGTATTCATCTTCTGGATTTCTAACTGCTGTTTTTGTATGACTTCTGATAGTGCATTAATCTTATTATTTTGTTCTTGAATGATTTTCCTGAGTTCTTCCAGGGAACTGTCTGTGTTCTCCTTGTTTCTGTTTGGGGTTTCTTTAGGCTCTTGTAAAGCTCTATAAACATATCTTCTAAATGCCTTCTCAGATAATTCTATTGCCTGCTCTTCCTCCATGTTTAATGATACTTTTGCTTGTGGTTTTGCTTCTAATGCCTTGTCTTGTTTTTTTGTTTGATTTGAGGTTGCCTGTTGTTTCCTAGACATTTTGAGGTTGTCTTTAACTCTTGGTTATGTATTGATTTGTTTTGTCTGGGTTTTATGATTTAAAGGTGAAGCTAGTGTATTTTATTTATTTTTTTTAGTTATTAATTCAGGTATGCTGGGTTGTTCTGCAGTTTTCTTTGTGATGGTGGAATCACTGTGTGGAATGTGGATATGGGTTTCTATTTGTCATAAAGAGGGTTTAGAGTTCTAACCAGGAAGTTTTATGTTGGCTGAATGTGGTTTCTTCTATTGGATGAGTGAAGTTATTGCTGGAGAAGGTAGGAGAGGAAGAAGGAAAGCTCGATGTTACTATGGGCAGTTTCTAGGCCTTTGAGCAAGCTGCTACTGATGACATCGTACTGTTATTTACAGGCCTACAGCTCAATTTCAGCAGACTCCAGTTTTTAGGGGGTTGCCACTTTCTGCCAGGTTCAGACATGTGCAAAAACCCCACTCCTGAGGCCCCTCAGTGCCAAAAATCAGACCCAAGACAACTTCTCTGCTCTGAGATCTGCCATGGAGTTTTCTCTCTCTGGCCCTGCTCACCCGTGGCGCTGGCCCAACTGGCCCAGACTGTGATCCACCTTGGGAGTGCCTTTGTGGGTCTGCCTACCTGTGGTGCCAAAGATCTCCTCATTTTCAGTGGTGCTGGAGTTGGGAGAGTGCCTGCTAGTAATCTGTGGTCCCAATATTACTGATAAAGTCAAGTGCAGGCCTCTCAGTGCCACTAAGCTGACCCAAGCCTACTCAGTGACCTGTTGCAGGGACACTTCCCCAGGCCTGCCCTCCTGCAGCACCGATGGACTCTATGCTTGGGTTTCAGAGGCAGTGGATGTGCCCATTTGCCTAGCTGACCCAAGTTACCAATAAAATCAGGTGCTGAAGGTAGATCCTTGTGGTGATCGCTGGTATGTTTGTGTGGTCACTGGTATGCTGGTGTGGTGTGTCTTCTTCCTTAACTCAGGGAAGTCTCAGATGGTTGTTCTCACCTGCTGGTCACTTCCCCAAGGAAGTCTCTGATGGCCTTTCTTGGCTGCTTGTTGGTGCTCCACAGGATAGATCTTCTGGTCTTGTTATTTCTTTTTCCCCGTACCTTTCTCCTTTCTAATTCTACTCCTCTGAGTTTGGTGGACTCTGACTCAGTGAGCTGTTCAGAGCACCAGAATCCTTAATTCAAACTGCTGTGCCTAGTTTTTCAAGCACTAAGGTGCTAGAGGGAAATAGCATGGTGATTACTGACAAGACTCCATTTTGAATCCATTGTTCAATATTTTGCCCATAGAATCCTTCAACATTGCAACCCGAAGTTTGATTTTTTTTCTTCAGTTCTTCCAGCTTGAGAAATGCCAAGAATGTTCTTTCCATTTGATTTTCCAACTCCGGATTCTTGTGCATTTCACTATACTTTACTTTGTCCTCTAGAGCTGCCCTTTAAAATTTTTTGTTTAGCAATTTTACTTTTGTCATTTCTTCCATTCACTTTAGGTACTTTACATTCAAGAGCAAGTTTCAAACTCTCTTCTGACATCCATTTTGGTCTTCTCTTCTTTCTCTGTGTTTTCAGTGACTTTTGCTTCCTTCATATATGATGTTCCTGATGTTATCCCACAACTTGTTTTCTGTCACTGGTGTTCAGTGCATCAAATCTGTTCTTCAGATGGTCTCTAAATTCAGGTGGGATATACTGAAAGTCATATTTTGGCTCCCATGGACTTGTTTTAATTTTCTTCAGCTTCAGCATGAACTTCCTTATGAGCTGTTGATGGTCTGTTCCACAGTCAGCTCCTGGCCTTGTTTTGACTGGTGACAGTGGGTTTTTCTATTTTCTCTTTCCACAGATGTAGTCAATTTGATTTCTGTGTATTCCATCTGGTGAGGTCCACATGTATAGTAACCATACATGTTGTTTAAAAAAGATATTTGCAATGAATAAGTCATTGGTCTCACTAAATTCCATCATGTGGTCTCTGGCATCATATCTGTCACCAATGTCATGTTTTCCAACTACCAATGTTTCTGTTTCCAGCTTTCACATGCCAATTACCAGTAATTATCAATACATCTTGATTGCATGTTTTGTCAATTTTATCCCACAGAAGTTGGTAAAAATCTTCAGTTTCTTCATTTTTGGCCTTAGTGGTTGATTGGTAAATTTGAATAATAATAGTATTAGTTGGTCTTTGTAGGCATATGAATATTACCCTCCATTGCTGACTGCATTGTACTTCAGGATAGATCTTGATTTATTCTTTTTAATGATGAATGTGACACCATTCCTCTTCAATTTGTCATTCTCAGCACAGTAGACCATATGATTATTTGATTCAAAATGGCCATTACCAGTCCATTTCAGCTCAATAAGGCCTAGGATATTGATCTGTATGCATTACGTTTCATTTTTGACAATTCCCAGTTTTCCCAGATTCATACTGTGTACATTCCACATTCTGATTATTAATGAATGTTAGCAACTGTTTCTTCTCATTTTGAGTGGTACCACATCAGAAAATGAAGGTCCCAAAAGCTTTACTCCATCCATGTTATTAAGGTTGACTCTACTTTGAGGAGGCAGCTTTTCCCCAGTCATATTTTGAGTGCCTTCCAATCTGAGGGGCTCATCTTCCAGAACTATATTGGAAAATGTTTCCCTGTTATTAATAAGGTTTTCAGTAGCCATTTTTTTTTTTTTCCAGAAGTGTACCTGGCCACATCCTTCTTCCTAGTCTGTCTTAGTCTGTAGTCTTTGCTGTGACCATGATGTAATTGTTCACATTTGAAATACTGGTGGCATAGCTTTTAGTACCACAGTAGTATCCAAGCCACCACACTATGACAAACTGATAGATGGGTGGTGGACTAACAGGCATAGAGGTTAGGATTTATAACACATATTCTTTTTGGACATAATTCAATCCATAACATACAGTATATAACACATGGTAGTTCGGGGGTAGAATTCTCACTTTTCATTTGGGTGACCTGGGATCACTTGTTGGCCAATACACCTCATGCATTGTGCTATGATGCTGAACAGGTTTCAACAGCACTTCAGACTAAGACAGACCAGGAGGAAAGGCCTGGTGATCATCTTATGAAAATCAGCCAGTGAAAACCCTGGATCACAACAGTCCAACCACAATTGATCACAGGTCTAGGCAGCAATTTGCTTCATTGTGTATGGAGTCACTTTAAGTCAGGGCCCAACTTGATGCTTGATGGCAGTCATATAGTCAGTGACTGCAACACCCCCAAAATGGTCTCAAACCCCATCTCATTTAGCTATGCTTGTAAGAATCTGCTAGCCATTTCCCTCTCCCTCCTTGTCACATTTTGATTACCTCCTTCCTGTTAGGGGTTAACCTGTCCTTCAGCTAGCCCCGGCAATTAAATCCCTAGCCAGTAGTGCTTTATCAAAGCAAACACAAGTGGTTCCAAAAGTGATGCCTTGGACCCCCTCCCCAGTGGCCTGGTGCTCCTGAGTCTGAAAACCGGTCACATAGCCTTCCAGTCCTGGTCACATAGACCCTGTCCTCAATCCCCCTCAGGTATAAATATTCCCAAAAGATGGGCAGTTTTTTTTTTTTCAGAAATTGTCAGATCCACCCCAGTCTGGCTGCCTGCTGGATCAGAAGGTGCTAGCAAGTTGTGTAAGCCTGTGTCTATCTTTTTCTTTCATCTATTATTTTGTAAACTCTTTCTCCCTCTCTCTCTTGATTTTTTTTTTTTTTCCTCTTATTCTTAATAAAGCTCATGCTGGTAAGGGGACCTCCTGACAGGTTCTTTGGTTTCTCCAAATCCATCCAAGGAGAAATTTCAAATCCCCTGTGAAATTCCCGGGACAGCAGCTAACAACAGCTTAACACATGGGGGCTACCTTATAATCTTCCCTCAGGTAAGGTCTTTTCATAACACAAATGCTTTGCGCTCAAGTATTAACTGATAGGTTGGCAGTTGAAAGCCAAGAGCAGCACCACGGAAGAAAGATCTGGTGATCTACTTCTGTAAAGATTACCACCCAAAAAATCCTAAAGGGCAGTTCTACTCTGTAACACATGGGGCTTCCATGAGTCAGAATTAACTCAATGGCAACAAATTTGGTTTTGGTTTTTGTCCTCAATTAAGCCTGACACAGACAAAGTATTGTAAGAGCTCAGTATTCATATTCATGATGTTTCGTTCCTTACCCATTTGGAAGATGCTTCAATTGAAGGAAGATAACCTCATACTGTGGAGTAGTTTACAACCTAGCCTTATGTTTCACAGTTTCTGAGATGGTTCAGTGGAACCAGAGTGCCATTGTAACCTTTACAAAAGTATCAGCCAAAATAAATTAGCAGAGCACTCTGTGGTCTCCAAAACAATGATTGTATCTAATTATTTTTTTCTTTGAGAACCCAATTTCTCAGCTTGGATTCAGCAAACAATGATGCATTGAATTTCACTGCTGTCCAGTGGGTCTTGCCTCATAACGACCCCTCTTTGGGTTTCCGAGGCAGTTTCTCTATAGAAGTAGATTGCCCAATCTTCCTTCCCGGGAATGGCTGGTGGGTTTGAACCACCAGCCTTCTGGTTAGCAGTCAAATGCCTTAGGGCTCTATGCCACCAGAGCTCCCAATCCATTGAATAGTTAAGTGTTATTACAGGTCTCAGAAATAAAAGCCCCCAGGGCACTTTGAGCTTTTCTGTGGAAAAATCACCAGTGAAAGACAAAGCCTTCGGATGTAAAATTGTCAAAAGTCTTTGGATGTAGAATTATTAACTTGGCACTTTAACAAGGCCCACCCTATTTGCAGCAAAAGGCTTAATGGCCAAGACAAACAAAGGCCTAGAGCGATCACTTAACAGAATTAGCCCTGCTATGCTCTTCACATTACAGTGCATTTGTCAAGCCTGATAGCCATCTCTTGCTTCCTGGAGGAATCAACATTTTTTTTTTTTTTATAAGTTGACTTTTGTTTTCTTAGCTGTGCCAACATTCCAGCTACATGAGAAAGCCCAAACAGATTTAAACCCCAAATTCAAAGTACTGTTTGTACTGCAAACATGTTACAGTTGTCAGCATGCAGTACACAAACACATTGAGGAGGGGGGATGGAAATTGAATGGACATTAATTTCTGGGTGAGCTGCCATATGGAATGCTATATTTCAGAGATCCATCCAGACTGTAAGAGCTGTTTCAGAAGTCTTGTATTTCAAGTCATTAAGGGGCCAAACTTTGTGGATGTTAATTATAGCATCTTGGCTAGGTAATTAAATCAAATCTTCAGTAACAATTGGAGTAAAGAAGGCCCCAGCTGGAGCTTCTCAGCTCTTTGACAGCGGAACTAGTCTAACCTTTATCCAACAGTTAAGAGGGCCCGGGGACATTTATAAAGAGCTCTGGTGGCATAGTGCGTAAGACATTTGGCTGCTAACAGAAGGTCAACTGTTTAAACCCACCAGCTGCTCTATGGGAAGAAGATGAGGCAATCTACTTCTATAAAGATTTATAACCTTGGAAATCCAGTAGGGGTTGCTGAGATTGGAATCCACTCAATGACAGTGGTTTTGGTTTAGGGACATTTATATCTATAAAAGTGCATTGTAACTGCTTTTATGGGGTGGCTCATTTTAAGGAAACAAACTACAGAAATGGTCTATAAAATGTTTGCTCTAGTTAGTCCCTGACCATATCTTTTTGGAACATGGGCCAAGAAATCCATCATTTTTAAAGCAAATTACTATTTCATATGACTTGTGGTATAAGTGGTCGTATCTTAGTCTTGTTAATAGGAGTTAAAATACAATTATTAAACATTTAAAATATTTTTACCTTATTTTCCGCTTAATTTGGACTGATAGCATTAGGTAAATTTGTAACTACTGAGGAAATGGAAAAAAAAAAAAACTTTATTTATTTATTTATTTGTCCCAGATCCCCAACTACTTCTAAACCCATTGGCTCCAATGTAATATCAATAGGAAAATGATGTCAGAATGTGGTAAATTGACGACTGGAATCCTGCAGTAGCATAAAATGCCCATGAAAAGGGAACAGATACTTGATATCCCACAAAAATATAATGATAATTCTTTTTTGCAGTAGTTTGTTCATGTTCCCTTACTCAGTTATCCCAATACTTGTGTTATCTCACTCTCTTAGCCATCCATGAGGTATTGCTACAGTCAACTCCCAAATCCAGCTCCAAAGAGCTGGACAATTAAAATAACCAGAATGCCTTTGTAGCTCAATAAATTACTAATGAATGTTCCCATCATCAAATTGCGATAGGGCAAGGTTTAGAAAGACCTTTGGGCTTGTAAAAAAAAAAGATTCTAAATTATGCTTTAATTTGAATATATTGGATTACATTAAAATTCTTTGAAGATTGAGCCACCGCTGTATTTTAGCAGCAAACAAACGTCAGAATTGTTGGACTTTTAATTAGCAACTGGGGTTGGGGCAGTGAAAATTCTTGGGAAGAGTATGTGTGGGTCTTCTGGGACTGTGGAAACTTGGCACAGGATTGTAGTGATTTTTCAAACATTTTAGCTTGGTTTCTTCAGTACTTTGCCTTTGAACTTTCATTGAGATCATTAAGGTAAATACTTTCAATGGTCAAGTGGTATGAGTATATTCACACAATCATTGCAATTGTTTTGTCCAAATTCCTCAAACCAGAGGAAAGAAACTAATATTTGTAGAGTCAGTTTCTTTCACATAGGTGAATTCATTTAATCATTTCAAGAATGTTACTTAGTTTGTGCTATTATCCAGTTTATAGATGAGGAAACAGAGACAACAAAAATTAAACATTTTGTCTGATTGTTGTTAGTTGCCGTAAAGTCACCCCTGACTCATGAATACCCCATGCTCAATGGGATTGGACTGTTGTGGTCCATAGGGTTTTCACTGGCTGATTATTAGATATCCAGGCATTCCTCCTAGTCTGGAAGCTCTGCTGAAGCCTGTCTAGCATCATAGCAATGTGACTTCACTTTAGGTGCGTTGGTCAGGAAGTGAACCTACATTTCCCACATGGAAAATGAGAATTCTACCACCGAACCAACTCATTGGTTCACCAACCAACTTTCAGTGGGGCAGCAGGGATTCAGACTACCACCTCCTGATTCCAAAGCCTACACCTTCTTGCACTGTTCAAACAGGGTTTAGAAGGTGCCAGTGAAACAAATGCAAAGGATGGTGGAATCCTCAAAGAAGAAAGAAGGCAATTGAATGAGTTCCAAGTCAGACCAAAGCAACATTTCACCATCTGTACTTTCCTTTGCTGATAGCTTCTTTAAGAGTTACCACATTTTAAATATAAGGAATGAAAACATTTGGTTTGTAGAAACCTGAAAAGAGGAAACACATTTGTTGGGAGTGGAGAGTGTTCCAACACTGCATTTGGGCTGCATTTAGAATTCAGTTTCTGATTTATAGGCTTGACGAGAAGCTATATTACTTAGATATTTCATGCATGAAACACACACACAAAGGATTGCTTCTGATTCTCTGCATTTAAGATATTTCATATTCACTATGTATTTTTTTAAAGACAACAAACAAACAAACCAAAAACCCACTATCATAAACATTGGAAAATTAGGTTCCAGAAATATAGTAAATCAAAACTACAAACTTTAAAGCATTTGGACATTCTGATGAAATCTGGACTTTTTTTCTTTTTTTTTTTGATTTTTTTTTTATGAAAAAGAGCTAAGTTGCCAACAGAATTTTTCGAGATTCTTTAAAAGAACATATTGTATTATCACTTATGATAGTATACTACCAGTCTAGCTTTTCATGTTCTACTGCTGAATTTGTATCACTTACAGGAAATCGAAAGTCAGGATAACATTTATGAAGCATTTTAAAATAAGAAGTCATTGGTGAAATAATCTTGTACCTTAAGTATGATGGACTTGTGGAGGCAGGGACTTGGGACTTGGGCTGTTTTTTTTTTTTTTTTGCAAATACTTACAATTGTTTATTTATTTATTTATTTTTATTATTTTTGTTTTTAATTGTGATTTGGGTAAAAATTTACAGAGCGAATTCAGTTTCCATACAATGGGTTCACATACACCTTGTCTCATCACATTGACCACAATTTACCACAATGCAACAGCTCCCCTCCCACTTCCTCCTGATAGTTACCTCTTCCCTGTGTCCATGTCTCCATGCACTCCTGCCCCCTGAACTGTCTCCCTGTGCATAAGCAGCCCTTCTTTCTCCCATGATTATTCTCTCCAAGGAGTGTATCTACCTGAGGTAAATGTTCAACTCATATGCCTGTCTTCCGTTTGGCTGGAAGCCACAGATGTGGGTTCAATTCCAGACCTGAAGTGCAGCTAGGGGCCATAGTCTCAGTGGTTCCACCAGGTGGTCTGGTTTTTTAAGCTAAAGAAATGGAACTCTCTAATATGAATTCTTCACTAACTAGAAATTCTGTAAGATAAAAAATTGCCCAAATATTTTCACTTATTTGAGTTAGTTGAATTTTTCAGTTATATGACTTGTACCTATTCTTAAATCAAAATTTAAAATTGTTCATATATAATTCACTGCTGTTGAGTCAGATCTGACTCATAGCGACCTCTCCTTGGGTTTCCAAGGTGATATCACTACGGAAGTAGATTGCCTAACCTTCATATGTAAAATATACAAAAATCCTTATAATTTATAAGGACATGAAAGATTTAAATGATCAGTTTTTTTTTTTTTTAAACTAACAAAAAATATGGTAGTATTTGATTTAGATGGCACATTTAGGCTCAAACACACTTTGTGTTTCCCTGCATCATGCATACCCAACAAAACCCATCTAGTTTTACTTGAGGCTTTTTTACACCCTACTATTTGTTGGCATTTTCTTGAGCAACTAACAGAACTTCAAGAACTCCCAATTTCTTCAAGTATTCACCAAATAAGAGTGACTAAAACACTGATGACTGATTATAGATAACCCACAGTTCTGAGGCTTGGAAATGGTAAAGAAGGGACAAGTAAGGAGGAACATTGAAAGCAAAACAACAAATATAGGTTCAACATTCCAAATAACAGCATTTAAATAAACAAGAACATACCCCTGTAATTATATTACTTTTGGCCTTAAGACATGATCTCTAATGCCTGTCTCCATGGTACTATCCAATTCTTTATATGTTTAATCAACATGAGCTGAGAAGAATGTAATAACAACAGTTCTTTGCCTCCATTTGGTAGTGATTAGGGGCAAAACTAAGTTGACACCTAAACCAAAAAAAAAAAAAAAAAAAAACCAAACTCAGTGCCATTGAGTCAATTCCAACTCACAGTAAACCACTTTGGGTTTCTGAGATGGTAAATCTTTATGGAAGTAGATTGCCCAGTCTTCTTTCCACAGCTTGGCTGGTGGGTTTGAACTGCCAAACTTCTGGCTAGCAGTCAAATGCCTTAGGCACTATACCACCAAATCTCCTTAGCTGGCACCCACAGAAAGCTATATGCATTTAACATGATGGAGAATTCATCCTTTTTAATATACTTTTTGAATTTAGAGTAGGAATGATAGATATAATTGCTCCTTACATCAACATGAAATAACCAGGAAATGTCATTATGTCATCATCCAATAGCATCAGATGTTCACATTAAAAATGCCACCAAAACCTCTAACTGGATTACAAATATTTGTTGTCTAGTGCCCAACACCTTAGTTTCGGATTTCTGGTCACTACAACTGTGAGAGAATACATTTTTGTTTTAAGCCACCAAACCAAAAATAAAACGAAACCCACTGCCATCAAGTGGATTATGACTCATAACGATCCCCATTGATTTTTGAGGTGGTAAATCTTTACAGAAGTAGATTGTCCCATTTTCCTTCTGCGGAGTGGCTGGTGGGTTTGAACCACCAGCTTTCTGGTTAGCAAGCAAGTGTCTCCGGCACTGCACCACCAGAGCTCCTTTTTAAGCCACCAATTTGTAATAATTTGTTATGGCAGCCTTAGGAAATTAATGCAAGAGGTGAATCTTGGGTGTATCAGGTGTATCTCCACACTATTCCTCCAACACCTCTCTACCACAGTAACCTACAAACTGTTATTCCAACTCTGGAAAAAGTGACTCTTTGAAGATGAGGTGTGGGGAACATTGGTTTCTGGGAGTGCAGATGTGATTAGAAGAGGACACAGGAGAACACAGAATGGGAAAGGAGAGACATTGAATTGGGTCTCTGGAAGAACTCACCACAAGGAGAGCATTGTGGAAGAGGGAGTCTAGATTTCCTGAAAGTGGTTTTAGCTGTGGGGTTGGGTGGGGTAAGGAGAGAAGGGAAGAAAAGTGTGCTTGTTATCATCAATTGGTTTTTATAATACCCTCACCGTTCAAAGCTCCACCCTTTATGTTGTTGATATTGTTTGTTAGGTGCCGTCAAGTCACCTTCTACTCCTAGTGACCCTATGCACAGCAGAATGAAACAATACCTAGTCCTGTGCCAGCCTCACTATCCTTGCTATACCTGAGCCTATTGTTGTAACCACTGTGTCAATCTATGTCGTTGAGGCCTTTGTCTTTTTCATTGACCCTCCATTTTACCAAGCATGATATCCTTCTCCAGGGAATGGTACCTTCTGACAACATGACCAAAATGGGTGAGTTGAAGTCTGGCCATTCTCGCTTCCAAGAAACATTCCCACTGCACTTCTTCCAGGACAGATTTGTTAGTTCATTTGGCAGTCCATGGTACTTTCAATGTTCTTTGCCAACACCACAACTCAAAACATCAACTCTTCTTTGGTATTCCTTATTCATTATACAGCTCTCACATGCATATGAGACAATGGAAAATACCGTGGCTTGGGTTAGGTACACCTTAGTCTTCAAGGAGACATCTTTGCTCTTCAGCACTTGAAAGAGGTTTTTTTGCAGTAGATTGGGCCAATGCAATAATACATTGTCTGATGTCTTGACTGCTGCTTCCATTGGTGTTGATTGTAGAACTAGGTGTTCTGGTTACCAGTGCCACTCTGACAGGAATATACCACAAATGGTATGGCTTGAAGAAACAAGAGTTTATACTCTTACAATTTTGGGAGGCTTGAAGTCCGAGTTCAAAGTGCCAGGCTCTAGAGGCTGTGTGGACGCCACTCAACCTTGGGCTTCAGCTCTGCCTCTTGCTCCCAGCCCACTGAAGCTACAGGCATCTCTTCACTCAGGCAGCTACTGGCTACTAAGGCTAACAAGCCCAAGGTCAATAAATAAAATGGCACAGTCCCGATGTTACCAAACCATGTGGCAGGCCATTAATTGAAGTCCATTGAAAGTCCCAAGGTTGGCAGAGCATGGCAGGCTGCTGAACAATGACACGGCTACATGCAGGGTTCAAACATACCATAAGACAGAGATTATTTTCAAAACTGTTTTTTATATACAGGAAGCAGAGAACATACCCAAAGCAGCTACTTAGCAGCTCCAGTAGATTCTGCCATGGAGTTAAATACCAATCTGACCATGAGGAATAACTACATTCATCTGTCCAGCCACTCAACTAGGCCTAGCCAAGTTGACACACAAACTTAACCCCCACACCAGGTAATATGAAGTCTTTGACAACTTCAGTCTTTTCCCCTTTTATCATAATGCTGCTTATTGGTCCAGTTGTATGAGGATTTTTGTTTTCTTTATATTGAGGTGTAATCCATCCTGCAGACTGTAGTCTTCAATCTTCATCAGTAAGTGCTTCAACTCATCCTCACTTTCAGCAAGCAAAGTTGTGTCGTCTGTGTATCACAGGTTGTTAATGAGTCTTCCTCCAATCCTGATGCCACGTTCTTCTCCATATAGTCCAACTTCTTGGATTACTTGCTCAGTTTACGGATTGAGCAAATATGGGGAAAGGATACAATCTTGATGCACTCGCTTCCTGATTTTAAACCATGAGGTATCCCCTTGTTCTGTTCAAATGACAGCCTCCTGGTTTATATACAGGTTCCTCATGAGTACAATTAAGTGTTCTGGAATTCTCATTCTTCTCAATTTTATCCATTTGTCATGATCCACACAGTCAAATGCTTTTGCATTTGCATAAATCTTTCTGGTATTCTTTGCTTTGAGCCAAGATCCATCTGACATCAGCAATGATATCTCTTGTTCCACGTCCTCTTCTGAATCCACCTTGTATTTCTGGAAGTTCTCTGTCAATATACTGCTTGTTTTGTTTACCTAGTGCCTCTCTGACAAAAATAAACCACAAATGGAATGGCTTGAACAAACAGGAGTTTATTCTCTTCCAATTTCTGAGGCTGTAAATCTGAGTTCAAAGTGCCAGGCTCTGGAGAGGCTGGATGAAAGCCCCTCAACCTTGGCTTCAGCTCTGCCTCCTGCTCCCGGCCCACTGAAGCTGGAGGCTTTTCTTCATTCAGACAGCTGGTGGCTGCTGAGACTGACAAGTCCAAGGTTGACAAGTAAAAAGGCACAGTCCCAATGTTACCAGACAACATGGGAGGCCACTAATTCAAGTCCAGATGAAGTCACAAGATTGGCAGGGCATGGCAGGCTGTTGAACAATGATTTGGCTACATGCAGGGTTCAAGCATTCCAAAAGGCTAGTAACCATTCCCAAAGCTGTTTCTTGTATATGGGAAGCAGACCACATCCTTAAAGCAGCTGCTCAGCTTATCCAATAGATTGTACCATGAAGTTAATTACCAATCTCACCATGGAGAATAACTACATCCAGCTGCCCAGCCACTCAACCAGGCCCAGTCAAGTTGACACACAAGCTTAACTACCACACCGCTGCAACTGTTTTTGAATTATCTTCAGTAAGATTTTACTTGCAGATGGTATTAATATTAATTGATAATTTCCACATTCTATGGGATAACCATCCTTTGGAATAGGTACAAATACGGATCTCTTCTAGTCAGCTGACCAGGGAGCTGTCTTCCAAATCTCTTGGCATTGCTGACTGAGTGCCTCCAGCGCAGCATCCATTTGTTAAAACATTTCAACTGGTCTTCTGTCATTTCCCGGAGCCTTGTTTTTCACCATTTCCTTCAGAGCAGCTTCACTTCTTCCTTCAATACCATTGGTTCTTGATTATATACCACCTCTTGAAATGGATGAACATCAATCAATTCTTTTTGGTACAATGACTCTGTGTATTCCTTCCATCATCTTTCAGTGTTCCTGCATCATTCAATATATTCACATAGAATCTTTCAATATTGCAACTTGAAGCTTACATTTTTTTCCTCAGTTCTTTCAGCTTGAGAAATGCCGAGCACGTTCTTCCCTTTTGGTTTTCTAATTCCATGTCTTTGCACATTTTATTATAATAATTGGCTTTGTCTTCTCAAGCTGCTCTTTGAAATCTGTTCAGGTCTTTTATCTTGTCATTTTTTCCATTTGCTTTAGCTACTCTCTGTTCAAGGGCAAGTGTCAAGATTTATCCTGAAGTATGATGCTCTCGTTGTTGTTGTTGTTATGTGCCGTCGAGTCAAACCTGACTCATAGCAACCCCTCCTTGGGTTTCTGAGGCAGTATCACTATGGAAGTAGGATTGCCCAACCTTCCTTCTGAGGAGTGGCTGGTGGGTTTGAACCGCCAGCCGTCTGATTAGCAGGCAAGTGTCTTAGCCACTATGCTACCAGAGTGATAGGATAATACCCATCCACAAGCAAGACAAGTTACTACTACTATTATTCAAATTTATGCACCAATCACCAAAGCCAAAGATGAAGAAATTGAAGATTTTTACCAACTTCTGCAATCTGAAATTGACCGAACATGCAAGCAAGATGTATTCATTATCACGAGTGATTGGAATGCAAAAGTTGGTAACAAAGAAGAATCACCAGTAGTTGAAAAATATGGCCTTGGTGATAGAAATAATGCTGGAGATCTCATGATAGAATTTTGCAAGACCAGTGAATTATTCATTGCGAATATATTTATTTTTTACAATATAAATGGCAGCTATACATGTGGACTTGGCCGAATGGAGTACATAGGAATCAAATTGACTCCATCTGTGCAAGAGGTGGAGAAGCTTATGTTCAGCGCAAACAAGTCCAGGAGCTGATTGTGCAACACACCGTCAACTGCTCATATGCAAGTTCAAGTTGAAGCTGAAGATAATTAAAAGAAGTCCATGAGAGCCAAAATACGACCTTGAATATATCCCTCCTTAATTTAGAGACCTTCCAAAGAATAGATTTGATGCATTGAAAACCAGTGACCAGAAACCAGAGGAATTGTGGGATGACATCAAGAACATCATCCATGAAGAAAGCAAAAGGTCATAAAAAAGGCAGGAAAGGAAGAAAAGACCACCCTGTACTGTAGGGCTAAAATGCTAAAAATGATTTCTTAGTTTACCTTGTCAGAAGTTTCTAGTTTAGATTCCTTCTAATGTAGAAACATGTATGTATTTGGGAAAGCAGAAAAGAAGTAATTGATCTGTGGTTGCAGCATCAGAAGGGTGAATAGGCAGATGGCAGAAGTGAGGGTTTGCAAGCTCTGGTGCTAGTGCAAATTTAGTGGGATTCTTACACTGTCTGATTTATAGCATCTAAATGCAGGCTCTGGTGAGGCACAAGGTAGAACATTCAACGACTAACCAAAAGGTCGGTGGTTTGAACCCACCAGCTGCTCTGCAGGAGAAAGATGAAGCAGTCTGCTTCTGTAAAGATTTACAGCTTTGGGAACTCTATAGGGTAGTTCTACTCTGTCCTATAGGGTCACTATGAGTCAGAATCAACTTGATGGCAGTGGGTTTTTTAAAATGCAGGCTACTTGGCTGTTCCTACTCCAGCCCTTTCAGCAATTTTGTAAGTATCTAAATCCCTCTATTAAATTACTTTTTGCTTGAAATACTTAGAGTAGCTTCTGTTTTCTTGATTAAATTCTGACTGAATAAAAAAAAAAAAAAAAAAA
>NW_006921695.1:6614520-6628128 GCF_000298275.1 Orycteropus afer afer | reverse complement strand
AATAAATGCACACATCCAAAAAGAAAATAGAGCTAAAGTCAACACTTCAAACCAATATCTCCAACAATTAAGAAATAGAACAGCAAGAAAAGCCTATAGTCACCAAAGGAAAGGAAATAATAATCAAGTAGAAATCAGTGAAACAGAAAATGGAAAGCAATAGAAAAAATCAACACTAGGAATTTTTTTTTTATAAAAGATTAATGAAATTGACAATCCACTGCAAATTTAACAACGGAAAGAGGGAGAGAATAAAAATAACACAAACAATAAATGAATTGGGTGACATCACAACAGAATCAACTGAAATAAAAGGGATAATTCCAGGATACTGTGAAGTACTGTACTCCAACAAATTTGAAAATTTGGAAGAAATGGAGATTTCTAGAAATACACTACTTACCTAATGTAATACATTCTGAGATAGAAAAGTTGAACAGATCCATAACAAAAGAAGAAATTGAACAGGCCATAAAAAAAAAAAAAAAAAAAATGACTCCTGGACTTTCTCCAGAGGAAGAAGCTTCACCAAGGACCAGAGGCATGGATGCTGTTGAATGGAGAGGAGCACAGGCAGGATGGGGCGTTAGCACTGGGCTGAAGGAATCTTCCTGTGTGGCATAGCCACAGTAGTTTTAGCCATTTATACTTATACAGCTTTGTTATATACCATTTCAGTAGGTTTGTAGACCAAGAAACTGTGTGGGAGATCAAGGTAATGATAGAGTTTAAAGGAAATTTATGTCCATGTGAAATAGTATAAGGTTTGGATCAACTAGTGTTCATCCCTTGAAGTGTTTCCTTGATACTTCTCTTTGTATTTCAAAAATGAATCCCACTGTGGAAAGCACTTAAGGTAGATCTGACTCCTTATGAATTCTTCTCTGTAATTCACAGAATTATAATGAGTTTGCAGCATAATATATCAAAGCATTTAAATAAGATTAGAATATAAGATTTTTTTCTCTTAACAATCCCATCCACAGAACAGAAAGTTTGTCCTCATTCCAGCATATTAAATTCCTATCAACCATGTATTGAGTTATCCTTATAATATAGAATCAATCTGTCATGAGGACTTCCAGCTGTTGCATTTTAAATGAATGTATCAGTTATGTCTTCAGGACCATGAATTACTTGTCTTACTTTACAGAAACAGAGGAATCAGAAAACTTTTGCTCAATTCTATATTGACTGTCAGCAATAGTTGGCATTTATACTCATTGTTTCCTGTCAGAGCTCAGGCTTTCTTTGGTTTTGGTCTGGCTGAAAGGTTCCCTCTTGTCATACTTTTCTGCTTAAAAAGCTTTAAGTAAGAAGAAGGTGAAATCCAAATTCATAACAAGTCATTTGAGAACCTCTGTTAGTTGGCTCCAGTATTACTCATAATTATTTAATTTGGTCTCTGTCTCTCTCTTTGGAATGTGATTTATGCATCTCTCTCTGTACTTTTGTTTACCTTATACCGACATCTTTCCTACCATTAATCAGACTGCTACTGTGGTAGTTAAGGTTGTATGTCAACTTGTCTGGGCAGCTGGATGTAGTATTCCCCATGATGAGACTGGTAATCAGTTCGATGGTGTAATCTACTGGAGCAGTTGGGTAGCTGCCGTATGGATGTGGTCTGCTTCCAGTATATAAGGAGAAGCTGTGAGAAAGATCTCAAGCTTCTTGGCACATTCTGATCCTCCATTTGGCAGAGTCATCAGTGAGTGGCTTGCCACATTGTCTGTTGATCTTGGGACTATTTCTTGACTAGTAGCCTGCCATATTGCTTGATAATCTTTGGACTTGCCATTTTACTTGGGATATCATAGCTGTTGTCAGATGGATCTTGGCTCAAAGCAAAGAATATCAGAAAGATGTTTACTTGTGTTTTATTGACTATGCAAAAGTATTTGATTGTGTGGATCATAACTAATTGTGGATAACATTGAGAAAAATGGGAATTCCAGAACACTTAATTGTGCTTATGAGGAACCTGTACATTGACCAGGAGGCTGTCATTCGATCAGAAAAAAGGAGCACTACATGGTTTAAAATCAAGAAGGGAATGTGCCAGGGTTATATCCTACCACCATACTTATTCAATCTATATGCTGAGCAAATAATCTGAGAAGTTGAACTATATGAAGAAGAATGTGGCATCAGAAATGGAGGAAGAATCATTAACAACCTCTGATACACCGACAATACAACTTTGCTTGCTGAAAGTGAGGATGACTTGAAGTACTTACTGATGAAGACTGAAAAATACTGGTGAAGATTGAAGAATATAAAGAAAACAAAAATCCTCACAATTAGACCTATAAGGAGCATCACGATAAAATGGAGAAAATATTGAAGTTATCAAAGGCTTCACATTGCTTGGTTCTACAACCGATGCCAATGGAGGCAGCAGCCAGGACATCAGATGATGTATAGCACTGGGAAAATCAGCTGCAAAGGACCTCTTTCAAGTACTGAATAACAAAGATGTCTCCTTGAGGACTAAGGTGCACCTGACACAAACCATGGTATTTTCAATCACCTCATATGCATGTGAGAGCTGGACAGTGAATAAGGAAGACCAAAGAAGAATTGATTCTTTTGAGTTGTGGTGCTGGAAAAGAATGCTGAAAGTACCATTGGCTGCTAAAAGAACTAACAAATCTGTCCTGGAGGAAGTGCAGCTGGAATGCTCCTTGGAAGCAAGAATGGCCAGACTTTGTCTCACTTACTTTGGTCATGTTATCAGAAGGGACCATTCACTGGAGAGGGTTGTCATACTTGGTAAGGTGGAGGGTCGACAAAAGAGGGGAAGACCCTCAATGAGATGGATTGACACAGTGGCAGTGGCAATGGGCTCAAGTATAGGAGGGATATGGAGCTGGCACCAGACTGGGCAGTGTTTCATTCTGCTGTGCATGGAGTCACTGAGTTGGAGATGACTCGATGGCACCTAACAACAACAACAATTTTTTGGCTTTGGGTTTTTCAGCTTTAGCAGCCAGCAGCTGCCTTAGTTAAGAGTCACCTCCAGCTCCAGCTGGCTGAGAGCAAGAGGCAGAGCTGAAGTCCAATGTCAAAGGGCCTTTTCCCAGCCACTAGAGCTGGCACTTTGAACTCAGACTTCTAGCCTCCAAAACTGTAAGGAATAGATCCATGTTTGTTAAAGCCATACATATGTGGTATTTTCTGTTAGAGCAGCACTAGAGGACTAAAAACAGCTACTTTTTCTTCAAAGTCTAGTTTAAGTGTCTTATTCTCTAAGGGATTTTCTTTTGAGGTAGTTCACACTTCCTATCAGCAATCTCTCTCATCTCTTAAGTCAAAACCTATGATCTCTATAGTGGGAATGTGAATTTCTCTAGGACCATTTATCTAGAACAGAATCTTATTGTGCTTTATTTCCATACATTAAGTACAAACTAGGGAGAGAGTAAATAAAACTTTGCTAAATGTCATGATAGTTTGAATTTGTTGTTCTTGAGTGCTTTGAAAATGAGTTATCTTAATGAGCATCAGTAACACTGATGTTTTAATTAAAGCTATCAAATATGAATTAGTTAAAATGCCTTTAGCTAAAAGGCACAAAGATCAGAAAGGAAGAAGTAAACCTGTTTCTATTTGCAGATGATTATTATTTACATAGATAATCCTAAGTGGTCTAAAAAACAACCGCCAGAACTAATAAAGAACTTAGCAAGGTCATAGGATACAAGGTTAATATATAAAAAAATCAAAGTCTATGTTGTACAAAATCAAACAATTGAAAAATGAAAGAAAATAATAATTCCATTTATAATAACATCAAAAGGCATAACATATTTAGAAATAGACTTATAAAATTTCTACACTGAAAGATATAAAACATTGCTGAGAGAAATAAAACAAAACATAAATAAATGGAAAGATATACCATGTTCATGGATTGGAGGATTCAATATCGTTGAGGTGTCAATTCTACCCAAATTGATCTATTGATTCTATGCAATCCCCAGCATAATCCCAGGAGACTTGTGTATTTGTATGTAGAATTTAACAAATTGATTTAAAAATATGTGTCGTCAGGTGCTGTCAAGTTGGCTTTGACTCATAGCGACCCTATGTACAACAGAACAAAACTGTGCCTGGGTGTGCACCATCCTTACAATCCTTGCTATACTTGAGCTGTTTGTTGCAATCATGTCATTGAAGATCTTCCCCTTTTTTGCTGACCCTCCACAAAAATATTCCATAAAAATGTATATATATATATAAAAAGCCAAACTCATTGCCATCGAGTTGGTCCTGACTCATAGTGACCCCTCCTTGGGCTTGCCCAATCTAGATGGTCCAATCTTCCTTCTGAGGAGTGGCTGGTGGGTTTGAGCTGCCAGCTTTCTTGTTAGCAGTCAAATACCTTAGGCACTATGCCACCAGAGCTCCCAAAAATACATATGGAAAAGCAAAAGACCAAGAATATACAAAACCAAAACCAAAACCAAACCACTGCCATCGAGTTGATTCTGACTCATAGTGATTCCCATTGGGTTTCCAAGGCTATAAATCTTTACAGAAGTACATTGCCTCATCTTCTTCCCATGGATCAGCTGGTGGGTTTGAACTGCCACACTTCTGGTAAGCAGTCAACTGCCTAAGGCACTCTATCATCAGAACTCCTTAGCATATCCAAAGCAATCTTGATAAAGAATAAAGTGGATGATTTTTACCACACCCAAAATATGACCTTGATAATATCACTCCTGAATTTAGAGCCCATTTAAAGAATAGATTTGGTACATTGAACACCAATGACTGAAAACTAGAGCACTTCAGAAGCATCATATGCCAATCAGGACAGCCGCTGTGGAGTAACTCCTGGAAAACACGCTCAGATTCCATGAATACAGTACTTTACCAAATTTGTAGATAACAGTTGAAGCTGACTCATGTTCCTTGATTTTTGGAAAACAGACACTACACCACAGTGTGTACTGATGGGTGCACTCCAAAAACAAACATGGGGAAAGAACTCCCAAAACTGCTGACGAATTAAAGTAGGCAGAAACACTATGTACTGGCTGAGTGCTTGGACAACCTCAATTTTAACTTTCTGTCAAGGGTTTTGCCTGTTTCATCATCAATCATTTTTCATATTTGTACACTTTTAAAGTGTGTCACACCTATAAATACATGAATTTCAGAGATAAGGAAGCAGAAATTTAAAATAAAACAATGTAAAGTCATACATCACTTTCTATGGATAAATCACAAAGCTGGAAAGTTCAGGAACTCTCATTCTGTGTTTTGTTTTGGGAAGCAACTTAGAAGATTGCAGATACTAAGTTCCTGAATAATATATTTTTTCACATGTAACACACCCATGTTAATAAAGCATTTATACATATAATGCACATAGTCCTCATAGCAAATCAATATGCAAGGGGACTGCATAGTTTGCAAAAAGGTATAATGTGCATGTTATTTGCATAAAAATACAGTAGTGTTAGATTCAAATGGCAAACTTTAATCACCAAACATTTCCATTTTAACCAACTCTTCTTCCTTTGTGGAGTTCCCAGGTGATATAAATGGTTAACACGCTTGGTTGCCAACTCAGATGTTGGAGTTTGAATATGCCCAGAGGATTTGGAAGAAAGAATATGTAGTATACTTGTAATCAGCCATTGAAAACCTTATGGAACACAATTCTAAGCTGATACTCATGGGATCACCATGATGAGACTAAAGACAACTTGATGGCGGTTGGTTTTCTTCCTTTGTACAGGTATGGCTAGAGACAAGGAAATAAAATAAGATACCCATTAGCTTTGCCTTTTTGGTCAAGCCAATAAGCAACATTTTATCATATAATAACCAATAATAAGGAGCTCTGGTGGTGTAGTGCCTAAGGCATTTGACTGCTAACCAGAAGGCTGGTAGTTCAAACCCACCAACCACTCCTCAGAAGGAAGATTGGGCAATCTACTTCCATAGTGATACTGCCTCAGAAACCCAAGGAGAGGTTGCAATGAGTTGGATCCAAATTGACAGCAATTTTTTTTTTTTTTTTAAGTATAACTCGAGAACCTATGAGAACCAATGTGTTGCTAAGTACTAAGAGTGGGGGTCATGGAAAGGAAAAATGGCAGTGATGAGCTACAGCTGCTATGGATAGACCACTGAAGCCACGATTTAAGGCACAGAGAGAAAATGGGGATTTACCGGGCTGTGGCATGGTTTAGTGATAGAAGTGTGGAGTTTGGAATCAACTTACTTGAGATTGAACACCAGCTCTACCTTGTTATCTAGGTATTCTTGACAAGTTTAATTTCTCTATGTTTTATCTTTTTCATCTGCAGAACAGGAGAAATGAAAGTCATTTAACAGCATTTCAAAATTATATGTGTGTGTGTGTGTGTGTGTGTGTGTATATTTATATATATATATATTGTTGTTAGGTACTGTTGAGTCATCTCTGACTCATAGTGACCCTGTGCACAGCAGAATGAAATAGTGCACGATCCCTGCTATACTTGAGCCCAATGCTGCAGCCACTGTGTCAATCCATCCCATTGAGGGCCTTCCCCCCTTTTGTCAACCCTCCACCTTACCACGCATGACATTCTTTCTCCAGGGAATGGTCCCTTCTGACAACATGACCAAAGTAGATAAGACAAAGTCTGATCATTCTCGCTTCCAAGGAACATTTCCACTGCACTTCCTCCAGGACGGATCTGTTAGTTCTTTAACAGTCCATAATACTTTCAGCATTCTTTGCCAGCACCACAACTCAAAAGCTCAATTCTTCTTCAGTCTTCCTTATTCATTGTTCAGCTCTCACATGCATATGAGGTGATTGAAAATATCATGGCTTGTGTCAGGAACACCTTAGTTCTCAGGGAGACATCTTTGCTCCTCAGCATTTGAAAGCGGTCCTTTGCTGCTGACTTGCCCAGTGCAATATGTTGTCTGATGTCCTGACTGTTGCTTCCATTGATGTTGATTGTAGAACCAAGCAATGTGAAGTCTTTGACAATTTCAATCTTTTCTTCATTTCTTGTGATGCTGCTTATAGGTCCAGTTGTGAAGATTTTTGGTTTTTTTTTTTTATTGAGATGGCATCCATACTGCAGACTATAGTCTTCAATATCCATCATTAAGTGCTTCAAGTCATCCTCAGATTCAGCAAGCAAAGTTGTGTGGTCAGTGTATCACAGATTGTTAATGATTCTTCCTCCAATCCTGATGCCACATTCTTCTTCACGTAGTCCAGCTTCACGGATTATTTGCTTAGCATATAGATTAAATAAGTATGGTGAAAGGATACAACCCTGATGCACTCCCCTCTTGATTTTAAACCATACAGTGTCCCCTGTGTGGTCTGTGTACATGTTCTTCATAGAATTCCTATTCTTCTCAAGGTTATCTACAGTTTGTTATGATCCCCAAACTGAAATGCTTTTGCATAGTCAAATAAAACACAAGTAAACATCTTCCTGGTATTCTTTGCTTTGAGCCAAATCCATCTAACATCTGCAATGATATCCCTCATTCTTCATCCTCTTCTGAATCCAGCTTGTACCTCTGGAAGTTCAGTGTCAATATACTGCTGTAAGTGTTTTTGAATGATCTTCAATAAGATTTTACTTGTGTGTGATATTAATGATATTGTTTGATAATTTCCACATTCTGTGGGATAACATTCCTTTGGAATGGGACAATTATGGATCTCTTCCAGTCAGTTGGCCAGGTAGCTGTCTTCTTTTCATAACCAAGTGAGTGCCTCCATCGAGGCATACGTTTGTTGAAACATCTCAATGAGTATTCCATCAATTCCTTGAACCTTATTCTTCATCAATTCCTTCAATGCAGCTTCAACTTCTTCCTTCAATACCATTGCTTCTTGATCATATGCCACCTCCTGAAATGGATAAGGATCTACCAGTTTTTTATGGTACAATGACTCTGTGCTGTCCTTCCATCTTCTTTTGATGTTTCCTGCATCATTGTGATAGTTGGAGCTGTGTGTCAACTTGGCTGGACCACAATTCTGTGTGGTTTGAGCTGTTGTGGTGTGGTTGTTCCTATGATGAGATCAGATGGCTATGTTTTGAGCAGCCAATCTGTTGAAAGGGAGTTTCCCTAGGGGTGTGGCCTGCTCCCAGTATATTTGTGGACATCCTGGGAGAGGAGACAATCTTCTGTGGATTGGGATTCTGTTGTGCTGCCTGCAACTGTCCATAAGTGAACAATCCACCATTCAGCCTGGAGATCTTGGATTCATCATTCGTTGGAATCAGCAGCCGGTGTACTGCCTGCCAGCTCTGAGCTCCTCAGCCCCTGTGGCTGCAAGAGTCAGGAAAAGCCTTCAGCTTGACGTGGAAAAGTCCTCCAGGAACTTTGGACTTGCCAGCTTCTATAAGTTTGTGAGCCATTTTCCTAAGATAAATCTCTCTCTCTCTCTCTCTCTCTCTCTAAGCTTTACTGGTTTAGTTTCTCTAGAGAACCCAGTCTAACACAATCATTCGATATTTTGCCCATAGAATCTTTCAGTATTGCAATTCGAGGCTTAAATTTTTCCCTCAGTTCTCTCAGCTTGATAAATGCCAAGCCTGTTCTTCCCTTTTGGTTTCCAACTCCAGATCTTTGTACATTTCATTATAGTAATTGGCTTTGTCTGCTCGAGCTGCTCTTTGAAATCTTTAGTTCAGCTCTTTTAGCTTGTCATTTCTTCCATTTGCTTTGGCTATTCTCCATTCAAGGGCAATTTTCAGAGTCTCTTCTGTCATCCCTTTTGGTCTTTTCTTCTTTTCTCATCTTTTTAATGACCTCTTGCTTTCTTCATGGATGATGTTCTTGATGTCATCCCACAATTCCTTTAGTTGTCGGTCATTGGTGTTCAATGCATCAAATCTATTCTTTAGATGGTCTCTATATTCAAGGTCCTATTTTGCTCTTCTGGACTTGTTTTAGTTGTCTTCAACTTCAAATTGAACTTGCATATGAGCAGTTGATGGTTTGTTCCACAATCAGCTCCTGGCCTTTTTTTGGTTGAAGATACTGAGCTTTTCCATCGCCTCTTGCCACAAATGTAGTCAATCTGATTCCTGTATATCCTATTAGGAGATGTCCACATGTATAGCCACCTTTTGTGTTGTTGAAAAAAGGTATTTGCAATGAATAAGTTGCTGGTCTTGCAAAATTCTATCATGTGATGTCCAGTGTTATTTCTGTCACCAAGGCCAAATTTTCCATCTACTGGTAATTCTTCTTTGTTTCCAACTTTTGCATTCTAGTCAGCAATGATAATTAACACATCTTGATTGCACGTTCAGTCAATTGCATACTGCAGAAGTTGATAAAAATCTTTAATTTTCTCATTTTTGACTTTGGTGGTTGGTGCATAAATTTGAATAATAGTCATATTAACTGGTCTTCTTTGTAGGTGTGTGGATATTATTCTATCACTCACAGCATTGTACTTCAGAACAGATCTTGAAACATCCTTTGTGATGATGAATGTCACACTATTCCTCTTCAAATTGTCATTCCTGGCATAGTAGATTATATGGTTGTCTGATTCAAAATGTCCAAAACCAGTCCATTTCAGCTCACTAAAGCCTAAGATATCAATCTTTATGCATTTCATTTCATTTTTGACAACTTCCACTTTTCCTAGATTCATACTTTGTACATTCCATGTTCCAATTATTAATGGATGTTTGCAGCTGTTTCTCCTGAATTTGAGTCACACCATGTCAGCAAATGGAGGTCTTGAAAGCTTTACTTTATCCATATCATTAAGTTTGGTTCTACTCTGATTGTGTTAGACTGGGTTGTCTAGAGAAACAAAACCAGTAAAGCTTTTATATATATATATAGAGAGAGAGAGAGAGAGAGAGAGAGAAATTTATCTTAGGAAAATGGCTCACACACTTATAGAAGCTGGCAAGTTCAAAGTTCCTAGATCAAACGTCAAGCTGGAGGCTTTTCCACATCAAGCTGGAGGCTTTTCCTGACACTTGCAGCCACAGGGACTGAGGAGCTCAAGCCTGGCAGGCAGTGCACTGGCTGTTGACTCCAACAAATGATGAATCCAAGATCTCCAGGCTGAATGGTGGATTGTTCACGCATGGACAGTTGTAAGCAGCACAACAGAATCCTGATCCACAGAAGAATGTCTCTTTTCTCAGAATGTCCATAGATATACTTGAAACAGGCCACACCCCTAGGGAAACTCCCTTTCATCAGATTGCCTGCTCAAAACATAACCATCTGATCCCATCATGGGAATAACCTCATCACAACAGCTTAAACCACACAGAATTGTGGTCCAGCCACGTTGACACACAGCTCCAACTAGCACATTGATGATGCAGCTCTTTCCCATTTATATTTTGAGAGCCTTCTGACATAAGGGGCTCGTCCTCCTGCACTGTATCTGACAATGTTTTGAAGCTATTCATAAAGTTGCCCAGTAATGTATGTGACAGTGTTTCTCTGCTATTCATAAGGTTTCCATGGCCAGTTCTTTGAGCAGTGGGTGGCCTCTTCCTTCTTCTTAGTCTGTCTCATTCTGTAAGCTGTGTTGAAACCTGTGCACCATGTGCACCCCTCCTGGCATTTGAAACACCAGTGGCACAGCCTCAAGCCTCACAGCAACACACAAGCCACCACAGTATGACAAACTGACAGACAAGTTTGTCTCACTTAGCTGTTTGAAACCTCTCTGCCCTCCCATTACCACCAGTGCCCTGCTCTGTCATCCCCCTGGCTTCTCTTTCCCCTGCTTTCCTGCCTCTTGTGGCTGGGGCCTGGGTTTCTCCCCTTACCTGGATCCCTGCCACTGCTCTGCTCTGCTTTGTCATCCCCCTGGCTTCTCTTTATGAATAGCCCTGAAATATTGTCCAATATCATGCCGGAAGATGAGACCCTCAGGTTGGAAGGCACACAAAATATGACTGGGGAAGAGCTGCCTCCTCAGAGTAGAGCCTACCTTAATGATTTGGGTGGAGTAAAGCTGTCAGGACCTCCATTGGCTGATGTGACATGACTCAAAATGAGAAGAAACAGCTGAAAACATCCATTAATAATTGGAACATGGAATGTATAGGGTAAGAATCTAGGAAAATTGGATATTGTCAAAAATTAAATGGAGTACATAAATATCAATATTCTAGGCATTACTCACTGTCATCGAGTTGGATCTCACTTATAGCGAGCCCTCCTTGGGTTTCCAAGGCGGTTTCACTATGGGAGTAGATTGCTCAAACTTCCTTCTGAGGAGTGGCTGGTAGGTTTGAACTGCCAGCCTTCTGGTTAGCAGTCAAATGGCTTAGGTGCTGTGCTACCAGAGCTCTGATTCTAGGCATTAGTGAGCTGAAATGGATTGGTGTTGGCCATTTTGAATAGGACAACCATATATTCTACTATATCAGGAATGACAAACTGAAGAGGAGTGGTGTGGCATTCATCATTGCAAAGAGTGTTTCAAGATCTATCCTGAAGTGCAATGCTGTCAGTTATAAGATAATACCATCTGCCTACAAGGAAGACCAGTTAATACTACTATTATTCAAATTTATGCACCAACCACCAAAGCCAAACATGAGGAAATTTAAGATATTTACCAAATTCGGCATCCACTTGACATCAGAAATGGAATGAGAGATCATTGCTGATATCAGATGGATCTTGGCTGAAAGCAAAGAATACCAGAAAGAAGTTTACTTGCATTTTATTGACTATGCAAAAACATTCAATTGTGTGGGTCATAACAAAGTATGGATAACAGTGAGAAGAATGGGAATTCCAGAACACTTAATTGTGCTATGAGGAACCTGTACATAAACCAGGTAGTTGTCATTCAAACAGAATAAGGGGATTGTGGTGGTTAAGTTTGTGTGTCAACTTGGCTAGGCCTGGTTGAGTGGCTGGGCAGCTGGATGTAGTATTCCCCATTATGAGACTGGTGATCAACTCCATGGCGGAATCTACTGTGAGCAGCTGAGTAGCTGCTTTTGGGTATGTGGCCTGCTTCCTATATATAAAAAACAGCTTTGGGAATGGTCTCTAGCTTATGGCATGCTTGAACCCTGCATGTAGCCATGTTGTTGTTTAGCAGCCTTCCATGCTCTGCCAACCTGGGGACTTTCAATGGACTTGAATTCATGGCCTGCCATGTGGTTTGGTAACATCAGGACTGTGCCATTTTATTTGTTGATCTTGAGCTTGTTAGCCTCAGCAGCCAGTAGCTGCCTGAGTGAAGAGATGCCTCTAGCTTCAGTGGGCCAGGAGCAAGAGGCAGAGCTGAAGCCCAAGATTGAGGGGCTTTCACCCACCCTCTAGAGCCTGGCACTTTGAACTCAGACTTCTAGCCTCCCAAACTGTAAGAGAATAAACTCCTGTTTGTTAAGGCCATGCCATTTGTTGTATGTTGTTGTCAGAGCAGTACTAGGTAACCAGAACAAAATATGGTAGTGAGAGAGTGGGGTGCTGCTCTGACAGATATCTAAAATGTGGAAACAGGAGTAGAGTGTGACCTTGCCCCGAGACCCTGGCAGAGACCCTGGCATACAGCATGAGAGACAGCAGCAGCAGAGCCGAGAGACTGGCATGAGAAATGGCAGAGAGACCAGTATGAGAGACCAACATGAGAGATGGCAGTAGCAGAGCCCAGACCCAGCATTAAACAGCAACAGGCTTACCAACCCACGGAGGAGAAAGCCAGGTGCCATTGGGTAGGCAGCTTCCAGGTGGAGTGGGTTGCCTTCAGGCATTAATTGGTAGATGAGACCAACATAAAATGGAGTAGCAGTTTGGCTGTCCCACAGAGCAAGAAAGCTAAGTGTCTTTGGGGCAGAAAGATTTCTGGCAGAGTGGATTTCCCTTGGGCATTAATCGGCAGAATTGGAGAGACCAAGGAAATGGGAAGCAAAGCTGCCTCAGCGTCAGGGGTAGGACCATGGCCTTTTGGGGGTGGAACCACCACAGCCCTCTGGGTTTCAAAGAGCCAGACCTTCACCAACTTGGTTCTGGAGTGTGGGGCTGCTCATTCATATGAGCTAGTGAGATGGAGTTATAGCTGCTGCCCAAGAGAGAGGGGGCAGGGCTTCCATGCCCAAGATGGAGAGGCACAGGGCCTGCCAGGCCCAGGGGGTTGAGGTCACCACTCAGGAACTAGGGGACTGGAGTCACCCAGTGAAGAGATCTATGCAGATCCACCCACTGAAGATCTGTACAGGTGCCAAGTTGGCAAGGGGTGTAATTGTGGTGGTTAAGTTTGTGTGTCAACTTGACTGGGCCTGGTTGAGTGGCTGGGAAGCTGGTTGTAGTATTCATGATGAGACTGATAATCAACTCCATGGTGGAATATACTGTGAGCAGCTGAGTAGCTACCTTTGGGTATGTGGTCTGCTTCCTGTATATAAGAAACAGCTTTGGGAATGGTCTCTAGTTTATAGCATGCTTAAACCCTGCATGTAGCTGTATCATTGTTCAGCAGCCTGCCATGCTATGCCAACCTTGGGATTTTCAGTGGGCTTGATTTAATGGCCTGCCATGTGGTTTGGTAACATCAGAACTGTGCCATTTTATTTGTCAACCTTGGGCTTGTTAGCCTCAGCAGCCAGTAGCTGC
>NW_006921695.1:6581981-6613248 GCF_000298275.1 Orycteropus afer afer | reverse complement strand
TATATTTTTGATATTGCATTTTTATTTTATTTTAAATTTTGTATTTTGATTTGTGTGAAAGTTTACAGAGCAAATTGGCTTTCCATTAAATTATGTATTCACATTCTCTTTTGTGACATTCACTGCAATTCCCCCCATGCAAGAGCACTCTTCCCACTTCCTCTCCATGGCCACCACTTCCCTTTGTCCTTCCTTCCCATCTGTTTGTACCTTCCTAACTCTATCCCTGGGCAATTGCTGCTCTTTTGATATCATATGGCTGATTGTTCTGATAGCATATCCTCCTGGTATAACTGTTCATCTTATAGGCCTATCATTTGGCTTAATCAAGACACAGGGATTGAGTTAAATTCTTATCATGAAGCATGTCTAAGGGCCACAATCTTGAGTGTTGCACAGTTTTCATCAGACCAGTAAGCCTGGTCTTTGTTATGATTTTGAGTTTTGTTCCAAATTTTTCTCCCACTTTATCCTGGACCTCCTGTTATGATCCCTTTCAGAGAAGCCACCAGTGGTAGCCCAGTACCATATAGTTCTTCTGGTCTCAGGGTCATGGAGGCTGTTCATTTGGTCCATTTGTCCTTTGGACTAATCATTTCCTTACATCTTTGTTTTTCTTCAATCTTCTTTGCTCCAAGCCAAAGCAATACTGATGAGAAAGGACAGAATGAGAGTCATCCTTATCAAAATGTATTGCACAGCAATGGTAATCAAAACAGCCTTGTATTGGTTCAATGATAAACACATAGACAAGTGAAATAGAAATGAGAGCTCAGGATTGAAGCCAGCCATCGATGGATAACTGATTTTTGACAAGGGGTCAAAGTCCATTCGTTGTTGTTATTAGGTACTGTTGAGTTGTTTCCAAATCATAGTGACCCTATACACAGCAGAATGAAACACTGCCTGGTCCTACACCATCTCCATGATCCTTGCTATATTTGAGCCCATTGTTGCAGCCACTGTGTCAATCTATGTCATTGAGTTATTCATTGCACATACAGTTTTACAACAACACAAATGGCAGCTATACACTTGGACTTCACCAGATCAAGTACACAGGAATCAGATTGACTATATCTGTGGCAAGAGGTGGTGGAGGAGCTCAATATCTACAGCCAAGACCAGGCCAGGAGTTGATTGTGGAACAGACCATAAATTGCTCATATGCAAGTTCAATTTGAAGTTAAAGACAATTAAAACAAGTCCATGAGAACGAAAATATGATCTTGAATATGTCCCTCCTGAATTTAGGGACCATCTAAAGAACAGATTTGATGCATTGAACACCAGTGACCGAAAATGAGAAAAATTGTGGGATGACATCAAGAACATCATCCGTAAAGAAAGCAAGAGGTCACTAAAAATATGAGAAAAGAAGAGAAGACCAAAATAGATGACAGAAGAGACTCTGAAACTTGCCCTTGAGTGGAAAGTAGCTAAAGCAAATGGAAGAAATGACAAGCTAAAAGAGCTGAACTGAAGATTTCAAAGAGCAGCTCAAGCAGACAAAGCCAATTACTATAATGAAATGTGCAAAGACTTGGAGTTAGAAAACCAAAAGGGAAGCCACCCTTGGCATTTATCAAGCTGGAAGAACTTAAGAAAATACTTAAGCCTTGAGCTGCAGTATTTAAAAATCCTATTGGCAAAATATTGAATGATGCAGGAAACATCAAAAGAAGATGGAAGGAATACACAATCACTGTACCAAAAAAACCTGGTAGATCTTCATCCACTTCAGGATGTGGCATATGATCAAGAACCAATTGTACTGAAGGAAGAAGTCAAAGCTGCACTGAAGGAATTGGCAAAGAACAAGCCTCCAGGAATTGATGGAATACCCATTGAGATGTTTCAAGAAATGGATACTCCACTGGAGGCACTTGGTTATGCCAAGAGATTTGGAATACATCTACCTAGCCAAGTGACTGGAAAAGATCCATATTTGTACCCATTCCAAAGAAAGATGATCCCACAGAATATGGAAATTATCGAACAATATCATTAATGTCGCATGCAAGTAAGATCTGACTGAAGATAATTCAAAAATGGTTGTAGCAGTATATTGACAGAAAACTTCCAGAGGTGCAGGCTGGATTCAAAAGAGGACGTGGAGCAGGGGATATCTTAGCTGCTGTCAGAAAGATCTTGGCTCAAGGCAAAGAATACCAGAATGATGTTTACTTGTGTTTTATTGACTATGCAAAGGCATTTGATCATTTAGATCATAACAAATTGTTGATAACATTGAGAAGAATGGGAATTCCAGAAAACTTAATTGTACTCACGAGGAACCTATGTATTGACCAGGAGGCTGTCGTTTGAACAGAACAAGGGGACACTGCATGGTTTAAAATCAAGAAGGGAGTGTGTAAGTGTTGTATCCTTTCTCCATACTTATTCAATCTATATGCTGAGCAAATAATCCGAGAAGCTGAATTATATGAAGAAGAACATGGTACCAAGATTGGAGGAAGAATCATTAACAACCTGCGATAGGCTGATGACACAACTTTGCTTGTTGAAAGTTAGGATCACTTGAGGCACTTATTGGTGAAGATTGAAGAATACAGTCTGCAGTTTGGATTACATCTCAATACAAAGAAAACAAAATCCTCACAACTGTACTTATAAGCAGCATCATGATAAATGAAGAAAAGATGAAATTTGTCAAAGACTTCACATTGCTTGCTTCTACAATTCAAGACCTTTCAGTAAGGCAGAAACAGTTTCTTTAATAAATGATGCAAAACTGGATATCCACCTGCAGAAAATGAAACAGAACCTGTATATTACACCATACACAAAAACTAACTGCAAATGAATCAAAGACCTAAATGTGTTTTTGTTAGGCACTACTGAGTCAGTACTGACTCTTATTGACCCTAAGTACAACAGAACGAAATGTTAAACCTAAAACAATAAATTTCCTGGAATCCAGCATAGGAAGAAAACTATGGCACCCATTTTTTTTAATAGAATAACAAACATTGCAACAAATATACAAATAGAAGAAGATAAAATAGATAAATGGGACCTCATAAAAATTAAAAACTTATGCTTAGTCAAATAATTTAATTCAAAGAGTGAGGAGGCAACCTACAGACTAGGAAAAAATCTTCAGAAACAATTTATCCAATAAGAGTCTAATCTCTCAAATCTATAGAAAACTTCAACAACTCATCAAAAAAAGATAAACAGCCCAAACACAAAATGGGCAAAACATGAATAGAACCTTCAACAAAAGGATGAAGATATGAAAAGATGTTCATAATCATTAGCTATTAGAGAGATGCAAATCAAAACTACAATGAGATATCATCTTAGCCTGGATAAAATGGCACTGATAACAGCAACAGCACCAAAAAACAAAGATAACAACAAATGTTGGTAAGGATTTGGGAAGATTGGAACACTTATCTATTGCTAGTGGGACTGCAAAATGGCACAACCACTATGAAAAATGGAATGGCATTTCTAAAAAGACTATAAATAGAACTACCCTCTGATCCAGCAATCCCACTCCTAGGTATGTATCTCACAGACCTAAAAATAATAACACAAACAGACAAATGCATAGCTATGTTCATTTCTGCTTTATTCTCAATAGCAAATAAATGGAAATAACCAAAGTATCTGTCAACAGATGAATGGATAAGCAAATTGTATATGCATAAAATGGAATATTATGCTGTCCTAAAAAACAATGATAAACCTGTTAAACATTTTATCACATGGATGGACCTAGAGGGCATAATGCTAAGTGCAATCAGTCAAGCATATAAGAACAAATATTGTATCTTTTATAAGAAGACAAGAATAGATAGAGATAGATGTTCATTGGTGGTTATTGGGGGGGAGAGTGGAGACTAGTATGCTTTATACAGTAGAAACTAGTTATTTTTGGTGGTGGGAAAATTAACACTAAATATGGATATATGAACACAGCACAACCAAAGTAAAAATGAGCATTTGAGCACATATGAATGGGTATTGCCAAATTGGTATACAGGTAGGTATGGATGTGTGCATAGGTGAGAACAAATAGAAAAGAAATATCTCTAGGTATGTGTAAATACAAGTTGGAACAAGTACAGTTTGGTACAGGCACATTTATTTATTCATTGAAGAAACAAATGCAGATATTCCTCAGATATAACCAAATACTTTCCAACACTGCTCTTCTGGGTTTGAAGACTTGGGACCATAAACTTTCACATCAAAATAAAAAAGAGGAGAACACAAATATTTATCAATACTAAAAAATGGCAGCAAAGGAAATGATAACATTTCATAAACAAAATGAACTGAGCATAGACAATTGTATGGAAAAAAGAAATCATCAACACTACAAAAAACACATAACCAAATGACAGCAATAAATCCACACTTGTCAATAATTACACTGAATACAAATGGATCAAATATACCACTCAAGAGATGGAGAGTTGCAGACTGGATAACAAAACATGACCCATCAATATGCTGTCTATAAGAGATTCACTTTAGACACAAAGATAGACTAAAAACCAAATGGTTGAAAAAGATATATCAAGCAGACAATGAAAATGGAGTAGGAGTGGCAATATTAATTTTTGATAAAATAGAATTTATGACAAAAACCACCATAAGAGATAAGGAAGGACATTATATAATTATTAAAGGATCAATTGAACAAGAAGATATAACCGTAATAAATATCTATGGACCCAATGAAAGAGCACCAAAATACATAAATCAGGCTTTAGCAGAATTGAAAAGACAAATAGATGACTCCACAGTCATAGTGTTGTTGTTGTTATGTGCCATTGAGTCGGACCCGACTCATAGCGACCCTTCCTTGGGTTTCTGAGGCAGTATCACTATGGAAGTAGATTGCCCAGCCTTCCTTCCAAGCAGTAGCTGGTGGGTTTGAACCTCCTGCCTTTTGGTTAGCAGTCAAGTGCCTTAGACACTATGCTCCCAGAGCTTCTACAGTCATAGTAGGAGACTTTAAAAACAACACTTTCAATGAAAGATAGAACAACTAGAAAAAAAACCTAAAAACAAAAACTCTACAAAGACATAGAAGAACTAAACAATACAATCCACCAACCTGACCTTATAGACGTATACAGAGCACTTCATCCAACAACAGCACAATATACATTCTTTACCAGGGCACATGGAACATTCTCCAGGATAGACCATATGTTTGGCCACAAAGAAAACCTCAATAAATTTAAAAGCACTGAAATACTGCAAAGCATCTTCTCAAATCACAATGCTATAAAATTAGCAATAAAAAGATCAATGGAAAAAGAGCAAACACAGGGAAACTGAATAAAACCCTCCTTAAAAACTGCTGGGTAATACCCCCACAAAAAGCCCCCAAACTCACTGCCATCAAGTCGATTCTGACTCATAGGGACCCCACTGGGTTTCTAAGGCATTAAATATATGGAAATAGATTGCCCAGTCTTCCTTCTGCAGAGTGCCTGGCAGGTTTAAATGGCCAACCTTCTGGTTAGCAGTCAAATGCCTTAGGCACTATGCCACCAGAGTTCCTTACTGGGTAATAAAAGAAGTAAAAAAAAATTAAATTAAAAAATTCCTTGAATTAAATGAGTATGAAAACACAACATACCAAAATCTTTGGGACACAGAAAATCAGTGATTTATAATAATAAATATACACATCAAAAAAGAAGAAAGAACAACATCAATATCTTAGCACAACATCTCCAACAATTAGAAAAAGAGCAACAAAAAAAGCCTACAGTCACCAGAAGAAAAGAAATAATAAAGATTTGAGCAGAAATTAAAAAAAAAGTGTTATAGCCATTTCCCAGCTAACATGTTGGAAAATTTTTGTTGATTTTTCCATGGTGACGTATTTTCTAACCAGATGATTAAGTTCAGAGTACAGAGATTCATCCCAAACAGCTACTGAAGGCCCATGTTTGGATGTTCCACATTACCTTGAACACAGAATACCACCAAGAAAGCTCTTCAAGTTTCCTGTTGCCTTTCCTCTCCACCTGTTCTAGCCTAGCACTGCCATTGGGTTTGGTCTCCCAGGATGGAAACCTGACATTGGCTTCAAGCCTATCTCTTTCTTTACTTTTTCTGTCCACTGTGTATCATTTTCTCCCTTGTCTCATTATTCTTTCCAGTAGAGACCCTGTTACCTTGGGATCACAGCCTCTCTGTGTTCTCTTCATTCCCTTGTCCTTCTCAGCTGACCCTTGATAATTCTCACATCTGTCCAGTCTGCCCCCGACTCCCAGAAAAACTTTGTCTGCTGCTCTGTGCTTTGTTGTTGTTAGGTGCTGCTTATAATCCCACTTCTGTGCTTATCCAAATTCAAATGTCCTCCAAGTCTCCACCCCAGTCCTAGGCCTGTACTAAGCACTCTGAAAGCTCTTGCTCTCACCTCTCCAGCTTTCCCTTCCCTGAGCTGTACTCATTCTCTTATCTTAGTCATATCATCAGTAGGAAATTTATTGCTGTCTTCTGTTGCATTGCTTTCTTTTCTTTTTTATTATTAATTTTAACACATTCCTCAACTATATCAGAAATCTCTTGTGATAAGAGACAAAGTCTTATATATCCGATATGTTTTTCCCTTGTTTCCAAAGGATTTAAAGTGTTTCAGGAGATGATTCATAACACATGTTAAATCAAGAGTTGTTGAGATGGATAAAAACTGCCAAGCAAAATTACTGTGCTTGTAGAACAAATCTAAACCAAATCAGAGATAACCAGTAAATACTGGTCACTATCTGGGGGGGAAAAAAAAAAAAGTAGGAGGAGATGTGTGAACTCCTTAACTTGTGGCTGGTACCCACTGACCTAGCCTTTGGTGAGGCAAAGGGCTGTATAGAGCAGCTGGGGTCTGGACTGACCAGGGAAGGGTAGCTAAGTTTTTCCCAGACCAGGGTGATACCACAAATTGGGGTCAATAGAAGTGAGGTCTCTCTAACAACTCATGACTCAGGAAAGCATGGGGCTTTAGAGGAGAAAGGATAAATGGATATGGGATTCTGGATGGTTGCTTTGGTCAGTGTTTTCTATAAATAAAAATAAGCTTCTTTCTGTAAATAATTAATATCCTTCAATTACCAACACATTGTGTCTCATGTGTACTGCTACACCATACTGGATGGACATAGCACCCACCGAGTGGTTGATGCCACTGGATAGAATCCTCACATCAGCTGTTCTTATTGCCGCTTTGAATTTCGAGGCAAACTGTGTGTACAACATACACGCTAAAGTTCAGTACTATTCTACTTATATTATGATTGTTTTAGAATTTCATCCAGAAAGGGTCGGGAGGTATTTTAAACACCAAAACCAAACCCCAAGCTGAGGTTCACACACTCAAATTGCTCTGTGAAGGAGCACTGGTATCGGACAGTTGTTTGATGAGTGAAGGGAAGGCAGCCTTAAGCAGGGAGAACAGAAGGATGGTTTTGTAGTGCTTGAGGTAACTTCCAGCAAAACGGGGTTGTTGTTGACAAAATTTCAAAACAACAACAACAACAACAGTATGTTTCTAGAAATCTCCATTTCTTCCAGATTTTTTAATTTGTTGGAGTATAGTTCTTCATGTTGTTGTTGTTGTTATATGCTGTTGAGTCAGACCTGACTCATAGTGACCCCTCCTTGGGTTTCTGAGACAGTATCACTACAGAAGTAGATTGCCCAACCTTTCTGAGGAGTGGCTGGTGGGTTTGAACTGCAAGCCTTTTGGTTAGCAGTCAAATGCCTTAGGCACTATGCTACCAGAGCTCCCTAGTTCTTCATAATATCCTGATATTATCTTTTTAATTTCTGTCAAAATGTCAAAATTTGTTCAATACATAACCTATCTCTATTTGAAAGGGACAAAGGAAGGATAGGAGATGAGTTACGGTCCAACCAACTATCTGTTGTTGTTGTTATGTGCTGTTGAATCAGACCTGACTCATAGCAACCTCTCCTTGGGTTTCCAAGGTGGTATCACTACGGAAGTAGATAGCCCAACCTTCCTTCCAAGGAGTGGATGGTGGGTTTGAACCACCAGCCTTCTGGTTAGCAGTCAAGTGCCTTAGACACTATGCTACCAGAGTTCCTAATCAACCATCTGGTACCAGGCAAAGAATTCAACAAGCTAGTGGCTTTCAAGGTAAATTTTAAGAAGAGAAAGGACAACTTAGAGACCTAAGAATACAATTAAGAATATAAAGAGTAAAATAATAAAATGACTAGCTTGAGATAGACACAAGAGTATAAAACACAACTTCATATTAGCGAATAAAACCAGCTAGTGTAAAAGAGGATGTGATGTGTACAAGATAAAAAGGTAGCACCTGTTGTCCCTAAACAGTGTTCTATATAAGGGATTCTGTGAAGTGTGGAAAGAGTTCTCATGGTGCAGTGGTTAAAGTATTTGGCTGCTAATCAAAAGGTCACTGGTTCCAACACACCAGCTGCTCCTCAGAAGAAAGATAAAGCAGTCTGCTTCCATAAAGATTTACAGCATTGGAATCCCTATGGGACGGTTCTACTCTGTTCTACAAGGTTGCTATAGGGTTGTCAGGGTTGTCTCCTTTCACCATTCTTATTCAATCTGTATGCTGAGCAAACAATCTGAGAAAATGGACTATATGAATAGACTAAGAATGTGGCATCAGAATTGGAGGAAGACTCATTATGTTATGCAATGACACAACCTTGGTTGCTGAAAGTGAAGATGACTTGAAGCACTTATTGATGAAGATCAAAGACTACAGTCTTCAGTATGGATTACACCTCAATGTCAAGAAAACAAAAATCTTCCCAACTAGACCAATAAGCAACATCATGATAAATTAAAAGATTGAAGTTGTTAAGGATTTTGTTTTACTTGCATCCATAATCAACACCAATAGAAGCAGCAGTCAGGAAATCAGATGTCACATTGCAACAGGCAAATCTGCTGTAAAAGAGCTCTTTAAAGTGTTAAGGAGCAAAAATGTCACTTTGAAACTATGGTGTGCCTAACCCAAGCCATGGCATTTTCAATAGCCTCAAATGCACATGAAAGCTGGACAATGAATAAGGAAGATCAAAGAAAAGCTGATGCCTTTGAATTGTAGTGTTGGCGAAGAATACTGGAAATATCATGGACTGCCAGATGAACAAACAAATCCATTCTAAAAGAAGTGCAGCAGGAATGCTCCCTGGAAGCAAGAACAACCAGACTTCGTCTTACCTACTGTGGTGTAGTAAATTACATAGTGTGGCTTTTTTAGCCGTAAGTCCATGGTGGAATTTGCTATGAGCAACTGAGTAACTCCTGATTGTTAAAGTTATCCATCTGGGGTATTTCTGTTGGGAGAAGCACAAAGTAATTTTCTGGGAAGTTTGCTCTCTCTCAGGTATATAGAACTCTGATGTTGGGGTTGGTTAGTTTGGCCACTCTGCTAGGCTCAAAAGGAGCCCTCCTAGGGGCAGAAGAAATCTCTCACTGGTGGCTGAGAAACGTGAGAGACACACATTGCTGAGAGAGACATGAGACATGAGACATGCACTGCTGAAAAAGACCTCAAGAGACATGCACTCTGAGAGAGACTCAGAGAGACTGTCAGCTGAGAGACTGAGTGCATTTCTGAACTTGGGTTGTAGCCTGTTTCTTCCCTAATAAACTCCATAATCTTTGAGTTCTGTGTGGCCACTGTAGCAAATTATCGAACCCAGCAGAGAGGTGGTGGGTGCTGTGGGAGGAACGGTTGGTGTCAGGGTTGGTGAAAGTGCTGGAGAGAGGCAGCATGTCTGGCCTCACAGGGATAGGCTGCTGATGGTAATTCTGTCTTCCTCTTGTGGGGTTAGTGGAGGTCAGAAGATGCAGCCTCCTTGCACCTTTGGCACCTGCTTTTTCTAATTGTTGGAGATGTTGGTTTAAGGTGATGACTTTGGCTCTTTCTTTTTTTTTTGATGTGTGCTGTAAGTTGGCCTCTGATCACTGGTTTTGCTGTGTCTCAAAGATTTTGGTATATTGTGTTTTCATTCTCATTTGAATCAAGGAGTTTTTCAATTTCATTTTTTGTTTTTGCTATTATCTCTCATTTTCAAGGAGAGTATTTTTCAGTTTCCATATGTTTGCTCTTTTTCTGTTGCTCTTCCTATTGTAAATTTCTAATTACATAGCATTGTGATCTGAGAAGATGCTTTGAAGTATTTCAATATTTTTAAATTTATGAACGCTTGCTTTGTAGCCCAATGTATGGTCTGTCCTGGTGTGGTTGTTAAGATTGTATGCCAACTTGGTTGGGCCTGGTTGAGTGGCTGGGAAGCTGTTGGTAGTTATTTCCCATGATGAGACTGGCAATCAGCTCCATGGTGGGATCTACCATAAGCAGCTGAGTAGCTGCTTTAGGGATGTGGTGTGCTTCTTGTGTATAAGAAGCAGCTTTGGGAATGGTCTCTAGCCTTTTGGCATGCTTGAACACTGCATGTAGCCAAGTCATTGTTCACCAGCCTGCCATTTCCTACTGATCTTGGGATTTCATCTGGACTTGAATTACTGGCATGCCATGTTGTTTGGTAACATTGCGACTGCGCCCTTTTACTTGTCAACCTTGAGCTTGTAAGCCTTAGCAACGAGCAGCTGTCTGAATGAAGTAAAGCCTCCAGCTTCAGTGGGCCAGGAGTAGAAGACATAGCTGGAGCCCAATGTTGGGGGGCTTTCATCCAGCCCCTACAGCCTGGCACTTTGAACTTGCACTTAAAACCTCCAAACTATAAGCAAATAAACTTCGGTTTGTTAAAGCCATCCCCTTTGTGGTATATTCTTGTCAGAGTGGCACTAGATAACCAGACCACCTGGAGAATGTTCCATGTGCACTGGAAAAGAACATATGTTGCGGTGGTGTTGGGTGAAGTGCTGATGTGTATAAGATCAAGTCCGTGGATTGCATAGTTCAGTTCTTCTGCCTCTTTGTTGAGTTTCTTTACAGTTCTATCTCTGATTGAAAGTGGCGTATTAAAGTCTCTTACTATGACTGTGGTTGTTGTTGTTGTTGTTATGTGCCGTCGAGTCGGACCCGACTCATAGTGACCCTTCCTTGGGTTTCCGAGGCAGTATCACTACGGAAGTAGATTGCCCAACCTTCCTTCCGAGGAGTGGCTGGTGGCTTTGAACCGCCAGCCTTCTGGTTAGCAGTCAAGTGCCTTAGGCACTATGCTACCAGAGCTCCCCATTGGGTGCATAGATATTTACTATTGTTGTGTCCTCTTGTTCAATTGATCATTTAATCATTTTATAATGTCCTTCCTTGTCTCTTATGGTGGTTTTTGTCTTAAAGTCAATTTGATCAGAAATTAATATTGCCACTCCTACTCTTTGGTGGCTACCATTTGCTTGATATATCTTTTTCCAACTTTTAATTTTTACTCTGTTTTTATCTTTGTCTTGAAGGTGTGTTTCTTGTAGACAGCATATTGATGGGTTATGTTTTCTTATCCAGTCTGCAACTTTCTGTGTCTTGAGTGGTGCATTTAATCCATTGACATTCAGTGTAATTATTGACAAGTATGAATTTGTTGCTGTCATTTTGTTATGTGTTTTTTTGTGTTGTTGCTGATTTCTTTGTACCATATAATTTTGTGTTCTGAGCTTGTTTTGTTTATGAATCATGTTATCACTTCCTTTGTGGCTATTGTTTTAGTGTTTGCTAAATATTTGTGCTTGCCTTTTTTTCATTTTGATGTGAAAGTTTATCATTTTTCTTTGAGGTTACCCTGTGATTTAGAATTTTCTTCCCAAATTTAGAACTGTCCATTCTATCTTGCAATTGTCTTGACTTCCTCACCATTTAGAAGTTCTTAACTACACATTTTTTTCCCTCTTTTTGATTTGTAGTTGTCTTCATTTGCTAATTGATGTCTTGGGTTCCTTGTTTGGAATCTTGTAAACTTATTTGCTTTGTATACTTCCATAACTGGATTGGTTTCTGGGTTATGTCATCATGTGTGTTAATGGTTGGTTGTTGTTTGCTGTTGTTAGTTCTCTGTCCAAAGGACTCCCTTTAGCATCTCTTGTATGATTGGTTTGTTTTTTAACAGATTCCCTTGATTTCTGCTTATCTGGAAGTGTCTTAATTTCACCATCATATTTGAGGGACAGTTTTATTGGGTTTTATTGGGTGGTGGTTACGTCTGTGTGTCAACTTGGCTGGGCCTGGTTGAGTGGTCGGGCAGTTGGTGGTAGTTCTTCCCCATGACGAGACTGGCAATCAAATCCATGATGGGATCTACCGCAAGCAGCCGAGTAGTTGCCTTTGGGATATGGTCTGCTTCCAGTATATAAGGAGAAGCCTTGGGGAAAGTAGCTAGCTTATGACACCTTGCATGTAGCTGTGTCATTGTTCAGCAGCCTGCCATGCTCTGCTGACCTTGGGACTTACAATGGACTTGAATTAATGGCCTGCCATGTGGTTTGGTAACATCGGGACTGTGCCATTTTATTTGTCAACCTTGGGCTTGTTAGCCTCAGCAGCCAGTAGCTGTCTGAGTGAAGAGATGCCTCTAGCTTCAGTGGGCCAGGAGCAAGAAGCAGAGCTGAAGCTAATATTGTGGGGCTTTCACCCAGCCCATAGAGCCTGGCACTTTGAACTCGGACATCTAGCCTCCCGAACTGTAAGAGAATTATATTCTTGTCAGAGTGGCACTAGGTAACCAGAACAATAATTCTAGGTTGGAAATTTTTTTCTTTCAGGATTTTATATGTACCATCTCATTGCCTTCTCACCTACATAGTTTCTGCTGAGAAATCAGAGCTTAGTCTTATTGGTTGCCCTTTGTAGGTAACTTTTCATTTTTCTCATGATGCTTTCAGGATTCTTTCTTTGTCTTTGGTTTTGGTGAGTTTGATGATGATAGGTCTTGGAGATTTTCTTTTGGGGTCTATCCTGTTTAGGGTTTGTTGGACTTCCTGAATGGATATATTCTTGTCTTTCATCATAACAGGGAAATTCTTCTCTTCCAAGAAATCTTGGACAATTTTCTCTGTGGTTTCATCCTTCTGTTCTGGAACTCCAGTTACACGTAGCTTATCCCTTTTGATGATATCCCTCATGAACCTTAGGCTTTCTTGATTTTGTTTTGATCTTTTTCTGACTGATCCCCTTCCAAAGAATTATTCAGGTATTTGTCTTCAATCGCACTAATTCTGTCTTCCATTGATTCAATGCTACTTCTTTGCCCATTCCATGTGTTATCTATTTCTGAAAATTTAGTATCAATCTCTTGGATTTCTGTCTGTAGATTTTGTATCATTTCTAATTTTTCATTTATTTTGTCATTTTGTTCTTGTACTGGTCTTCCAAAATTGATCTGGGGTTTTGTCTGTGTTTTCCTCAATTTTGTCAGTGTTTTCCTTGATCTATCTCTCAATCTGTTGAAGGTACCTAAATTTAATTCTTTTAAATTCCTTATCAGGGATTTCCAGTGCTGCTTCCTCTTCAGGGATGTGTTCTGGGTCTTATTCTGGTCCCTTGTTTCTACTGTTTTATCTTGCTTCTTTGTGTGGACTGTGATAGTCTGTTGTCACTGAGACATTGTGATGTTTTTGTGTTTATATTTGCTTGGTGATTGTATGTAGGAGTAATATGCCCAAGATTTTAATTTTCTTTGTTTTGTTTGTACGTTATCTGAGTAAGCAGAATACTGTGCTCCTCTATCCATGAGTTGACAGCACTTATGCACTCACCACCTGTGTCTTTTCCAGTCAGCCTCACATATATCCATGCTGTCCTTGGCAAGTGGAGCCTATTTTTAGGTCACTGGAATCTGAATGCAAATGCTGTTGCTTTAAATATCCAAAATGGCCACTGCTTGTAAACATCCAAAATGGCTGTATCCTCTGGATAGTTGAAAGTCCACAGCTCAGTTTTTCTCCTTTGTGGATGTTTCCATTTTTAGTCATCAGCCACCATTGCAGTTGTCCATGCAGCCCTAGGCAAGCAGGGCTGATTTTTAGGTTAATTCTCAGGTCCTAACACCACTTGGAAATATTCAAACTGTCTGCGCTGTCAGGATAGCTGACAGTCCACAGGTCTGTTTGTCTCCTTATTCACTGTTCTTATTCAGGTTCTTCTACTAGTTGGTGTTTAATCCACTTTTGTAGCCTTCCTTTAAAAGCTCAGGGCTCCGGGACTATCTTCTGTACCTGTGTCAATTGGTTTCTCTTTTCTTTGTTGAAGAGGGTGTGTGTAACTTGTCTGCCTATTTTGACATCTTACAGTGTAAGTCTTCCAAATAGTTACTTATAATGCATTTTTTGAATCACCATGATTGGGATGTTTATATATGATTAATACTTGTTGTTGTTGTTGTTCTTATGTGCTGTCAAGTAGTCTCCAATTCATAGTGACCTTATTTATGTACAACAGTATGAAACACTGGTCCTGGGGCAGCCTCACAATCCCTACTATACCTGAGCCCATTGCTATAGCCACCATGACAATCTGTCTTGTTGAGAGCCTTCCTCTCTTTCATTGTCCCTCCATTTTACCAAACATGACATCCTTCTCCAGAGAATGGTCTCTTCTGATAACATGACAAAAGTAGGTGAGATGAAGTTTGGCCATTCTCACTTCCAAGGGGCATTCCAGCTGCACTTCCTCCAAGACAGATTTGTTGGTTCTTTTAGAAGTCCGTGGTATTTTCAGCATTTTTCATCAACACCCTAGCTCAAAAGCCTGGACTCTTGTTGTTCTTTATTCATTTTCCAGCTCTCACATGCTTATGAATCAATTGAAAATACCACAGATTGGGTTAGGTGTTTCTTAGTCTTCAAGGAAATATCTTTGCTCTTCAGCACCTGAAAGAGATTTTTTTTTTTTTGTAATAGATTTGCCTAGTGCAATACATCTTTTGATGTCTTGACTGCTGCTTCCATTAACGTTGATTGTAGAACCAAGTAATAGGAAGTCTTTGACAAGTTCAGTCTTTTCTCCATTTATCATGTTGCTGCTTATTGGTTCAGTTGTGAGGATTTTTTTTTCTTTATATTGAGGTGTTATCCATACTGCAGACTATAGTCTTTAATTTTCATCAGTAAGTGCTCCAAGTAATCCTCACTTTCAGCAAGCAAAGTTGTGTTTTCTACGTATTTCATATTGTTAATGAGACTTCCTCCAATCCTGATGCCACATTCTTCTTCATATAGTCCAGCTCCTCAGCATACAGATTGAATAAGCACGGTGAAAGGATATAACCTTGAAGAATTCCCTTCCTGATTTTAAACCATGCAGTTTCCCTTTGTTCTGTTAGAATGACAGCCTCCTAGTCTATATACAGGTTCCTTCTGAGTACAATTAAGTGTTCTAGAATTCTCATTCTTCTCAATGTTATCCACAATTTGTTATGATCCACACAATTGAATGCCTTTGCCTAGTCAATAAAACACAAGTAAACATCCTTCTGGTATTCTTTGCTTTGAGCCAAGATGCATTTAACATCTTGAATACCCTTTATTCCTTGTCCCCTTCTGAATCCAGCTTGTATTTCTGGAAGTTCTCTGTCAGTATTCTGCTACAACTGATTTTGAGTGATCTTCAATACTTATGTATGGAAAAGGCAAATACTTCCAAATGATTCTGTATTGTTTTTCACCCAAAGCCTTCTTTTTCTTCTATGCCTTTTATCTTTTCATTTAGTGAATGTTATTGGGTGGTGTATTATGAGATGATCATCCTGCAAGGTGTTACAGACTTAAAAATGGAGAGACGTAGTCCCTGTCCTTTACAAACTCCTAGTATCAGTTGGAACTGGAGTGGGAATGATCTCAGCTAGTGAACAGCTGGCTGATTAGAATGACTTTTATTTGAAGCCCTAATAAGGTGGCATTTTATCATAAGATATAGTACAGGCTCAGAATCAGAAGGAAATTACTGTCTTGCAAGTACTGTGGTACAAGTTCCTGAACCATTCTCAGCTTGAGGTTTCTCATCTCTTAAAGGAGAAAATCAATACTATTTTTTCATAGATTTAGAAATGAGAACCATCATTATCTGGATAACTCTTGGTTATCCTTCTTTACATGTGAAGGAAAAACAATGGAATGAATTTAACTAAGACAGTTCTGTCCTCTCTCATTTTCTGTCAAAATGCTTCTCTGACTTTATAAGGTAATTTTACATTTTATACAGTGTTATGTGTAGTTTTTTTTTAAAAGGAAAATAGCAAAACCTAACCCTCTGAAGATCAAAGTGCTACAGAACCAGGTGTGGATGTCAGTGGCACTCATTTGCAGGCTCTTGGGCTCCAGAAGTCCATCAGCAGATTTTCATGGAACCATTTTGAGAGCTTACCAGAGAATCTGCACTTCTCACTTGAATATTATATTACATAGAACCTCACATTCCTTTGAGAGAGAGAAAAAAAAAAAAAAAGGGAAAAAAGCAGCCTTCACCAAGGCAGACATGAAACAAAGGGTCCTGGTGGCCAATCCCATTGTTCTTCAGTGGTTACTTGTCAACTCTGTAGTCAGTAAATAATTCAAAACAGACACACTCATGAATTATTCAGTAAAACCAAACCTGTGACTACAATGTGTGGATTCCACATCTCCTGAAGGGAATTTGCTGCTTTTGCTTCTTTGTATATTCCCTTCCCTCAGAGTTCCCAAATATTCAGTTACAAGATTATCTGCTAATCTGAACAACCAGTTTATTAATGTCTCCATTCAATTGTATTGACATTGTTGTTTTCAGTATTCACATATCTTTCAAATACATCACATGGTGGGCAAACTATGAACATTCCTGCTGAATTTACTACGTTGTCCCAACTGGACCTGACATTTTTGGTATGCCAGTTACACATATCCATATTTAGACAAAATTCTTGTTGCTTCACCTTCTATCTTAGAAAAGAGCATTTTAGTTTACTAATCCTTCAGCTTCAGTATTTTTAGTGAAAATCTTCTGAAATGAAAATTTTGATATCCCAGATACCTCTGGAAGTAGTGGTCAGAGAGCTAAGTATTTATGCTATTAATTAGATAGTGTTCTATTATATTCTAAATCAAAACCCACTGCCATTGGGTGGATTCTGACTTATAGTGACCCCTTAGGGCAGAATAGAACCTCCCCATAGGGTTTCCAAGGCTGTAAATTTTTACAGAAGTAGACTGCCTCATCTTTTGCCTATGGAGCGGTTGGTGGGTTCTGATTGCCAGCCTTTTGGCCTTTAACCACTGCACCACCAGAGCTCCTACTACATTTTAGGCCAATGAATTTACACATATGTCATTTAAGAAAACAACAACCGCAACAGAAAACAACAACTGCAACAACAAACTTTAGGTACCTGAGTCATTTCCAAACATCCTAATTTTGTTCCTGAAGGGGTCCATTGAAGAGGAAGACAAGTTAGCTAATATTTCTTCACTAACAATTTCACTTTGGATATATATGAAATATTTCATAGCAAACATGTATATTCATCACATCATCATATAACCTCTGAACTCAATAAACAGACTTATATGACAGAATCAAGAAGTTGGTTTCTTTTATAAGTTCAATTGAATGAAAATAATTTATTCTGGAGAACTTGGAGACACAGCCTGAAGGTGGCAAAACTCCTTTTACACATATTTGCATTTTATTTTAGGCAGATAGATTGTTGGAATTGACCAGGCTTTTCTTCGAGAGCTTTATTAAACTAGTTGCTGTCATATTGACCTTGACTAGTGGTGACCCTATGTGTGTCGGAGTAGAACTGTGCTCCATGAGATTTCTGATGGCTGATTTTTCAGAAATAGTTTGCCAGGCCTTTCTTCCAAGGGACATCTGGGTGGACTCTAACCTACAACTTTTGGTTACCAGTCCAGTGCACTAACCCTTTGCACCACTCAGGGATTTGAAGAGTTTGTTGTTGTTAGGTGCTGTGGAGTTGTTTCTGACTCATAGTAGCCCTATGTACAATAGAACGAAAAACTGCCAGTCCTGTGCTGTCTTACAATCATTGCCATGCTTGAACCCATTGTTGCAGCTACTGTGTTGATTCATCTTGTTGAGGGTCTTCCCCTTTTTCACTGACGCTCTACTTTATCAAGCCTGATGCTCTTCTTTAGGGACTGGTCCCTTCTGACAACATGAGAGACAAAGACTGATTTTGGATTCTTGCTTCTAAGGAGCTTTCTGGCTGATCTTTCTCCAAGACAGATTTGTTCATTCTTCTGGCAGTCCGTGGTATTTTCAGTATTCTTTGCCAACACCACAGTTCAAAGGCATTGACTTTTCTTCAGTCTTCTTTTCACATGCACATGAGGCAATTGGAAATACCATGGTGTTTTGATTACTTTATGCTGTTCTGACAGACTACAAATAGATGATTTTAAAAACAGAAGTTTATTCTCTCACAGTTTTGGAGGCTAGAAGTCCAAGTTCAAAGTGCCACGCTCTAGGAGCTTGGTGAAAGCCCCTCAGCTTTGGGCTTCAGCTCTGCCTCTTGCTCCTGGCCCACTGGAGTGAGAGGTGTCTTTTCACCCAGGCAGCTGCTGGCTACTGAGGCTAATATGCCCAAAGTTGATAAATAAAATGGCACAGTCCCAATATCACCAAACAACACAGCAGGCCTCTAGTTCAAGTCCAGAGACAGTCCAAGATCAGCAGTAAACATGGCAGGCTACTAAATGAAGACTCGGCTACATAGAGGGTCCAAGCATGCCAAAAGGCTGCAGACCATTCCCAAAGCTACTCCTTATATACTGGAATTAGACCACATCCCTAAATGGTTATGGAGCTGCTCATGGCAGATTACACCATGGAGCTGATTGCCAGTCTCATCAGGGGAATAACTACAATCAGCTGGACAGCCACTCAAAACCAGGCCCAGCCAAGTTGACGCATAAGCTTAACTACCATACATGGCTTGAGTCAGGCACACCTTAGTCTTCAAAGTGACATCTTTACTCTTTAACACTTTAAAGAGGTCTTTGCAGCAGATTTGACCAGTGCAGTATGTCATTTGATTTCTTAACTGCTGCTTCCTTAGATGTTGATTGTAGATCCACGTCAAATGAAATCCTTGACAACTTCAGTCTTTTCTCCACTTATCCTGATGTTGCTTATTGGTTCAATTGTGAGGATTTTTGTTTTCTTTATGTTGAGGTGTAATCCATGCTGAAATCTGTCATCTTTGATCTTCTTCAGTAAGTGCTTCAACTCTTCTTTTTCAACAAAGAACTTAGGAGCTGAGGAACCTTACGTTTGAAATTCAGAGGTAGTTGCCACTAGATGGCAGTGTTGATGCATTAGACAGCATCAATCTTTAGACAATTGACTTTTCCAGGAAGTGATTGTCCAAAGATCTCCACTTGATATGGCAGTTTTCACTTTTCTTTAAATAAAATGAGTTGGTTAAAATACTAACATATATGAATAAACTTATACTCTATAGAAAGAGAAGTTAATGTAATAACTTAACAACATTTGTCTTAATGAATACCACAAAAATGCATGGAGAGCAGAATTTCCAAGCATGTTGAGATGCCTTCTTCAGTTTTCTTTGTTTCAGGCTAAAGGTTTAATTGTGAATCCTGATTGCCTTTATTTATACTCTTTATTATATGGTGCAGTGGTTCTCCTCCTTAGCTGCACATTGGAACCCTCTGGGAGAGCTTTAGAAGATACTGAAGCCTGGGTGCCACATCCGAGATTCTAAATTATCTGGCCATTGGTAGTAAAAGCTGAAAAGATCCAAGACAGACAAAAGCAACAAGGTTTATGGGAAGATATAGGCAGCTGTATTCTTGAATAAACAGATACAGTGCAGTATAGAGGGAAAGGAAGTTGTGAAGTAGCAGCTGTTGCTGAGAAAGTAGAACCCTGGGCAGTGACAATTTCCACATCCTCCTTGGGGCATAGCCTCAATAAACACCTGTTGCTGAGTGGAACCCTGTTGCAATTTGGACTTCCTGTGGAATTCCCATTTTTCTTATTGCCCCAAGTATCCAGCTAATAAGCCCTCATTAGTTGAGACAGCCTGTGCATCTTTGTTTCTTGCAACCAAAAGATCAGAGCACTGAGGGCCTTCCATGGGGTTGTGAGATTTTCCCTGTTACATCTTAACTTTCCTATTTATGAAGCCTTAGCCCACTTGAGCTAATCCTCCTACTTCTGCTTAAAGCTACTAAGTGACTCTTTCTCAACACAAGTACCGATAAATCCAGAAGCAGAACACACTAGAGAAGTGATACTCAACCCTGTTTCTAATAGTTGTTAGGTGCTGTCAACTTCGCTCTGACTTATGGTGACCCCATGTACTATAGAACAAAATGTTGCCTGGTTTTGTGCCATCTTCATGATAGTTGGCATGCTTGAGTCCATTAATGTGACTGCTGTGTATTTTGAGTAACTTCCAAACTAAAAGACTCATCTTCCAACATTAGTTTGAGCAATGTTGTGTTGTGAACCATAGAATTTTCACTGGATAATTTTTGGTACTAGATTGCCAGGCTTTTGTTCCTAGTCTCTTCTAGTCTAAAACTTGTCCACTGTGATTGACACTGCTGGTATTTGAATTATCGCCTCCAGCAACATCGCAACATGCAAACCACCATAGAATGATAAACTGACAGACAGGAGGTAGGTTTCTAATAGAGATTTCTCAAAAGAACTTGTGCATTTCTCTCAAATATTAACTTTTATAAGGTTATGTCAAATAGAACAGTATCAGAGGAAACTCATTGGAAAAGGAAACAGAATACTTAGTTTCCCTCAACTCCATTTATTATTATTTATGTCTGTGACTATTTTATGTGGTTCTGAGTCATTCAGGGACAATATTCCACTGTCTCAGAAGCTGAGGGTGGATTTTTATCCATTCTTTTATAATAGAGCTATATGCATAGTCTTATGGACAAAGAGGAGAAGCAGAGTCTACATCAGTCATTCTCAGCCTTGACTGCATAAAGGAATTCTCTTTAAAAATGCTGATACCTGGGTAATATATTTTGATTTAATGGGCAAAGGGTGTGGTCTGAGAAATAGAAGTTTAAAAAAATAATCGGAGATCTTTTTAACATGCAGTCAAAGTTGAGGACCTTTGGTCTACATCCTCTCTGGAGTCTACACAGCTACAGTCATCATTTTCTAGATCAAAACCCTAGCCCATAATTGGAAGACTGCAGACAGAGATATTTCTTTTCTCTATTTCCCAAATGTTGTTTAGAAAAAGCAAAATACATTTAGAATATATACATATACAACCTCATTTAGGTTATTTCCATAATACATTTAAAATTAATGTTTTCTTCATTAGTATTCTTCCTAAACTTAGAGAGAAGGTATAGGAATATTTATTCATTCAATGAATATTTATTGATTGTCTACTACATATGTGCCTGGCAATGTTTTATTAGATACTCTTGTTTTGTTTTTGCCCACCCACTCTGGTGCTCTGGTGGTGCAGTGGTTATGCATTCAGCTGCTTATCAAAAGGTCAGTGATTCGAACCCACCAGCCACACCATGGGAGAGAGATGAGGCAATTTGCTTCCGTAAAGATTTACAACCTTAGAAAGCCTATGGGGCAGTTCTCCTCTGTCCTATAGTGTTCTTATGAGTCAGAATTGACTCCATGGCAGTGAGTTTCTTCCATGGCATAAAGACAGATGGAAATGGATGTACTTGGAGCACTCACACAATATCCAAAACCAAAAAACCCAAACCCACTGCCATCTGACTCATAGAAACCCTATAGGACAGAGTAAAACTGCCCCACAGGTTTTCCAAGGTTGTAAATATTTATGGCAGCTGACTGCCTGATCTTTCTCCCATGGACTGGCTTGTAGGTTCGAATTGCTGACCTTTTGGTTAGCAGCCCCTTGCTTTAACTACAGTGCCACCAGAGCTCCTTTCCCACAGTACTCCTGTGGCAGCACAAGATAGATGCTTGACAAGTATGGGTTCACTGATTTAAATTCTCTCTGAATAGTACAAAGTCTTTGTTTAACGAAAAAAATACCCCAAACCTAACCAAACTCTCTGCTAGGGAGTGGTTTGGAAAAATGTTCTTAGTTTATTGCAGGTACTTATCATAAAAATGGAATCACATTTTCAAGCTTTTGTTTTGAAAGCTGGTGTCTAAAAGATTTCAGAGATGTTTTATAGTGTAATTCATTGTTTCCGGTTACCAAAATTGATTTCATTTATGGAAATGCATTATTTTATAAAGTGATTAGCCACAAAGTGTTTGTAAATGGCCAGCTTTCTTAAGTAGTTTGAAAAGAAAAGAAAACACTCTGAAATTAAAGTAATTCACAAGGCAGTGAGTAAGAGTAATATGTTGGTGTTTTAACAAATGCTAGACAAATATTTAACAATTATAGACAGAGAGATAATAGATACATAGATGACAGATGATAAATAGATAGATGATAGATAGATAAATGATTGTTGTTGTTTCAGGTGCTGTCGAGTTGGTTCCGACTCATAGTGACCCTATGTACAACAGAATGTAACACTGCGCAGTCCTGCACCATCACTATGCTTGAGCCTGTTATTGCAGCCACTGTGTTAATCCATCTTATTGAGGGTCTTCTCCTTTTTCACTGACCCTCTACCAAGCACAATATCTTTCTCAAGGGAATGGTCCCCTGATAACATGAGCAAAGTACAAGAGACGAAGTCTCACCATCCTTGCTTCGAAGGAGCACACTGGCTGTACTTCTTCCAAGACAGATTTGTTCATTCTTCTAGAATTCCAAGGTACAGTCAGTGTTCTTCACCAGCATAATTCAATGCATCAATAATTCTTCTTTGTATTTCCTTATTCATTGTGCAGCTTTCACATGCATAGGAGACAATTTGAAAACACTATGGCTTGGGTCAGGCTCACTTTGGCCTTCAAAGTGACATCTTTGCTTTTTAAAATTTTAAAGAAGTCTTTTGCAGCAGATTTGCTCAGTGTAGCACGTCATATGATTTCTTAATTGCTGCTTCCATGGATGTTCATTGTGGATCCAAATAAAATGTAGTGTTGACAACTTCAATCTTTTTTTCCATTTATCGTGATACTGCTTATTGGTTCAGTTGTGAGGATTTTTATTTTCTTTATGTTGAGGTGTAACCTATACTGAGGGCTGTAGTCTTTTAGCTTCATCAGCCAGTGCTTCAAGTCTCTTCATTTTAAACAATCAAGGTTGTGTCATCTGTGGGTTGTTAATGAGTTTTCCTCCAATCCTGATGCTATGTTCTTCTTCATATATATAGACAATAGATGATAGATGGATGATAGATAGACAGCTGTCAGTGTACTCTAATTGATGATGACCTTATGTGCAACAAAATGATGTGCTCTGCATCATACCCATAATCCCTGGGATATTCAAGTCCATTTTCTGTGTATGGTGCCAATCTACTCACTAAAGGTCTTCTTCACCCTCATTTACCCTCTACTTCACCAAATGTTATGTCCTTCTCTAGTGATTGATCCCTCTTTATGATGTGTCCCAAACAAGTAGGTCAATACTCTTGTGATCCATAAGATTTTCATTGAATAGTTTTTTAGAAGTAGATCAGTAGACCTTTGTTCCTAATCTGTTTCTGCCTGAAAGCACTGGTGAAACCTTTCTGCTACGGGTGACTCTGCTGATGTTTGACATACATGTGGCATAAGTTCCAGTATCATAATAACACACAAGTTAAAATATTCATATTGATAAAATATTAATAATGATATCTCCATATAGATAATTTTGTAGCTTCCTTGGATGGGACATACTTCAGGTCTTTCTCTGTGAGTGATTAACTTAGTGATTTTCATCTTGTTGAGTCCATACCCTCTTTTTTAGTTGCTTTGGAACTGTCATCCACTGGACCTAAGCAGAATCTTATCCACTTTGATTCACATTGATCCAGGGTGGTTTTGCAGACCTGCCTGTCTAGGAGCTGAGACAAATATGTGTGGACTCAATGTTGCTTTTATAGCTTTCTCAAATAATTCATATAATCCATATGTCGACTATTTTGTGCCAAGCTTTTAGTAGGACTTGGCACCTTTTACTGCCAAGAACACATCATCTACTCAACCTCTCATCACTCCAAAGCATCACAGAGTAATGTAGATTTTATTGATGTGTTTGTAGGAGCTGAGGAGGAAGATTTTATACCTCAGGAACATGAATAACATTTCATAAATGTCCCTTTTTCATGTCCCCCTTCCATGCTCCTCAGGCCCAGGCCAATTGGCTCGTCTTCTTTCCTTTTCTTGCTGACTCTAAATCTTTCCTGCTTTCAGTGGGGCATCCATATCTCTACCTTCTTGTGAAGAGCAATTTAGTTTGTTTCAACACATTGCAGCCAAACCTGCACACGCAAACCCTTAGAAAGCAGTAGGATACCAAAAAGAGGAAAAAAAAAAAGTTCATTCCTACTGCAAACATTGCATGGGACATAATTATATTAAAAAAGTTATTCCATGTCTATATGCAATACACATTTAACTAGATGTCCTGTATTTTATCTGTCTTACCCTGTCACCTTCAAAAGCCTTTCTGATCTCGTCCCACTACATATTCTTTTCTGACCATTATAAAAATTTGCCCCAAGCTGAGATTTTACTGTTTAATAGTTTCATGTTTAGTACATATAAATTAATTTTATTTCTTATTTGCCTTTCATAAAACTCTAGTGAAAATTAGTAAAGACCAGGTTGACCTGGCTCCTTGAAGAAGCAAGAAGTTGAACTGCATCTAGTTGCTCTTAAGCTGCTTACACCAGGGATGCTTATTTTCCTGTTCTGCCTTGACCTCTCATCCTTCTTACTTTATATATATTTTTGAATATGTCCAAAGATAACAAACAATAAATTGTAAAATTCAGTTAGAAATCTGTCTTAATTTCCTACAGCTGCTATAACAAAAATACACAAGTGGGTGACTCTATGGTTAGGTGCTGTGAGTTGATTCCAACTCATAGAGATCCTATAGGCTGTAGTCTTCACTGGAGCAGATAGCCAGGTCTTTTCTTGTGTGGAGCTGCTGGAGCGTTTGAACCTCAACCTGTTGGTTAGCAGCTGAGTGCTTAACCATTGTGCCACAAGGGCTCTTATTCCTAAAGCTACTGCAACACAAAGGAGCTTTGGTGGCATAGTGGGTAAAGCATTTGGCTGCTAACCAGAAGGTTGGAGGTTCAAACCTACCAGCTGCTGTGTGGAAGGAAGATGAGACAATCTACTTCTGATTTATGAATCAGAATTGACTCTCTGGCAATGGGTTACTGTAACACAAATACCATAAATGGGTGGCTTTAAAGAACAGAAATTTGTTTTCTCACAGTTTAGGAGTCTAGAAGTCTGATTTCAGGGCGCCAGCTGTAGAGGAAGGCTCTCTCTTGGTCAGCTTTGGGTGAAGATCTTTGTCTCTTTCAGTTTCTATAGCCCCAGTATTGCTCAGTTCCTTGCCTTGGTGACCTTCATATGACATCTATCTCCTCCCCACTTCCCCCTTTATGCTTCCTTGTCTCTTCTCCATGCTGCTTCTTATAACTTGAAGTGATTAAATGTGGGATACACCCCACACTGAGCTCCATTAACATAATACATGTCTCATTAAGTAAAAAAGAAACCCTATTTCTGAATCAGCATAACCTGTTGCCATCAAGGTGATTCCAACTCATAGGGACTCTATAGGACGGAGTAGAACTGCCCCATGGGGTTTCCAAGGCTGTGATCTTCACAGAATCACTGCCACATCTTTCTCCCACTGAGCAGCTGGTGGGTTCAAACCATCAACTTTTCAGTTCACAGATGAGTGCTTTAACTACTGCACCACCAGGGTTCATTAGGTTGGATATTAGATATCAATTTTGACCTAATTTTTTTCAGTGTTCAGAACTGGATATTTGGTAGGATGTGGAAATATTTTAAAGATATATTATGGGGCTGCGTGTGGTTCTGGAATTGTCTATAAAAAAGGAAATTGTAATCATTAGATATGGCAACTTATTTTTCAGACTTGTATTCAGATATTTTGATGGGACAACACAAAAAATATTGAGTTTAGGATTTTCATAAACTTTTGTTGGCAAAGAAGGCTTTTGGTCTCATGAACTGATACTCTGTACAATTCTTCTGAGAGCTTAACAATCATATTTGGAATGACTTAGTTAAAATTATGTTACCAATTACAATTTTTTCAGAGGTTGACATTAGGAGCACAGAAATTGCAATCTAGGCAATGTTCTGAATATCTGTAAGGCTCTTACTGATTGAGTTTTGGAAGGAAGAACCTTAATGCTGATCAATTAGAAAATCAGTTTTGATTGAAGGAGGTGGGTATTTGGCCAGTGTGTAAAATCTCAGCAGCAAGTAAATATTTAGATTCCTGCCAAAAGGAATCAATCACAAATCAGCATAAAGAATCCTTTTATTTATATGCTGATAAATTGTGACTAAACACCAAAGAAAATCTAAACAAGAAATAACAAACATGCTTTCCTCTCCACGTGGCAGAACTTTAATATTGTCTCTGGGGGGTAGAGGGCTGATGGCCGTCTTCCACTAGGCTGATGGGATGGTGTCATTGCTTTGGTAAATCTCATTTCGGCCTGGCCTTCTGTCTTGCAGGCTCTTAAACTGGATTTTGCTAGAGCGTTGAGACCAGATCCAGGAGCGGTCCTGTGAAACAAGCTCATGAGGCTGAGGAATGAATCAGGCTGACTCTGCTTGCCCCTTCAGCCACAGCTCCAGGCCTCTTCCCGTTGTTCCTTCTGCCCCAGTCACATGAGTTTTCTTTTGATTTAATCCTTGAATGTCACATACTCTTTACTTCCTCTGCATATCTTTATCCCAAGGTTGGAGTCTCTGGGTAGTGCAAGTGGTTATGTGCTCAGCTACTAACTAAAAGGTGGGCAGTTTGAACTCACCTGAGGTACGTTGGAAGGCAGGCCTGATGATCAACTTTGGAAAAGACACAGCCGTCGAAAACCCTATGGAGCACAGTTCTACTCTGATACACATGGGGTCACCATAAGTAGGAATTGACTCCATAGCAAATGGATTTTTTCTATTCTCAAGGATGTTCTCTATTATCAACCCCCTCATCCAAGACACACACACACACACACACACACACAAACAGAGTAACAGAGTAAGCTTAGGTGTAATCTTAAACATTACTTCCTTAGGGAAGGCTTTATAGGAGCCATACTCCTCCCCTTCATCCACATGTCCCTGGCCTCAAATTATGATAGTATCCCATGCTCCATAACTCTTCTGCTCATGCATGTAGTTTATCATTCTTGTAGTTACATATTCTATATCTACTCCCCCTGCTAGACTGTGACCCTTCATGAGGGCAGGCCTAACTAAACATTTGATAGTTGCCTGTTGTTGTTGTTATGTGCCATCAAGTCAGATCCGACTCATAGCAACCCCTCCTTAGGTTTCCAAGGCGGTATCACTACGGAAGTAGATTGCCCAACCTTCCTTCCAAAATGTTGATGGCTTTATTCCAGAGTCTTCTATTTCTATTTCCTCTGACAAGTTTAGGACCTCAGATCTAACTTCTACGAGTATTCTTTACTTTATATTAACCATTAATGAGCATATCTCTTCAGTTGATGATTCTCAAGAAAGAAAGATTGACATTTAGCTTCATGTTGTTCAAATATGTTCATTCAATGATTTCTACTCTTGTAGAAATGGTATAACATTGATACTCACTTCACAGAGTTGCTGGGAGGATTTAATGAGATAACCCATGAATCTTTAGCACAGTATTTGGCATGCCAGAAGTAGTCATTGAACTGTTGCTGTATTTATATAATGGAATTAATAGCACCTACCACAAAGGTTGTTGTGAGAGAACATATTTTGTTGTTGGGTAAGAGAACATATTTAGATGCTGAGCTCAGTGTCTGGCTCATGTAGCTGCCAGATAAAAGTTAGTTCCCACTCCTTCTCTTTCTGTCTCCAATTCAGACATTGGTGTTTTTGAGAACACATCAACACATTTTCTTCTTTCAAAATTATTTATTTTCCTTCTTTTTAAACTGGTAAGTGATGATTATTGTTCTGATGTTATAATAACCAGCCTGTAACCAATATCCTATAATTTTATCTCATTTCTTCATCCTTTCCACTATCATATGTTCCTTGTAGTGATCTTGGTCTTGAGAGATTCTGAGTTGTGTTATTTGTGGAACTCATCTATGTTATTTAGATCTCTGAAATTCTAAAACCAATGATGGTTACTCTTTGATTTTTGCCTGTCTCTTCTATCATCTAATCTTGTGCATGATGTCCAATTTTCAAAATGCTACATTTTCAAATTTCTCTTTGATTACTTTTATAAAAAATGACATCAGCAATTCATTTGGTCGTTAATTTGATTCCTTTGTTGTTGTTGCTGTGAGCTGCCATAGAGTTGACTTTGACTCGTGGTGACCTTGTGTATAATAGAACAAAATGTTACCTGGTCTCGTATCATTTTCATGATCATTGGTAGTTTGAGTCCATTGCTGTCACTGTTGTGTCAATTCACCTCATTGAGGGTTTTCCTTGTTTCACTGACCCTGAAGCAGAACAAATTTAAGTTCTGTGCCCCACTCCCCAGCAAAATTCCAGACCAAACCCCTTATGCTTTATTAATAGGAATATTAAGGCCTTGATAGAATAAAGGGCTACCTTCATTTCATGGGTCTCTTTCTTCATGAATTACCATCGGTATTATTTTCATCTATTTTTGTGGCAGCAAAGATGTTATTTGCAAGTTTCTTTTGCTTACTGCAATATACTAGTTTGAGTGAAACTTCTTTCTCCTTAAAATTTTTGGTCAATATATTCTCTTACCAAAAGGTCTTCCCAGTTTTAAGGTTCATTTTCCAGAAGAGACTTTAGTTTTTCCATTTCAAAAATTAGTGTTTTTTTTCCCCTAAAGGAAAGTTATAAAGAGTCTCTGCTACCCCTTCTTTTGTATTTGTGTTCATTCTTCTCCCCAAACTGGATAACGTCAGACATTGAGCTCTGGGAATTCTGTTAGACAGTCCTTAGTCTCATATGGAGTCTTGTATGTGGTTCTTTCATTGAGCTCCCTTCCCTTTCAGCAGCATTATATGGCAAATAGAAAGAAATCTTGACTTCTTGTAGCAAGATCATAAATGATGACTCTTTAAGCAGTTATTCTATTCTTCCTATGCATGTAAGTCTGTACCCATGTTTGCTCTGTTATAAAGTTCCTTTCTTCTCAATTGCTTCCTGACAATCATTTTGAAAACATTAGGTTATTGGCTCTTTTCAAAATCTATCTGGGAAAAAATTTAATTTTTCTAATTTTGTATTATTCCCCATCTTAAATTCAGTGGATAAAATATCAAAAGAAGCCAAAACAAAAGAAACACTTAAATGTATTTTAATTTTATATATTTTTTTCCCTTTAATTATTCATGCTTTTATCAACAACTGAAATAAAACTTTTATATTTTAATTTTATATGTGTTTTCCTTTAATTAGTCAAGTTTATTCTATCAACAACTCAAAGACTTCTGGAATTTTTTATTTTTTAAAAGGACTGTGATTAGCTTTATTTATATAGAACAATTTTGAAAATTTTAACATATCATGTTTTCTTACATCAAAGTGGTGTTATCGCTGGTTACAGAGAACATCAGTATTTCTAGAGAATTATAACCTCAAAATCGGATGTTGGATTAAATTTTAATGATGTCAACTAACTTGGCATATAGATAAAGTGTGAGTGATAATAATAATAATAATAATAATAATAAAACAAAACTCACTGCCGTCGAGTCAGCTTCAACTCATAATGACCCCTCCTTGGGTTTTGGAGGCCATATCTCTATGGAAGTAGATTGCCGAATCTTCCTTCCGAGGAGTGGCTGGTGGGTTTGAACTGCCAGCCTTCTGGTTAGCAGTCAAATGCCTTAGGCACTATACCATAATACTTTTATACTTCACAAAACTCTTTAAAGCTAGAATCAGTGGTCAAATTGCCTGGTCCTGGTATGTGTGGCCATTCAGTCATTTACATAACAGACATTTAACAAGCATCTAATCACAGGGCTAAGCACTGGGAACCAAAGACAAAGCAAAGTCCCTGGCCATGAAGAGTCCACCATTTAAAGGTGCAAGGCACAAAAAGCATATGAGATCACAAGAAAAGTGTGGACAAGAAGTATAAGCAAACATCTTAAAAATTGGAGGAGGTGCCGACTCGATGACACCTAACAACAACAACGTTAATAACAGCATTACTGTTATTTTTAGGTGTCGTCGAGTCATCTCTGACTCATAGCAACCTATGCACAACAGAATGAAACACTGCCTGGTCCTGTGCCAGCCTCATGATCCTTGCTGTACCTGAGCCCATCATTGCAGCCACTGAAATTTAGGCTGGGTTTAGCAGGGTGGTTTTTCTGTATCAGCTGGGGTTATTTACATATCTGCTGACTTATTGGCTGTTAAGGAGCTCTGGTGATTTAGTGGATGAGACATTTGGCTACTAATTAGAAGGTCAGTGGTTCAAACTCACTGGAAGCTCCATGGGAGGAAGATTTACAGTCTTGCTATGAGTCAGAATCAACTCAATGGCAGTGAGTTTGTTTGTTTTTTTGACTTACTCGTTGTTAGATGGAACAACTGGAATGATTTGAGTCTGCTTTACAAACTTTACAAAGCTTTTATTCTCCACCAGGCTAGCTGGGTAAATGCTAGAAGTAAAATTACTATGCTAAAGAGTGTGTATAATTTTAAAGTTTCAGTACATACTACTAAATTATGTTCCAGAAAAGTACCAATTTCATCTATTATCAGGGCTGTCTATATGAAAGTATTTATTATTTTATACTTTTACCAGCATTTGAAAAAATATCATATATTACATATTGGCCAATTGTTAACTTACTTTTTAAATTAATTGTCTAAATTAACAGCTTCATTAAGATATAATTTATATACTATATAGTTTCCTTGTTTACAGTGAGTGACACTTAGTATATTCAATAAATATGCTAAGTATATATTATGACTACTACAATTTTAGAGTATTTTTATCACCCCCCAAAAACACCGTATGCTCCATTTATCTCAATGAACATTTCAAAATTTTTAAATTCAACATTTTTCTTGCTATGAGTCTTTATATATAAGGAGCATATGAAATAATTTTGCCTGTCATATATATTACAATAATTACTTATGCTTTTATTTAACTTATCATTTCTCCTTTTGTGATATGCAGTTTTTTTTTTCAATTTTAAATAAAATTTTTAATAGTATAGAAT
>NW_006921695.1:6570125-6581782 GCF_000298275.1 Orycteropus afer afer | reverse complement strand
GAGCTGTCTCCCTGTGCATAAGCAGCCCTTCTTTCTCCCATGATTGTTCTCTCCAAGGAGTGTATCTACTTGAGGTAAATGTTCAAGTCATATGCTTGTATTTTGTTTGGCTGCAAACCACAGGTGTGGGTTCAATTCCAGACCTGAAGGGCAGCTAGAGGCCATAGTCTCAGTGGTTCCACCAGGCTGTATTGGACCAGCAAACCTGGTCCCCACCTTTATTTTTTTTTCCTCCAAATGTTTTTGAGTTTTGTTCCACATTGTTCTCCCTCTCTATCAAGGGTCTCCTACATAGATCCCCTTCCAAGAGGATGACAGTGGTAGCCAGGCACCATCTAGTTCTTCTGGTCTCATAGTTGTATAGGCTGCAGATAGGATGGTATACGTTGCTAGAACTCATTATTTCCGTGAATTTTGGTTTTCTTCATTCTTCTTTGCTCTGGACAAGGCATCTAGATGGCAGCTTGCTAGCTTTTGAGATCCCAGTCACTACTCACCTAAGTAGGAGGTGGAACAATGTTTTGTATAGTATGTTATGCCAATTGAGCTTGATGTCCCCTGTGACTATGGTCCCAAGCCTGCAGGTTCAACTACTCGGTCCCTCTGGGTAGCTGGCTGTGACCAAGCAGTGATCACAACCTTGCCCCTTGTCAGCTCTACTATACACCTGGGAATTCTGATCATTCACATAAACTTATAGGACCATTGTCTCCCAATCATATACATGCTCTTCGATACACTCCCCATTTCATAGACATACCTAATCGTTTAGCCTGTCCACCCATCTATCCACCCACATACCCATGTTTGCCTTCACTGCCGACACAGTACTGTATGTGCAAAAGGGTTCCTATTTGTTGTCTGTACCTCCCATGTACCTCTCTATGTCTTTCTCATCTTCAATGGTGTCATATTGGTCACTCACGTTTGGTACATTGCCCTTCTCTTTACCCAAATCAATACTTATCACTATCTATCTAACAGTCTTCCCTCCCCTCCCCTTCCACCCCTGGTAACCAACAAAGAAAATTTCCTTCTATAGATAAACCTTTCCTTAACTTTTACAATAACGGACTAATACAATATTTGCCCTTTTGTGATTGACTTATTTCACTCACATAATGTAACAGTCCATTCTATCTGTGATATGCAGAAGTTTTAATGTTTATTTTACATCTTTGGAATAGGTGTAATTTAATGTTGCTTACTGAAAGTGCAAAAGAGCCCTGGTATTACAGTGGTTAAACACGTGGCTGCTAACTGAAAAGTTGGCAGTTTGAACTTACCTGCTGCTCTGTGGGAGAAAAGACCTGGTGATATGATCCTTTGAAGATTGCAGCCAAGAAAACCCTATAGGGCATCTCTTCTCTGTCCTGTAGGGTGCTTGTGAGTTGGAATCAACTCAATGGCATACAACAACAACAAAAAGTGAAAGCACAAGATAATGCATTTATGCATGTATGTTGTTGTTGTGGGAGTTCTGGTAGCGTAGTGCCTAAGGCACTTGACTGCTAACCAGGAGGCTGGCAGTTCAAACTCATCAGCCACTCCTCAGAAGGAAGATTGGGCAATATACTTCCATAGTGATACTGCCTCGGAAACCCAGGAAGGGTCACTATGAGTAAAGTCCAACTCGACGGCACCTAAAAACAACAATGTTGTTGTTGGTGTTTTTAGGTACCATTGATTCATCTCTGACTCATAGAAACCCTATGCACAACAGAATGAAACACTGCCTGGTCCTGTGCCAGCCTCACAATCCCTGCTATACCTGAGCTCATCATTGCAGCCACTGCATCCATCTCATTGAGGACCTTCCCTTTCTTCGTTGACTCTCCACTTTACCAAGCACTATATCCTTCTCCAGGGAATGGTTCCTCCTGACAACATGACCAAAGTAGGTAAGACGAAGTCTGGCCATTCTCACTCCTAAGGAACATTCTGGTTGCACTTCATCCAGGACAGATCTGTTAGTCCTTTTAGCAGTCCTTGGTATTTACATGCTTCTCTAACACCACAACTGAGCATCACCTCTTCTTTGGTCTTCCTTACTCATTGTCCAGCTCTCTCATGCATAAGAGGCGAATGAAAATATTATGGCTTGGGTTTGGTGCACCTTATTCTTCAAGGAGACATCTTTGCTCCTCATCACTTGAAAGGGATCTTTTGCAGAATTGCCCAATGCAATATGTCATCTGATGTCTTGACTGCTGCTTCCATTGGTGTTGATTGTAGAACCAAGTAATATGAAGTCCTTGACAACTTCAGTCTTTTCTCCATATATTGTGAAGCTGTTTATTGGACCAGTTGTGAGGATTTTTGTTTTCTTTATATTCAGGTGTAATCTATACTGCAGACTGTAGTCTTTTTTTTTTTTTTTTAATTTTTATTGTGATTTGAGTGAAAGTTTACAGAGCAAATTCACTTTCCATACAGCAGCTCACATACACTTTGTCTCATGACATTGACTGCAATTTCCCACAATGCAACAGCTCCCCTTCCACTTCCTCCCCATAGTTATCTCTTCCCTGTGTCCTTCCCTCCCATGCACTCCTGTGACCCCCTCCTCACCCCAAACTGTCTCCCTGTGCATAGACAACACTTCTATTCTCCCATGATTCATCTCTCCAAAGAGTGTATCTACCTAATGTAAATGTTCAGCTCATATGCTTGTCTTTTGTTTGGCTGGAAGCCACAGGAGTGGGTTCAATTTTAGACCTGAAGGACAGCTAGGGGCCAAGTCTCAGTGGTTCCATCAGGCTCTAATAGACCAGCAAACCTGGTCCTTTTTTTTTTTAATAATTTTGCATTTTGTTCCACATTGCTCTCCCACTCTATCAAGGATCTCCTACAGAGATCCCCCTCTGAGTGGTTGACAGTGGTAGCTGAACACCATCTAGTACTTCTGGTCTCAGTCACATAGGCTGAGGATTGCCCGGTGTACCACTTGCTTGGACTAATTCTTTCCATGCGTCTTTGGTTTTCTTCACTCTTCTTTGCTCTGGACAAGGAGAGACCCATCGTTGCATCTAGATGGGTGCTTGCAAGCTTTTAAGATCTCAGTCAGTGGCTACTCGCCAAAGTAGGATGTGGAACAATGTTTTTGTGTAGTATGTTATGCCAATTGAGCTTGATGTCCCCTGCGACTATGGTCCTGAGCCCACAGGTCCAACTACTCAATCTCTGGGTAGCTGGCTGTGGCTAGGAAGTGACTACAACCTTGTCCCTTGTTACCTCTACTATATACCTGGGAAATCTTATGGAATATACAAATAAACTTGTAGAAACATTGTCTGCCAACCCTATACATGGTCTTAGGCACAATCCCCCCTGTGTAGACATACATAATAGTTCAGCCTATCCACCCATCTATCCACCTGTATAGCCATGTTTGCCTTCACTAAGAACACAGTACTGTATATGCAAAAGGGTTCATCTTTGTTGTCTGTACCTCCCATGCATCTCTCTATGTATTCCTCTTCCTCAGTGCCACAATGTTGATCACTCACATTTGGTACATTGTCCTTCTCTTCACCCAAATCAATACTTGTCTCTACCTATCTAACAGTGTTCTCTCCCTCCCCCTCCCACCCTTTTAACCAACAAAGAAAATTTCCACCCATACATAAACCTTTCCTTGACTTTTTATAATAACAGATTAATACAATATTTGTCTTGTGATTGACTTATTTCACTCAGCATAATGTCTTCCAAGTTCATCCACTTTGTGTGGTGTTTTGCAGATTCTACGCTATTCTTTAGGGTTGTGTAGTATTCCATTGTGTGTATGTATGTACCACGGTTGGGTTATGCATTCTTCTATTGATAGACACCTAGGTTGTTTCCATCTTTTTGCTATTGTAAATAGTGCTGCAATAAATGTGGGTGTATGTATATCTGTTCTTGTCCTGGCTCTCACTTCTTTATGATATATACCTAGTAATGGAATTGCTAGGTCAAATGGTATTTCTAATTTTAAGACATCACCACACTGCTTTCCACAGTGGTTATATCATTTATAGTCCCACCAGAAGTGTATGAGAGTCTCAATCTTTCCGCATCCTTGCCAGCATTTGTTATTTTCTATCTTGTTGAACTTCGCTACTAGTGCTTGGACAAGATGGTATCTCATTGTTTTGGTTTGCGTCTCTCTAATGGCTAATGATTGTGAGCATTTCTTCATATGTTTGTTGGCCACCTGAATATCCTCTTTGGTGAAGTGTCTATTCATGTCTTCTGCCCATTTTTTAATTGGATCATTTGTGCAGACTGTAGTCTTTAATCTTCGTCAGTAAGTGCTTCAAATCATCCTCACTTTCAGCAAGCAAAGTTGTGTCATCTGCGTATCACAGGTTGTTAATGAGTCTTCCTCCAATCCTGATGCCAAGTTGTTTTTCATATAATCCAGCTTCTCTGATTGTTTGCTCAGCTACAAATTGAATAATATGGTGAAAGGATGCAATCCTGACACACTCCCTTCCTGATTTTAAGCCATGCAGTATCCCCTTGTTCTGTTCAAATGACAACCTCCTGATCTATGCACAAGTTCCTCATGAGTATAATTAAGTGTTCTGGAATTCTCATTCTTCTCAATGTTATCCATAATTTGTTATGATCCACACAATCGAATGCTTTTGCATAGTCAATAAAACACAAGTAAACATCTTTCTGGTATTCTTTGCTTTGAGCCAAGATCCATCTGACATCAGCAATGATATCCCTCATTCCATGACCTCTTCTGAATCCAGCTTGCAGTTCTGGAAGTTCTCTCTCAATATACTGCTGCAACCATTTTTGAATTATCTTCAGTAGATTTTACTTGCATGTGATATTAAAGGATATTGCTCAATAATTTCCACATTCTGTGGGATCACCTTTCTTTGGAATGGGTACAAATACGGATCTTTTCCAGCCAGTTGGCCAGGGAGCTGTCTTCCAAATCTCTTGGTGTAATTGAGTGAGTGCCTCTAGTGTGGCATCCATTTGTTGAAATATCTCAATGGGTATTCCATCAATTCCTGGAGCTTTATTCTTTGCCAATTTTTAAAGTGCAGCCTCAACTTCTTCTTTAAGTATCATTGGTTTTTGATGATATGCCACCTCCTGAGCTGGATGAAGATCTACCATTTCTTTTTGTTACAGTGACTCTGTGTATTCCTTCCATCTTTTGTTGATGTTTCCTGCATCATTCAATATACTGCCCATAGAATCTTTCAGTATTGCAACTCAAAGCTTAAATTTCTCTTCGATTCAGCTTGAGAAAAGCTGAGCCTGTTCTTCCCTTTTGGCTTTCCAACTTCATGTCTTTGCATATTTCATTATAATAATTGACTTTGCCTTCTAGAGCTGCTCTTTGAAATCTTCTGTTTAGCTCTTTTATCTTGTCATTTCTTCCCTTTGCTTTAGCTATTCTCCATTTCAAGGGCAAGTTTCAGAATCTCTTCTGACATCCATTTTGGTGTTTTCTTCCTTTCCTGTCTTTTTAATGGCGCTTTGCTTTCTTCATGGATGGTATTCTTGATGTCATCCCACAATTCCTGTGGTTTTTGGTCATTGGTGTTCAATGCATCAAATCTGTTCTTTAAATTGTCTCTAAATTTAGGAGGAATATAATCAAGGTCATATTTTGGCTCTCATGGACTTGCTTTAATTGTGTTCAACTTCAACTTGAACTCACCAATGAGCAGTTGATGGTCTGTTCCACAATCAGCTCCTGGCCTTGTTTTGGCTGAAGATATTGAGCTTCTCCATCACCTCTTCCCATAGATGTAGTCAATCTGATTCCTGTGTACTCCATGTATAGCCACTGTTTGTATTGTTGAAAAAAGATATTGCAATGAATAAGTCATTGGGTCTTGCAAAATTCTATCATGAAATCTCCAGCATTATTTCTATCTTCAAGGACAAATTTTCCAACTACCAGTGATTCTTCTTTGTTTCCAATTTTTGCATTCCAGTAACCAGTGATATAAGCACATCTTGATTGCATGTTTGGTCAGTTTCATACTGCAGATGTTGGTAAAAGTCTTCAATTTCCTCATCTTTGACTTTGGTGGTTGAATAAAAGTAGTATTAACTGGTTTTCTTTGTAGGCGTATGGATATTATGCTGTCACTGACAGCATTGTACTTCAGGATAGATCTTGAAACATTCTTTGTGATGATTGCCATGCCATTCCTCTTCAATTTGCCATTTCCGGGATAGTAGATCATATGATTATCTGATTCAAAATGGCCAAAACTAGTCCATTTCAACTCACTAATGCCTAGGATATCAATCTTTATGCATTCCATTTCATTTTTGACAACTTTCAATTTTCCTAGATTTGTACTGCGTACATTCCACATTCTGATTATCAATGGATGTTTGCAGCTGTTTCTTCTCATATTGAGTCATGCAACTTCAGCAAATGGAGGCCCTGAAAGCTCTACTTTATCTATATCATTAAGGTAGGCTATATTCTTATGAAGCAGCTCTTTCCCAGTTATGTTCTGAGTGCCTTCCAACCTGAGGGTCTCATGTTCTAACACTGGATTGGACAATGTTTCAGAGCTATTCATAAAATTTTCCAGTAATATACCAGACAGTGTTTCACTACTATTCATAAGGTTTTCACTGGCCAATTCTTTGAGAAGTGGAGGGCCTCTTCCTTCTTCTGAGTCTGTCTCAGTCTGGAAGCTCCACTGAAACCGATCCACCATGGGCACTCCTGCTGGCACAGCCTCCAGTCTCACAGCAACACACAAACCACCACAGTACAACAAACCGACAGACAAGTTGTCTCCCTTAGTTATTCCAACCACTCTGCTCATTTCCTGTGCTTCCCCCTACCTGTTCCTGCTGGCCCTGTCTGCTACTGCTTCCTGTCACCTGGCGGCTGTCCCCCACCCTCCTTACCTGCTGCTGCCTCTGGCCCTGTCTGTCACTGCTCCCTGCTGCCTGGGGGCTGTCCCCTGCCCACCTTACCTGTTCTGGCCACTGGCACTGTCATATAAAATCTATCCTTTAGATGGTCTCTAAATTCAGGAGGGATATTATCAGGGTCATATTTTGGCTCTTGTGGATTTGTTTTACTTGTCTTCAACTTCAACTTGAACTTGCTTATGAGCAGTTAGTTGATGGTCTGTTCCACAATCAACTCCTGGCCTTGTTTTGGCTGAAGATATTGAGCTTCTCTATCACCTCTTGCCACAGATGTAGTCAATCTGATTCCTGTGTATTCTATCCTATTAAGTCCATGTGCGTAACCATTGTTTATGTTGTTGAAAAAAGGTATTTACAATGAATAACTCGTTGGCCTTGTACATTTCTGTCATGTGATCTCCAGCTTACGTCTATCACCAAGGCCATATTTTCCAACTACTGGTAACTCTTCTTTGTTTCCAACTTTTGCATTTCAGTCACCAGTGATAATCAACACGTCTTGACTGCATGTTTGGTCAATTTCAGACTGCAAAAATTGGTAGAAATCATCAGTTTCTTCATCTTTGGTTTTGGTGGTTGTTACATAGATTTGAATAATACTGTAAACTCATCTTCCTTGTAGGTGTATGGATATTATCCTATTACTGACAGGATTGTACTTCAGGATAGATGAAATAGTCTTTGTGATGATAAATGCCACACTATTCCTCTTCAGTTTGTCATTCCTGGCATAGTAGATCATATGGTTGTCTCTTTCAAAATGGCTACACCAGTCCATTTCAGCTCACTAATGCCTAGGATAGTTCTTTATGCATTCCATTTCATTTTTGACAACTTACAATGTTCCTAGATTCATACTTTGTATGTTCCAATTATTAATGGATGTTTGGAGCTTTTTCTTCTCATTTTGAGTCGTGCCACATCAGCCAATGGAGGTCCCAAAAGCTTTACTCCATCTGTATCTTTAAGGTCATCTCTACTCTGAGGGGTTAGCTCTTCCCTAGTCATATTTTGAGTGCCTTCTCACTTGATGGGCTCATCTTCCAGCACTATATCAGAAAATGTTTCAGAGCTATTCATACAATTTCTCAGTAATGTATCGGACAGTGTTTCACTGCTATTCATAAGGTTTTCACTAGCCAATTCTTTGAGAAGTGAATGGCCTGTTCCTTCTTCCAAGTCTGTCTTAGTCTGGAAGCTCTGCCAAAACTTGTCTACCAGGGGTAACTCTGTTGGCATTTTGCAACACTGGTGGCATAGCTTCCAGCCTCATAGCAATATACAAGCCATGGGATGACAAACTGACAGATAAGTTCATCTCCCCTAATTGTTCCTAACCACTCTGATCACGTCCTCATCTGTCAGGGGGCCTGGCTTCACTAAAGCCACTCCTGAAGCCCTGAGCACCATGCGCCCACATACCTTTCCTGGGAGCCCGGCTTTGACTGAAAGCCGCTCCAAAAGCCCTGAGTGCCGTGTGCCCAACGACCTGTCCCGGAGGCCCAGCTTGACTAAAAGCTCCCCCAGAAGACCCAAGCGCCACACCCCTGCCTACCTGTCTTGGGAGCCTGGCTTGCATTTATGTTTAACTCACTGCCATCGAGTTGGATCCAACTCATACCAGCCCGTCCTTGGGTTTCTGAGGCAGTATCACTATGGAAGTAGATTGCCCAATCTTCCTTCTGAAGAGTGGGTGGTGGGTTTGAACTGCCAGCCTTCTGGTTAGCCGTCAAATGCCTTAGTCACTATGCCACCAGAGCTCCTGCATTTATGTGTAAGTTTTCTAAATCATATGTATGCATTGAAAGAACTGGATTTATTGCTTTCAACTGAAAGAAGAATATAGGACTTTATTTTGCTATGAAGATATATAAGCCTAGTGCTTTCCTTTAGCCTAAAATGCCTATCAATGTTAAGCATCAAACACAAGTGTTTTGAAGACAAGATAGTTGCCAATGTTATGTATGAATCATGACATACTTCTATCTTGGTGCAGTTCTGTACCCATGTTAACTAAAGTAATTGAAATAAAGAGGAACATGACTGAAATAGTAAAGTCACTCTCAATTGAGAACTCAATGCAAATTAAATTTAATAAGTCAGAGTGAAGAATGGCTACCAATACCAATACCCATTGCTGTTGAGCCCATCCTGAATCATAGTGACCCTATAGGACCATAGAACTGCACCACGGGGTTTCCTAGACTGTAATCTTTGCAGAAGCAGACTGCCACATCTTTCTCCCGTGGAGTAGCTAATGGGTTTGAATGACTGACCTCTCGGTTAGCAGCCAGGTGCTTAGCCACTGTGCCTAACATTGATAATTGAGTACCTTTTGCATCATGAATGAAGTAGCTTTTGTTTTAAGAATCTTAGGCAGCTCTAATGGACTTGTGCAGTAAAGCATTAACTCAGCAGGTTGGTAACACCCTAAACATTCCACAGAGGTTTGCCTCTTGCTTTGCTCCTGGGAGGTAAATTCTAGTTTTTGGAATATCCTGCCTGATTAGACAAAATCCTGGGGGCCTTATGCTACACCACATAGTCTATGTTAATAATGTTATTTATGGTGAAGTGCTTGGGTCACATGAGAGAGTTTATGCATTAGTGATTCATAGTGGATGCCTTGGCCAGGTAGTATAGGACCTCAGGGACAGCTATATAGACTGAAGGTCAGCCACACAGGAGATCAGCTACTGCTGTGTGACTCATCTCCCAATAAAACCTCTGGACACCAAGGCTCTGTGAATTTTGCTGGTTGACAGCACTGTGTGTTTGTGGTCAAACATTATTTCTGGGGACTTAAGCAATGGCCACACAACTCTACTGGCAGAAGACAACTGGAAGCTAGCATTTGGTATCTCCTGAATTTACACACCCTTTCATGTTGCTAATTTTAATCTGTACCCTTTCATTGTAATAAATTGTAACTGTGAGTATAACAGCTTTAAGAGAACTGTGAGCTATTCTAGCAAATCAATGAGCCTGATGGTGATCTTGGGTATCCCCAAATACTAAAACATACCTTGGAACATCTAGCATGTCTCGTTTGCCCAAGTATCTAATGATCCTGATGAAAGGAAAAATGAGAATTATGTTAGAGATCAATGAAGAAGTTGCAGGACCCTGAAGTAAAAATACAGAGCAAGAGGCTGACAAAACTGCTTCTTTTTTTTTTTAATTATTATTTTTATTTTAAGAGCTTGTTTTACATTACAAAACTGCTTTTTAATCTTTAGAGAGTACCCTCAATTGGTAGGAAATTCATGTTTAGGTAGGGCTCAAGTGATGAGAGGGTGTTTTTAGATTTGACAGTCTGAAGTGCTTCTTTAATAACTGCTTATTTGAGCCTGGGTTAATATATCCCAAGTTTCTTGAGATAAGGTATTGGAAAAAAAAAAAAAAAAAGTGAGAATAAATAAAAGCTGTAGTCATGCTTCGATGGTAGAATACTGGCCTTTCATGCAGGGGACCTGGGTTTGAGTCCCAGCCATTACACCTCATGTGCAGCCACCCCTCCTCTGTCAGTGGAAGCTTGTGTGTTGCTATGATGCTGAACAGTAATCAGCAGAGTTTCCATACTAAGACAGACAAGGGAAATAAACACTGGCAATCTATTTCTGAAAATTAGCCAGTGAAAACCTTATGGATAGCAACAGTCCAATCCCATTGCACATAGGGTTGCTATGAGTTGGCGACTAAGTCATTGGCAGCTAACAACAGAAAACAATAGCAACAACAATGTATTAATAGAAGTATTTAAGACCAGAGAGAGAAAAAATAGTGCTTTTGGGAAACTCTTAAGATGTGTAAATATGAAGAACAGACTTCTGTCTCAATGAAAAGTTATGTCTATAGCATAAATGCAGCCTGTTCAGGGGCCCAAGTGAGTGATGTCTTTAAGCAGTGATATTACTGTCACAGCTCAGGAACTATATTAAGGGAGGATGAAGATCTGGAGAAGCAAAGAAAAATAAAAACGGAAAACTCACTGCCATCGAGTCAGATCCGACTCATAGCGACCCCTTCTTGGGTTTCTGAGGCAGTATCTTTATGGAAGTAGATTGCCCAGTCTTCCTTCCAAGGAGTGGCTGGTGGGTTGAATGTCCAGCCTTCTCGTTAGCAGTCAAATACCTTTAGGCATTGTGCCACCAAGGCTCCCAAGACAAATAACAAAACAAAACAACAATAACAAAAAAAAAAAAAAAAAAAAAAAAAAAAAAAACAAAGAAAACACCCCAAACTCAGTACCATGCAGTCAGATCTGACTCATAGTGACCCCTCCTTGGGTTTGCGAAGCAGTATCGCTACAGAAGTAGATTGCTCAACCTTCCTTCCAAGGAGTGGCTGGTGGGTTTGAACCACCAGCCTTCTGGTTGGCAGTTAGATGCCTTAGGCACTATACCATCAGAGCTCCCAAAACAAATAAACACCCCCAGAAAAGAAGTATGATATCAAACATGCCCATAGATGAACAGTAGTAGCTGCTTTGGAGGAATTGCTGAGTCTCTCAGGACACTTCCAGGGGAAGGAATTTGAGAAATTTAAACAAACTTCTTTGTTGCATAGACATTGGTGTGATAACTTTAGTGAGTAAAACCTTTGTTTACCATGTATTACTGTGATCTCTTTGAATCCAAGGATTAGAAATAGCTTTAGAAGTTGTCTGGTTCTGTCTCCTAAAGTTACCCAAGCAGAACTCAGTGAGGTTTCAAATTTTTTTTTTTTTTTTT
>NW_006921695.1:6557627-6563500 GCF_000298275.1 Orycteropus afer afer | reverse complement strand
ATTATCTTCTGTGTCTGTGTTAATTGGTTTCCCTTTTCTTTGTTGAAGAGGGTCTGTGCAATCCTTCTGCCTAGTCCGCCATCTTGCCCCGCCTCCCCGGTTTCAAATTTTTGAGGGTTCATTTACATCACTGCTCTCTGGTCCTTAGCTGTGATGCTCAAGATAGCAATCCAGCCCTTCCTGGATACTGACACTTCCTGCTAAGAGAGGATTTAGTTTGAGGGTTTTTGCTTGTTCAGGGAACATACAGGAGCTCAAAGGGAGGACAAGAGCTAAGTCTTAGGTGGGTGTCTGGAATTAAATTGCTCTACCTTGCAAAGCATTGACACCTTGGAATTGTCCCTTGGTTCTTGAAATGTTGGAAACTGGAAGACAGATGAAAGGAAAGATCTAGAGAAAATGCCTCAGACAGATGGCAAGAAGCATAGCCCAAGGAGGGAAAATGCTTATGAGAAATACCTGTGGCAAGGAGTTAACCTTTTTTTTTTTTTCAGATGCCCATTTCCTTTCCCAATTTTTCCCTTGGGCATTTTTCTCATTCAGTTTTAGAATCTAATATTTTAGAAATATGAGCCCTTTGTGATATTCTCACTTTTGTCTTTTGACTTTGACCATGGTGATTTTGTGCCATGTGGAATTTTTTTAAAAAGTTCTATCTATTCTTTTATGGCTTTTGAAATGAGTCATATTTAGTAACATCTTTCTTGCTTCAAAATTATTAATAAATTCTCTGATGTATTATTCTAGAACTCTTTTAGTTTTACTTTTTATATCCATATCTTTCATTCATTTGAATTTTTTTTCTAGTAATAGTGTAAAATATAGATTCAACTTTATATTTCTCTACAGGCTACTCTGGAAAAGTGATAATGGCATTTATTAAAAAATTCACATGTGTTAGACTGGGTTCCCTAGAGAAGCAAAACCAGTAAAGCTTATTATATATATATATATAAAGAGAAAGAGAGAAAGAGAAATTTATCTTAGGAAAATTGCTCACACATTTACAGAAGCTGGCAAGTCCCAAGTTCTTGGATCTAATGTCAAGCTGGAGGTTTTCCAGACTCACACTGCTGCAGGGGCTGATGAACTCAAGGGTGGTAGACAGTATACTGGCTGTTGATTCCAACGAATGACAAATCCAAGATCTCCAGGCTGAATGATGGATTGTTCACTCACGGACTCTTGTAGGCAGCACAACAGAATCCCGATCCACAGAAGAGTGTCTCTTTTCCCAGGATGTCCATAAATATACTGGAAGCAAACCACACCCCTAGGGGTACTCCCTTTCAATGGACTGGCTGCTCAAAACATATACATGTGATCCCATCATGGGAACAACCCATATCACAATTGCTTAAACCACACAGAATTGTGATCCAGCCAGTTGACACACAGCTCCAACTATCACAGTCCATCCCTTGTCAACTTGGCAGTTGTACACATCTTTTTAACCATATATAATGTCTAAATAAGACAATCATAAAGTCATATTTGTGTCTAACATGATAGGCTAACACACGTTCAACTGAAACACATTAACCTTATTTATATTTCACAGTTCAATAACAGAAGGAAACAAAAATATTTGATGCACATATACAATGAAGAAATATAACAATCACAGTCCTCATTTGTGCAACTGATCACATGGTCATAGGTGATATTCAGAACTACTTTCTTCCACCACCCATATGTATTTCCCTTGCCCTCAGAAAACACCTCAGCTGGTCATGGTTCTTTGCCTGGTGGGGTGACCCAAACCTTCATTCCTGAAGGGTCTGGGCCTTTAGTACTCATATCAGAATTGGGTTAGTGTAATTTTCCATTGACTTTACTCACAGGGCATGGTAGTACTAAAAGACATCCTAAAGAATCTCCTGTATTCTAGACATATTCTTCTTTACCTCCACTATGTAATGTCAATCCAATTTCCCCTTGGTAATCAGGTTATATCACACTAGATAGTACAGTAATGCCCTTTTTTGTCTGTTGATCCAGAGGCATGAGGAAGCCAAAATGGCCGGGGGGCATTCTTAATTTCCAGTTCAATGCAATCAGTATTTTGTCTCCAGGTGGGAGTGTTCCTCCCTTTGGGACTAAGATCTCCAGACCCACAGAGCATAGGGTAGTAAGGACAGGAAGCAAAAATTTTTTGAGTGGGTCACTAGGGGTAATAGTGAGTGGTACTACTCCCATTTCCACCTCTTGGTTCCTGGACCTGTGAATCCTGGAAATTGGAGAAATAGCACTGTATATTGGATGCTGGTTTAGAGCATATGTAGCCTCCTGGAGAACACTGCCTCAACCCTTCAAGGTATTGCCACCTAGCTGACACTGTAATTGTGTTTTCAGTAGGCCATTCCATTGTTCTATCAAGCCAGCTGCTTCAGGATGAAGGAGAACATGGTAATACCAGTGAATTCCATGAGCATAGGCCCATTACTGCACTTCATTTACTGTGAAATGAGTCCCTTGATCTGAAGCAGTGCTGTGTGGGATACCATGATGGTGGATAAGGCATTATGTAAGTCCATCGGTTGTAGTTTTGGCAGAAGCATTGTGTGCAGGGAAGGCGAATCCATATCCAGAGTAAGTATGTATTCCAGTAAGAACAAAATGCTGTCCTTTCCATGATGGAAGTAGTCCAATGTAATCAACCTGCCACCAGATTGCTGGCTGATCACCCTGACGAGTGGTTCCATATAGTGGATTCAGTGTTGGTCTCTGCTGCTGGCAGATTGGGCACTCAGCAATGTCAGTAGCCAAATCAGCCTTGATAAGTGGGAGTCCATGTTGCTGAGCCCATTCATAACCTCCATCCCTGCCACCAAGGCCACTTTGTTCATGAGCCTACTGAGCGATGACAGAAGTAGCTGGGGAAAAAGGATGGCTGGTTTCCACTGAACATGTCATCCTATCCACCTGATTGTTAAAGTCCTCTTTTGTTGAGGTCACCTTTTGATGGGCATTCATGTGAAACACAAATGTCTTTACTCCTTTGGCCCATTCAGGGAGATCTACCCACATACCTCTTCCCCATACATCCTTGTCACTAGTTTTCCAATCATGCTCCTTCCAGGTCCCAGACCATCCAACTAAGCCATTAGCCACAGCCCATGAATCTGTATACAATTGCACATCTGGACATTTCTTATTCCATGCAAAGTGAACAGCCATATGCACAGCTTAAATTTCTGCCCATTGGGAGGATTTCCCTTCACCACTGTTCTTCAAGGAAGTCCCAGAAAGTGGCTGCAGTGCCACTGCTGTCCGCTTTCCTGTGGTGCCTGCATATCACGCAGAACCATCTGTAAACCAGACATGAGTTTTCTCTTCCTCAGTCAACTGATTATAAGGAACTACCCATGAGGCCATCAGTGTAGACTGGGAGAGGGAAGGTAATGTGACTGGAGTGGAGACCATAGGCATTTGGACCACTTCCTCATGCAACTTGTGCCTTCAGGTCCTTCTCAAGCCTGATCTCTGATATGCCACTTCCATTTAATGATGGAGTGCTGCTGTGTACGTCCAACTTTATGACTCTGTGGGTCAGACAATTCCCAGTTCATGGTGAGCAGTTCAGGCCTCATGGTGACTTGGTGGCCCATGGTTAGGCGTTCAGTCTCTACTAAAGCCCAGTAACAAGTCAAAAGTTGTTTTTCAAAAGGAGAGTAATTATCTGCAGAGGATGGCAGGGCTTTACTCCAAAATTGCAGTAAATCTTAACATTGATCATCTGAGAATGACAACATTAGCAAATTACATGCTGTAGCATTGTATGTAGTACATATTACTAAAGATAAGATGTACCAAAACGAAAAACAAAACAAAACAACGACAGTCTTAAGTGTGTCATTGTAACTTGAATACATAAGTTGGGGACTACCTGTACCTAGAATGTGACCAACATCAACACAGGCAATTTAAGAGACATATTAAATGAGATAATGTATATAGATAATATAAGTTAAAATGTTTTTTTTTTTTTTTTTTTAATATCATAAACAGTTATTCACATTTAAAATAATTTGTATTATTAGAGTACCAGTTAAGGGAAAATGGGGGTGTGGTGGGTGTGGGGAGAGAAATGGAGAGGAAACAGCAAAAAGACAGATAGATAGGGAATGAGAGTAAGGCTGAAAACAGAGAAAATGGTGCAAAATCATTATGATGCAAAATGAGGGGTAGGAAAAAAGAGAAAAGGAGAAGAAAAGAACTAATGATGAAATTGAGAGAAAGTGCAGGGGAGGAGCGGGATGCAGTTGAAGGCAAAACATAGGTAAAGATATTGAGACAAGTCTGGTAAAAGAGATAAAACTACTCTCATTGTTTTGGTTGCCTAGTGCCACTCTGACAGAAATATACCACAAATGGGATGGCCTTAACAAACGAGAGTTTATTCTGACAAATTTGGAGGCTTTAAGTCCAAGTTCAAAGTGCCAGGCTCTAGGGGCTGGGTGAAAGCTCCTCAACCTTGGGGTCTAGCTCTGCCTTCTGTTCCCAGCCCATTGGAGCTAGAGGTGTTTCTTCACTCAGACAGCTGCTGGCTGCTGAGGCTGAGAAGCCCCAAGGTTGACAAGTAAAAAGGCACAGTCCCGATGTTACAAAACTACATGGCAGGGCATTAACTTAAGTCCATTGTAAGTCCCAAGGTCAGCAGAGCATAAAAGGCTGCTGAGCAACAACATGGCTACATGCAGGGTCCAAGTGTGCCATAGGCTAGAGACCGTGACCAAAGCTTCTTCTTACATACAGCAAGCAGACCACATCCCAAAGCTGCTTGTGGTAGATCCCACCATGGAGCTGATTGCCAGTCTCATCATGGGGAGTAACTACCATCAGCTGCCCAGTCACTCAACCAGGCCTAGCCAAGCTGACACACAAACATAACCACCACACTCATCATGTCTTGCTTTTGTCCTCTGAGTTTCAGAATGTTTGTTTTGCCCTTTGAAATTTTGATATTTAAGAAAATGATTTGAAACATAAAAATTTAGAGCATTTCTTTTGTGCTATTAAGAATGTTTTCAAACTTCAAGATTTATTTTTTAAAATAAAGGTTATCCTGGGGTTTTGGAGTCTTGTTCACGAGGAAAGATTTTATTTATATTTGGGAAATTTCCTTTGAAATTTTAATGGTATCTCATAGATACAAAGTCCTCATTAACTTGGTTGAATAAATAAATTAATTCACTGACTAGGCTTTTGAAAATCTCTTTGAAACCAAACACTGTTTGGGGACCTTATCATTCATTTTTGAGAGGTTGAGAATGGTTTATACTCTGATATCAAATATGTTTTATTATGCTGTGATAGTGTTGTTTGCCTACCTTAAAGCTTTCTCATCTCTTTTTCCTTGGGGGAAGAAGTTCGATTATGTCATGGTGTCACGTTTCCCTAAGTCCAGGGTGGATGACAACCTCCCCAGGGAGTGAATTATGATTGGATTGAAACAATCATAGTGAACTCATTTCCTTTGCAGAAAATGGTTTTATGATGGAAATGTGACTAAAGTCCTTGAGTGGAGCAAATGGTTTGTACTTGACTGCTAACCTGAAAGTTGGTGGTTTGAACTCACTGAGTGGTACTCGGGAAGAAAGACCTGGAGATCTGGTTCCATTAAGATTACAGCCAATGAAACTATATGGAGCAGTTCTACTCTGTAATACATGGGGTTGCCATGAGTCAGAATGGACTTGATGGTAATGGGTTTGGTTTGGGTGTTGGAGATGACAAAAGGTAGCCAAGAGGACTTAAGGAGAAGATAATAGGGGAGTTTCTGGAAATCTCCTTGCTAAAGACAATGGAAGGAGCTCTGGTAGCATAGTGCCTAAGGCACTTGACTGCTAACTAGAAGGCTGGAGGTTCAA
>NW_006921695.1:6556751-6557342 GCF_000298275.1 Orycteropus afer afer | reverse complement strand
TACTGAAGATAAGAAAACTGAAATATAGAAAGTATCAAGGTTCTTGATGACATTTTGTATCTAATGAATTAATCGATCTTGGATTGTACCATCACAAGACTTCTTACATTCAAATTGAATATTCTATGACTTTCAGTCAAAAACATAGAGTTAATGGCCACAGAAAACCAAATCAAATTTTTGTGAAAAATGTGTCCAGTAATAAATGGAATATAGATTTTCCCTGCTGTCTGAAAGTAGACCATTCCTATGAAACCTTTCATAAGCTGAAATTGCATAATGTGAAGAAGCAATTACCATTAATTTATATGGGAAAAATTTTGAGCATTCCTAGACCCCAAAAATAACCTATAAAATAATACTAAAAACATATAAAACCTAAAATAACACTAACATACTGTGTTTGCAGACACAGTTCAAACCTATGACAGCTTGACACTGAGATGCTGAGTGTTGTTCCCAGGCAAGGAACTTGGTAATGTCACTCTCACTACTTGGGAGTGCTTGCTGCCTCTTTAATGACTCACTTCAAAACAAATGCTGATGAGGCGGGGCAAGATGGTGGACTAGGCAGAAGGATTGCACAGACCC
>NW_006921695.1:6531114-6532662 GCF_000298275.1 Orycteropus afer afer | reverse complement strand
GGGTGCCTTGGGAGGAATGGTTGGTGAAAGGGCTGGAGGGAGGCAGCATGTCTGGCCTTGCAGTAATAGGCCTTGGGTTACTGCTGGTAATCCTGCCTTCCCCTTGTAGGGTTAGAGGAGGTCAGAACATGTGGCCTCCTTGCCGTTTTTGCATTGTTCTAAGACAAATCAATTTGAGTAGAAATACAACTGGATGCCCCTTAAAAGTGAAGATCGTGAGACTTTGGCTTGCTTATTTTGGACATGTCATTAGGAAAGACCAATTGCCAGAAAAAGACATTATGTTTGGTATAGTGGAGGGTCAATGACAATAAAGGAAAGTCTCAATGAGATGAATTGACACAATAGCCACAACAATGGACTCAAACATCCAGCTGTCATGAAGACGGCACAGGACCAGGAAACATTTTGTTCTGTTATATGTAAGGTCGCTGTGAGTCAGAGCTGACTCAATGGCAGGTAACAACAACCAGGGATGGCAAATGAAAATCATTAATTTATGGTGCCCTCTAAATATAAGGTCAGTGCTTAAACTGTAATTTTACTGCCCCATGGTATCACGGGTGTTGGATGGTAATTTTGATGTATCCAAATTTAATTGTGATGCAATCTTTTAGTAAAAAGGCAGAGATTGTTTAGGTGAAATGTGACCCTTAAAAGCAAAGCACTCAGTGAAAACCATTGCTCACAAAGGCAGCCTATTCAGAAATGATTCAGAATAGGAAACCTTTAGAGTTACAAAACTCTGAATTTTTGTCCTTGGAATTGGATAGTTCAACTTAAGCAAGATAATTTTAGTAACATTTATTATACTTTCTATGTCCAGTCTTATTATACCCAGGACAAGAAAGCTTTCACTTTCTGGATCTTGTGGAAAAAATTTTGCAGTTTACTAGTCCTCTGTTTGAATCATTATGACCAAATAGGAGAGAATGAGTATCAGTTCCAAAGGGAAATATTTAAATTTTCAGGGATTAAAAAATATCTACAATTAATTTGTATCCTCTCCAAGGGAACCCACAAACTCAAGATAATGATATGATTGGAAATTTCATATGGAATAGAAAAGGCAAAGAAATCCAAATTTGGGTGTCTTAATATATATACAAAGGAGTCCTGGAAGTGCAGTGGTTAAGTGCTTGGCCACTCAATGAAAGGTAGGTGGTTTGAACTCACTAACTACTTCACAGGAAGAAGATGTGGCACTCTGTTTCCATAAAGATTACAGTGTTGGAAACTTCATGGAACAGTTCTACTCTGTCTGATAGGCTCCCTTTGCGTTGGAATTGACTGGATAGCACATAACAACAACAGTGTATACATGGAGGCAGTGGTGATTCAGTAGTATAGTTCTTGACTTCTATATGTGTGGTGTAGTAAATTACTTAGTGTGGCTTTTCTACCCATAAGTCTTTGTAAACTCCAAGGTGGGATTTTCTATGAGCAACTGAGGAGCTCCTGATTGCTGGAGCTATCCACCTGGGTTATTTCTGTTGGGCGTGGCACAATACAATGTTCTGGGAGGTGCCCACTCTCTCTCAAGTGCTT
>NW_006921695.1:6523679-6531014 GCF_000298275.1 Orycteropus afer afer | reverse complement strand
CTCGGCAACCCAAGGAGGGGTCGTTATGAGTCGGGTCCAACTTGATGGCACATAACAACAACAACAACAACAACAACAACAACAATGGGATTGCTGGGTCAAATGGTATCTCCAATTCCAGCTTTCTAATGAATCACCATACTGCTATCCACAGTGTTTTTATCACTTCACAGTCTCACTAGCAGTGTATGAGAGTCCCAATCTCTCCACATCCCTGCCAGCATTTGTTATTTTCTGTCTTGCTGAACCCTGCCATCAGTGCTGGGGTGAGATGGTATCTCATTTTTTTTTTATTTGTATCTCTCTGATGGTCAATGGTCATGAATATTTCTTCATGTATTAGCTGGCCACCTGACTATCCTCCTTGGTGAAGTGTCTATTCATGTCTTCTGCCCAGTTTTCAATTGGATTGTTAATTCCTTTGCTGTTGAGTTGTTGGAGATTTCTATAAATCTTGGAGATAAGTCCCTTGCCAGATATGTAATTATTGACAAGTATGGATTTGTTTCTGTCATTTTTGTTATGTGCTTTTTTGTACTGTTGATTTCTTTGTTGCATATAATTTTCTGTGCTGAGCTCATTTTGTTTATGAATCATGTTATCACTTCTTTCATAAGTGTTGTTTTAGTATTTGCTAAATATTTGTGCTGGTCCTCTTTTTTATTTTGATGTGAAGGTTTATCATTTTTCTTTGAGATTACCCTTTGATTTATAATTTTCTTTCCAAATTTAGAACAGTCTGTTTCATCTTGTAGTGTCCTGACTTCCCTCCCATTTAGAAGTTCTATAACTACACAATTTTTTCCCCTCTTTTTGGTTTGTAGTTGTTCTCATTTGTCAATAGATATCTCTGGTTCCCTGTTTATAATCTTGTAGGCTTATTTACTTTGTATTCTATAGCTGGGTTGGTTTCTGGGTTATGTCAGCATGTGTGTTAATGGCCAGTTGTTGTTTGCTGTTATTGCTTCTCTGTCCAAAGGGCTCCCTTTAGCATCTCTTGTAAGGTTGGTCTGATTTTAACAAATTCCCTTAATTTGTGCTTATTTAGAAATGTCCTAATTTCACCATCATATTTGAGGGACAGTTTTACTGGGTACACAATTCTTGGTTGAAAATTTTTCTCTTTCAGTATTTTATATATACCATCCCATCTTCTTGCCTGCCTGGTTTCTGCCAAGAAATCTGAGCTTAGTCTTATTGGTTGCTCCTTGTAGGTAACTTTTCATTTTTCTTTGTTGCTTTCAGGATTCTTTCTTTAACTTTGGTTTTGGTGAGTTTGATGATGATATGACTTGGTGATTTTCTTTTGTGTCTATCCTGTTTGGGGTTCAATGGACTTCTTGAATGGATATATTCTCATTTTCATCATACCAGGAAAATTCTCTTCCAACAAATTTTTGACAATTTTCTCTCTGGTTTTATGTGTCTCTTTCTGTTCTGGAATTCTGATTATATGTAGGTTATTGATTTTGATGGTATCCCACATGAACCTTAGGCTTTCTTCATTTTGTTTTGATTTTTTTCTGAGTTTTCCATTTCCAAAGAAATATTGAGGTATTTGCCATCAATCTCACTAATTCTATCTTCCATTGATTCAATTCTACTACTTTGCCCATTCAATGTGTCAACTATTTCTGAAAATTTAGTAGTAATCTTCTGGATTTCCATGGGTAGATTTTGTATCATTTCTAATTTTTCATTTATTTTGTCATTATGTTCTTGTATTGCCTTTTGAAATTGTTCTAGGGTTTTCTCTGTGTGTTCCTCAATTATGTCAGTGTTTTCCTTGAACTGTCTGTCAATTTATTGAAGATTCCTAAATATAATTCTTTTGAATTCCTTATCAGGGAGTTCCAATGCTGAGTCTTCCTCAGGGATGTGTTTTGGGTCTGTATCCTGGTCCCTTGTTTCTCCTGCTTTATCTTGCTTCTTTGTGTGGACTGTGATGCTCTGTTGTCTCTGAGGCATTATGATGTTTTTGTGTTTATTTTAATTGGTGATTGTATGTTGAAGTGACTTGTCTGTGATTTTGTTTTCTTTGGATTTTATCTAACTAAGTTGGGTACTGTGCTCCTTTACTCAGTAGCTGGCAGCACTTATATGCACACCATTTGTCTCCTTTCCCATTGTTAGCCTCCCATATGTCCCTACTGTCTTTGGCAAATGGAGCTTATTCTTAGGTCTCTGGAATCTGAATGAGAATGCTGTCACTTTAAAATCCAAAATGGCCACCACTTATAAACATTCAAAATGGCTGCACCCTCAGTCACTTTAAATATCGAAAATGGTCGCTTCGTGTAAACAATCAAAATGGCTGCAGCTTCTGGACAGCAGAGAGTCCACAGCTCAGGTTGTCTTTCTCTTTGCTCTTTCCCTTCCTAGTCAAAGGCCACCAGTGCAGTCATCCCTGCAGCCCTTGGCAAACAGGACTGATCTTTCGGTCAATTCTCAGGTCGCAACACCACTTGGAATTATTCAGGCTGTTGGCCCTATCAGAGTAGTGATAGTCCACTGCTCGGACCGTCTCCATACTCACTGTTTTCATTCAAGCTTTCCACTAGTTGGTGTCTAATCCACTTCTGTATACTTCCTTTCAAAGCCCAGGGCTCCAGGATTATTTTCTATATCTCTGTCAATTAGTTTCTCTTTTCTTTGTTGAAGAGGGTCTGTGTGGCTTGTCTGCCTATTTCTTCATCTTACAGGAAGTCCTCTCTCTCCTTTTTTCCCTACCTTTCAATCTCTACCTCTCTACTGGATCCTTTCCAACAACATTTACATAGTCTTTCCCATCTTAATAAAACTCTCCTGCCCCCTCATTCTTCCTACTAACATTGCCCAATTTCTTTTCTCCTCTTCATAAGAATTTGAAATAGTTGTCTATACTTGGTGTTCTGGTTAACTAGTGCTGCTCTGACAGGAGTATACCACAAATGGGATGGAACAAACAGGAGTTTATTCTCTCACAGTTTGAAGTATTTAAGTCCAAGTTCAAAGTGTCAGGCTCTAGGGGCTGGGAGAAAGCCCCTCAACCTTGGGGTCCAGCTTTGACTCCTGCTTCCGGCCCACTGAAGCTAGAGGCATTTCTTCACTCAGACGGCTGCTGGCTGCTGAGGCTGACAAACCCAAGGTTGACAAGTAAAAAGGCACAGTCCCAATGTTACCAAACCACATGGCAGGCCATTAATTTAAGTCCTTCTTAAGTCCCAAGGTCAGCAGAGCATGGCAGGCTGCTGAACAACAACATGGCTACATACAGGGTCCAAGCATGCCATAAGTTAGAGACCATCCCCCAAACTGCTTCTTATATACAGGAAGCAGACCACATACTCAAAGCAGCTACTCAGCTGCTTGTGGTAGGTCCCACATGGAGTTGATTGCCAGTCTCATCATGGGGAATAACTACCACCAGCTGCCCAGCCACTAAACCAGGCCCAGCCAAGTTGACACAAACAAAACCACCACACTTAGTCTCCATTTCCTTTCCTTCCACTCAATATTTAATCTATTATAAACTTGCTTCCATACCCATCATTCCACAGAAACTACTCATGTTAATATCATCAATGATCTTTGTTGTTGCTAAATTCTAACACCCTTTGGAGTTCTTGTTGAATTTCTTGAAAGTATTTGGCATTGTTGAAATAAGTAGTATCATTTCTTGACATCCATGGCGCCACATTCTCTGAAACTTCTTTCTGACATTGGTTTGTTCTTTCTGTCTCCTTTACATTTTCCTTCATCCATGTTTACTGTTCACAGCTGATCATGTACATGTGTATGTATTTCCAGCCAAGTTCTCTTTGGTGTGGTCCCAATAAGAAATAGGATATATATCAGAAGAGGCTTTGCTTATTTCCTGATGTCTGTTGGAACTCAAACTTAAGTCTAGGTGAGGGAAGGCACTGGAAGCTTTGTCCTAACTGATTAAGATTTAAGTCTCATAATTATTAAAATGGGTAAATAACTTCAAAGAAACTAAGAGAACAAATCGAAAAACATTTTCTATCTGATAAAATCCATATGATCACATACAATTTAATCAGACATTATTAGATGCTTACTAATTCCATGCACCCTGTCAGTTTTTTGAGATGCAAAATGAATAAGATACTGACTATCTGTCACATTGGCAGTGTTTCAGTTCAACTCAGAGAGACACACATATACAAGTAACTGTAGTGTAAAGCAAAATGAGGAGCCTTGGTGGCTCAATGGTGAAATATTTGGCTATTAACCAAAGGTCAGTGGCTTGAACCCACCCCTTGGCTTCACAGGTGAAAAGACCTGGTGATCTCCTCTCATACAGATTATAGCCCAGAAAAACCTTTGGGGCAGTTGTACTTTCACATTGGAATTGCTTTGAGTAGGAACAAGAAAGTGAGATGAATGTTTAGTGAAGATACAAGAAATGTAGTCGTGAGCAAAAAGGAAAAGTTAGTTAATGCTCATGGGGAATCAGAGACAGTTTCATGGGGAAAGTGGTATCTGAGTTAGCTTTTGAATTATAAGGAGAATGTTAGTAGGAGTGAAAGGGACATCCCAGGATTAAAGAATTATATGAGCATAATATGCCAAAAAATTATAATTTAGAAAGACATTAAGTGAGGTAATAATTATAATTCACACAATTTTTTCCTCTGATATGAAGCAGTTGAGAACATTCTAAGGTAATAACCTTTACCCAGAATTGGGCAAAATCTGGAACACGTTTTAAAGAAAATGACATAATGATTAATAATTCTTATGGTGCTAAGACAGTGTAATGAGCTGCCAAAATCAGAGCCCAGCCAGGCAACATTTTAAACAAGTGATTTTGCCCCTATAAGAATATTTTAAAAGCCAACTGAAATACTTTCTTCATTTGATAGCGTGCTTTCATAGTTTACGTGTCAGTCCCGCTATGCAAGCAATGATGTTTTCCACTGAAGTTGCCTGAGCATCTATCATTCTTAGACTTTAAGGGCTTGCTCAACATAAGCATGGTTGGGACATACATTTTATTACTGAGCCCACTGAATTTATCTTCTGACTAATTAGACTTTACTTACAGAACCGCACAACAATGTATTCCCTCTACATGGGCTCTTCCTTTCCTGCAAACCCCAGAGAACATGCTGTATAAGTGTGATGGAAATTATTTCACTTTCTCTTGACTTATGGTTAGTGAAGAGCTGTTAAGGCTGGCATCAGGTTACAGACTTTTTTTCCCCCTTTCAAGATTGCTCATTGCAACAGCATGTTCCAGGGTAGTCACTCTTCCCACCTCCAACAGCTTTTTTTTTTTGAACAGGATTTCAGGAAGCATTGGTCTTAAAGGTGATATGTTTACATGACAGACAGTTGGCTTGTTTGGTTACTGTTCCAAAAATAGTGCCCTCAGAGCATTTTTTTTTTTTCCCCCAAGAAGGGTGCTTCTCCTTGGAGATTCTTTCAGAGTCGGTTTATTATCCACATTCTCCTTTCTTCCTTAAAGAACTCAGATGCCTCACAGTAAAAGATTAATGTAAACCATGAGTATTAAAATGGACACAGAGAATAAAATCTGTGAAGAAGAACAGAGTGGAGAGTGGTAAATGTGCCAACTAGACTAAACCCGTAGCTGGTATCTCAACCTGTTGCTATTGACATTTTGGGCTGGGTAATTGTTTGTTGTGGGGGACTGCCTCGTGCTTTATAGGATATTTAGCAATAGTCCTGGCCTCCACCTACTAGATGCCAGTAGTGTCCCTGTTGTGACAACAAAAATTTCTCCAAACATTGTCAAATATGCCTTGAGGGGTTGAGAACATCTACCCTACACTAAAAAGAAAATATTTGACTTCATGCTTTCAAATTATCTCTCTCTGAATGATCTCTCCAGAGAATACAAGTTCCAACATTGTATAGTACTTAGCAGTCATATGTCTTGCTCACAGGGCACAATGGTGACTACAGACTAGAGTTCAAATCTTGGCTTACCGTGTACTAGTTATATGGACTTTGTACCTCAATTTCCTTAACTACAATAAGAATAATAAAGTTATTTGTGAGGACTAACAGAACTGTTTCTAAAGCACTTATCACAGTTTCTGCCATGTGGTAACCAAAACCAAAACCAAAACCAAAAAACCCCAAATTCATTGCCATTGCGTTAACTCTGACTCATAGCGACCCTTCCTTGGGTTTCTGAGCAGTATCTCTACAGAAGTAGATTGCCCAGTCTTCCTTCCGAGGAGTGGCTAGTGGGTTTGAACCACTATGTAGTAAGTGCTCTGTAAATTCTAGTGTGTTGGATGTGAGCTTTTTTTTGTTTTTTAAAAAAATTCTTCACCATCCTAAGTTATAGTTAGTGTAAGAGAAGGTTTTCTTACACTAGGCAGCATCTGATACTGACTTTAGGTTGAGTAAGACACAGAGACATGTAGCATAATAATACTCAAGAGATATTCTAAGAGGAGTTCCATTTGGTATTCTGAAAGTTCTCAGTGTCTTATAGATACTTGACTCATGAATTGGGAAACCTCTTCCCCTAATCTCTTCCATGAATGGGTGGATGTAGTTAGAACTGAATGAGTCAGGAAACATAAGAAGAACAAAGAAGGAAGAGAATAAAGTGCTTAAGGGAACTGGGTGGCTATGGGGTGTAGAGAAGAGGGAAAGTCCCAAAGGAAAGGGGTTTTTCCAACCAACTGTGAGAGGGGTGGTCTGTTGAGGAGCCAGGATATGAGGGAAGGTTTGTGAGTGCACAAAAATGGAGGAGCCATTTTCAACTTCTCCCTCCTTGTGTAAACTTTTGTGAACTGGAAGATACAATTTAAAAGTACAAGCTTTCTCTGACATAAAAAAAAGCATAAACAATATCATAAACAAATGAAGAAAAACTTAAAGCAGTCAATGATTTCATTCTACTTGGATCAATGATTAATGTGCATAGAAGCAGCATTCAAGAAATCAAATGATGTATTGCATTGGAAAAATCTGCTGCAAAAGACCTATTTAAAAGTGTTAGAAAGCATAAATGTACTTTGATGACTGAGGTGTGCCTGACCCAAGCTACGGTCTCTTTAGTTGCCTTATATGTATGTGAAAGTTGGACAATGAAGAAGGACTAGAGAAGAACTGATGCATTCAAATTGTGGTGTTGGCAAAGAATATTGAATATACCATTTGTTTGTTTGCAGTGTAGTAAATTACTTAGTGTGGCTTTTCTACCCATAAGTCTTTGTAAACTCCAAGGTGGGAATTGCTATTAGCAACTGAGGAGATCCTGATTTTAAAGTCGCCCACCTGGGTTATTTCTGTTGGGCGTGGCACAATACAATGTTCTGGGAGGTTCCCACTCTCTCTCACATGCTT
>NW_006921695.1:6502874-6519650 GCF_000298275.1 Orycteropus afer afer | reverse complement strand
TGATTGGCTAGTTTGACCACCCTTCCGGGCTCAAAAGGAGGCCTCCTGGAGGTAGAACTCTCTCTGACTGCTGGTGGAGGAAGATGTGCTGCTGAAAGAGACACGCGCCTCTGAAAGAGACACATGCTGCTGGGAAAGAGACGCAAGAGACACGCATTGCTGAGTGAGACACCGAGGGACCAGCACTGCTGGGAAAGAGACTGTGAGAGACTGTTGGCCGAGGGATGGTGGGCTGGGAGAGAGACTGAGCGTTCTTCCTGAACTTGAGTTGTAGCCTGGTGCTCCCCTAATAAACCCTGTAATCTGTGAGCTCTGTGTGGCCACTGCAGCGAATTATCAAACCCAGGAGAGGTTGTGGGTGCTTTGGGAGAAACGGTTGGTGAAAGGGCTGGAGAGCGGCAGCATGTCTGGCCTGGCAGTAATAGGCCTTAGGTTACTGCTGGTAATCCTGTCTTCCTCTTGTGGGATTAGAGGAGGTCAGAACATGTGGCCTCCTTGCCGTTTTTGCAATATGAGAGATACAGTTTTGATTCTTGGTCAATAAGCCTCATGCACAGCCACTACCCATCTATCAGTGGAAATTTGCATGTTGCTATGATGCAGAACAAGTTTCACCAGAGATTCCAGATTAGATGGACTACTTTTGAAAATAAACCATTGATAACCCTGCAGACAACAGTTGTCTAATTTGCAACTGATCGTGGGGACAGCACAAGACCAGCAGCATTTCGTGCAGCTAACAGAAGCAGTGCATACATACAGTGCTATTGCGAACAAAATCTGGCTTCATTTTCCTTTTTGAATATTCTAATAAGACCCTTGACCTCCATTTTGGTGAGAGACAACATGAGGCCTTTGACATGTTTCTGAGTTGAAAGATAAGTTCCAAACATTACAAATTAGCTAACCCACATTCCTGCATTAACATTTGCACAACAGAAAAAACAAAACAAAACAAAAACAAACTTACATTTTACCCAGGAGCAATTCCGGGAGCTATAGGCCAGAGATTGGCTTTATTTTGGACAGTGGGTGTTCCAGGTGGGCCTAAGATAACTGACTTTTGGAGGTATTGCATATCTCCCAGTGGACCATTCAATGTCTTTGTCAGTGTATAAAATGCAACTGGACCCAATAGCAAGGCTACTAATCCCTTAGGAATCCCAACCCACTGACTTTGGTACCCATGAGTTGATACAATGCTTGTGCTCTGCTGTTGTTGTCAGATGCCACTGAGTTGGCTCCAACTTACAGAGAACTTAGGTATAAGAATGAAATTTAAATTTCTGCGCCATCTTCATGATTCTTGCTAGGCTCAGCTCCATTGTTGTAGACACTTTGTATTTCAAGTGTCTTCCATCTTAGGCAGCTTATCTTCTAATACTATATGGGACAATGATCTGATCCATAGTGTTTTCACTGGCTAAGTTTTGGAAGCATATCACCATGCCTTTTATCCTAGTTGGTCCTAGTCTGCAAGCTCCCCTGAAACCTGTTGACCATGCTGGTATTTGAAATGCCAGTAGCATAGCTTCCAGTAACATAGCAACATGCAAACTACCATAGTACAATAAACTGACTTTGTGCTCCAGGGGAGATTGCAAAGGAGTGTCCTCTCTCTTGATTCCCCTATCTAGAAGTAAGTGGTAGGTTGAGAATGAGGAGAAAGGTACTCTTGGATTAGAGTTGGGGACTGGTATGTTACAGCAGTGTCTGAGTACCTTTGAGCTGAGAAGAGGGTTGAGGAATGGTGAGGTTCTGAAGTAGAGAAGATGTGATATTTTCCATATAGGAATACTTATAAATCCTTCCACTCTTTTGGGGACCCATGTGATAAGGTAGATGTGAATAGAATGGATGCTCTCTGAGGGGCTGGGTGCTGCCTGAAACATCATTACCAGACATCATACCAGACATCTTTCCTTCTGCAGTCTGTGAAGGAGTGACACTCATCCTTTGAGCAGGCTCAAACAGTTCAGTTAGATGGAGTGTATTAATGGATGGCCTTTTGCTTTCTCCAGTCTCTAATACCACCCCCTCAATGCATGTTATGTGAGTAAGAGTCAAGCCAAGAGTAATAGATATGCATGGTATTTGAATAGAGGTTGTAGCTTAGTATTACCCATTTGGGTCACCCAGGGACAGTTCTATAGTTAGAATACTAGTTATTTATTTCTGTGTAATAATATCACCACAAACTTAACACAATACACATTTATTATCCCACAGCTTCTGCAAGTCAGGAGTCTGGGCACAGTTTACCTGGGTGTTTGCTCCTCAAGGCTGTAATCAAGGTGTTGGCCAGGGCTACAGTCTCATCTGAGGCTTGACTGGGAAATGATCAGCTTCTAAACGATGTGGTAGAATACAGTTCCTTATGGACTATTGGATTTAGGACTTCAGTTTCTTGCTGGCTGTTGACTGGAGACCATCCTCCATTCCTTACCACATGGACCTACCTAACATAACCACTTGTTTCTTTGAAGGAAGCAAAAGAGAGTGTTTCCAAGCAAGATGGATGTTACAACCTTAGGTAATATAATCATGTGCACCCTATCACCTTTCCCATATTCCACTGGTTAGAAGCAAGTCAAAAGTCCTGCCCACACTTGAGGAAGTAAATACTGTGAAGTATTCATGATAATACCAGGAGGACCAAGGGAAACAATTTACAGTGTTTGCCGTAGTTAGCAATACTTAAAAACCTATAATAATCATTGCACACACATGCTTTGCTGAAGCACATGGGAGAAAGAGGTGGAAGGATAGAGTTACCACTCAGGAATAGCCCTCCTGGGAAGGTAGAGCCTATCTCTCTCTCTATCCTGGTGGACACAACCTCAGTTTATACAAGAGGAGACATCTACAAGTTCTTCTAAAAGTGGGCAAGACTGGATCAGGAACCAGCTGCTCTCTCTACTTCCTCCTGGAGGGTCGATACAGAGTCCAATTGATGGACTTCCAAGACAACAAGTTTCCTTCTTTTTAATGGGTCTTAGGGTGTTATTTGTGCATATCCTGATAGGTGGTAGGTGTGTTTTAGGTAAAACACATTTCATTACATCTTCTTTTTCTTGTCCTCTACGTTCATGATTCATTACAAGGGGTTTCCTATTATCATCTTCTTCTGCTGCATGTTGGGCCCCTGCAGAACTATTTCCTACTCAGGATGCCTCTTGTTCTCAGTTTTTAATTTTTATATTTGGAGTTAAACTTACTCTCACTTCTTTGTTCCATACAGCAAATATGCATACACAACTTGCAAGTACATAGTTCAACTTTATCCTTCTGCCATAATTCCCAGGCTTACATTTGGACCACTTGCTGGGTGTTTCTGGGTGGCCATCTTAGTTGGATCTTCCAGAAGCAGACTTTATGAAAAGGATTTGACTATAAGTAATTTATATGGGAGATGGCTTCAAGAAGTAGCAATAGGGAAGTGGGGAAATGAGATTGGGAAGAAAAAGAAGCTAAGCAACTAAGAAAGGATATGATATTGAGAAGGTTACTGCTATGGGCAGCTGAGAACAGTGGGAGACTCTAGAGAATACACCTCAGAGTTGTTGCTCCTGCTCCCATGCCCCCATCAGTGATTGGATGAAGATTGCCTCTGGGGGCATTAAGTCCCTGCCTTAGTTTCCTAGTGCAGAAATACCATAGTGTTGACTTTAAGGAACAGAAATTTGTTTTCTCACAGCTCTGGAGGCTAAAATTCCAGATCAGGATTTTGATCATGCCAATTCCTTCCTTGTCAGTAGTCCCTGGCATTCATTGATTCCTTGGTTTGTAGAAGATCTTCACATGGCATCTCTCTTCCACAGTATGAGCTTGCCTGTCTCAGTCTGTGCTGCTCTTTATATAACTCAGAAGTGATTAGGTTTAGGACCTACCCTACAGTGGTAGGACCTCAACTGATTGATTGTTTATGTTACATTACATAGCATTATGGAAAATGATTACCTTATACTAGATTAGATTAGATCCACAAGTATGAGTCAATTCTGACTCATAACAGCTTTATAAGACAGAGTAGAACTGCTCCACCAGGTTACCAAGGTTGTAAATATGTATGGAAACAGACTACCCCCCATCTTTCTCCCACAGAGTGACTGGTGGGTTCAAACACTGACCTTTTGGTTAGCTGCCTAATGCTTTAACCACTACTACACTGGAGCTCCTTATCCACAGGTATAAACCAAAAACCAAAGCCACTGCCATCAAGTGGATTCTGACTCATAGAGACCCCATTGGGTTTCTGAGTCAGCAAATCTTTATGGAAGTAGATTGCCCCATCTTCCTTGTGGGGAGCAACTGGTGGGTTTGAACCTCCAACCTTCTGGTTAGCAGTAAAATGCCGTAGGCCCAGCACCACCAATGCTCCACAGGTATGGGGTTGGAATTCTACCACACATGTATTTTTTTAGGATAACAGTTCAATCCAGAGTACTCCTTAATATTTCTGGCATGTTCCATTTTGTTCAAATGAGCTACAGCGACTAGAGATACCTCAGGGAGAGAGTAGCCAGTGCTTACATTTGAAAGTCATTTGAAAGTTAGCATGTGTTATGGATCGAATTGTGTCCTCCAAAAGTGATGTTGAAGTCCTAACACTTGAACCTGTGATTGTGAGCCTGTTTGGGATTAGAGTGTTTTGTTACATTAGTGAGGTTACAACAGAGTAGGGTGGGTCCGAAATCTAATCCCTTCTAAAAGGTGTCCAATAAAAGAGAAGAATAGACACAGGGGGAAGAGGGAAAATGCTATGTGAGGATGCATCTACATGCAGAAGAATGCTGTGGATTGCTGGCCAGCAGACACCGGAAACTAGGAGAGAAACCCATGGAAGGAAATGACATAACTGAGACCTTGATTTCAACTTTTAGTTTCCAGAATTCTGAGAAAATAAATTCCTGTTCTCTAAAGGGTGCACTTGTGGTATTTTTTGTTATAGCAGCATTCAGTAATTAAGATGGTGTGCCTGAGAGAGCCAAGACCATGTGGATGGAGCACCTGTCACGTCTACTTAACTATCTCTTAGTTTATCCCCTGAAAAGAATATGGACAAGCTCATGAACTCGTTCCCGTTTATTTCTATGTGATTCTATCTCCGAACACCCCTGTCCTTTAAAGATCACCACTCTTCAGTCACTTAGGCTTCAATTTCTTGGAACAGTAACCAAACAATTTCTAGGCTGACTTCTCTTCATTTTTCTGATGAGGAAGCTCAGATGTGATTTTCTCAATGTCACACAGCTAGTTAGTGACAGGATCTTTCTACTATTCTATGTAACAAGAAAAAGGCCAAAACAGCTGTCCTTGCAGATGCTCTCACTTCAGATGACCTAAGCTGAGGCAGGATGGGCCACATTCCAATTGCCTTTCTCTCTGGCCCTCCTGTTTCTGAACTTCCTGGTACCTGCTAGCTGAATTTGGTATACTAGCTCTCTGTAACTATGTATATGGTTTAATAATTCTCCTGAAGCTTTGCTCTGCTATCAATTCTAATGAATTTTGGAACTTTAGACGAAGCCCGTGCCCTCTCTAGAGCTGATTTTTCTCACTTGATGATTTTTGAGTTCACATTTAATTCTAACAATATGAGACAGGAATTATTTCCTCTAGTGGGCTGAATACAAAGGTGAAACTCAGCCTTACTTATTTTTAATATAGACTGTGGTTTGGATAACCTTCATGTGTCAAGCATAAAATATTGTAAACCTGTTCAAAATATCCAGGGGCATATTCTTTGTCTTCTTGTGCAAAAGCTTAAAAGTGCAACAGGAAGCTAGTGATGTGGCTGGCCAGGGCCAATAATGGTAAAGGCTGTGAAACATAATGTTCTAGAGATAGCATCTCCAGGAATAACGCATGAGGAACATTCCTCTGTACTTGCGTGAGTTCCTGCAGGTTGTCAGCAATCTCTGAGTAACATTTTTTCTTAGAGCAAGATAAGATATTCAGTTGTATCCAAGAGTGAGCATTGAATTATCAGGCGATGTAAGGACTACACAGTGGTAGAGATTTTATTTCTAATGAGTAGAGACTGCAAACATATTTGGAGGTCTATAATGATGTTTCTTTTCCTACCTCAGTTTAATGATCTCATTGGGTTGAATTCTCTGTGGTTTGGCTCCAAGCATTTTTCTTTTCCATCTTGATAATTTCAATTTGCTACCCCATTTCATGGTCCCTAGTTTTTTTTTTTTTTTTACCCCTTTTCAACTCTTTGACTTTGTCTTTTCTGCAACTTGCTCTATGCCTCTTCTGTTGCTTCCTTCCAGTTGCTTTATAAAATAGATTAGTGCAAGTGGCAACTGGAAGGATAGAATAAAAAGAGACAAGTAAACCTCCTCAAGTCAGCTTACATAATTTTCCTTTAAGTCTTTCTTTGCCCTGCTGCCACGAATGGTTAAGCAATTGGCTACTAACCCAAAGGTTGGTGGTTCAAACCCACCCAAGTGTCTCCATGGGGCAAAAGACCTGCCAGTTTGCTTCCATAAAGATTACAGCTAAGAAAACCCTATGGATCAGCTCTACTTTGCCACATGGCATTGCTAGGAGTAGCAAAAAAAAGAAAAAAAAAAAAAAAAAAAGATGGCACCCAACACAACATGCTCTTTCCAAGTATCTAATAATAAATTGAAGAACAGCTTGTAGAGCAGAAAGGGAAACTGAGGCACCAGGAGGGTTAAGGACTCAGTCTAGGTAATATGACAGGTAATTAAGAGAACTTCAGGTCATCTGATTTCCACGTAAGTTTTCATTCAATGAGACTACTAGTTCTTCTAGAGCAGGGATTGGTAAACCATGACCCGTGGGCCAAATCCTGGCCTCCACTTATTTTTGTAATTAAAGTTTTATTGCAAGGATCACATTGGCTGCACAGTCTAAAATATTTACCCATTGGCCCTTTACAGAAAAATTTTGTGGACTGTGGAGTGTAACGAAGGCCCTGAATTTCATGGGCTTGATATTTGTTATAAGTGACTCTAGAAATTTAATACAAAGTCTAATTAAAGCTTCAGAGACCTCCAAGAAACTCATCTCTCTCCAAGGGTTTTCTTTTCCATCATTGTTCCTGCCATGTTGTTGTTGTTGTTGTTATGTTCCTGCCCTGGAAATGTGAAATTGTTATTGTAGCCTCTAACCCTTTAGTGAAGATAGGGAAAGTAAGAATGTTTTGGATCATTTCTGCATTGTAAGATTGCATAGATTGTGCTATATGTTTGTGCTCCAAGGAAAGACAACCATTTGTGATTCCAGAAGTCAAGACAATTAGTCCTTGTATAGTCTGAGGGGCACATGTACTAGGCAGGACCAGCTACATAATTCTGAGACCCAGAATAAGAGGCAAATGCTGGGTCCTTGGTAAAAAATTATTGAGATTTTCAATATGGAAACAGCAGAGTGTTAAATCAAGTGCAAGGTCCCTTGAGTATGGGGTCCTATGCAATTGCAAAGGTCACACGTCTGTGAAACCAGCCCTGTTCCTAAGACTTTGGATCTCAAAGGGATATTAGAGGATACATACTTATTGATTGTGACAGTTTCACTTTGAAAACTAGTTTCTCAGCTGACTCTCTGGAGCAAGAATGAGGCAGACATTGGTAACCCTGGAGAAGGCCCCACTGAGAGAGCATACTTTCCTGACTTGGCATGAGTTTCTGGATCCAAAGAGCATATTTGGATCCACAAATCACTCAGTTTCAGCCTACTCACCAACTCTCTTCAGTACCTGGAACTTATTTTTAGATGACCTATGATGAAGAGGTTTGACTTACAATTTTCATGCCTGGGGATTGGGTTACACATGAAATGCTTCAAGGAACTTAATACAATGCAACACACATATCTTAATAGGGCCTATTGGTTTTATTCTTGTTGCCCTGACATTAAGATTTTCTATTCTTAGTGTTTTTCATTCCTCACTTCCCCTTCCTGAAGGTGATTTCTCCCACCTTCACAATTCTCTCTTGTGCCAGTTCCAGAGCCCCTTACTGCCACATGAATTTCCCTTTCCCCATCTGCTGCCAACCTCTCTGGTTCTCCAAGATGAATGAGTTTGTGTTGTTGCCAATTTCCCTTCTGTCTTTTCCAGACTCCTTTCCACTTTTACTTGTTTTCTCTGCTCGGCTTCTCCCCCTTGTTTGTAGACCTTCAATCTGGGGATAAACTTTGTCCCTTTGTTCCCCACCCAAAGACATTTCTGTTGCCTGAAGTTGTCACATAACCTCTTTCTTAATCAAGGCTTCTGCTTCTCTAGTTCATGTTGTTTTCTTGACCTCATTTTTAGTCTTCCACCTTCTTTATATTGTTAAAATATCAGGGAAGAAGTGAGCAGCCAGTCTGAATGTCTCAATGACTTCATTTTTTTTTTTTTTTTTTTGTCTTAGGACCATGTACTAGTTGAATTTACCCCCCTATCTTCTTAGAAACTTTTTAGTTTATGCATTCAATCCTTCTGTATTGCTGAAAAGAAAATCATCCGCTATACTTCCCCGGACCCTTAAATTAAAAAGACTTACTAAAAATGTATATTTAAAATGAAAACAATTTTTGTTTAGGAAAAAAAAAAACCAGCTGGAAGTAATACAGGTTTTTGTCAGTTGATTGAGAAAAATGGCTGAATGGGGAAGTTCATTCATGATATACAGCCACATTGGTTACATTTCCTCTGTAGGCATCTCATTTCTGTTCAGTCTCTCTCCTCTACCCAGAAGTAGTTCCTGACAAATACTTTTGTCTTCCCCAACATGCCCCTCTTCTTGGTCTTACTCTTATCCTGGTTGATTTCTGCCTCTCTAACCATTGCCTTTAGGCATCTGGAAACCTGATCCTTTCTTCTGCTCCTGTGTTGCTGTTTGTTGTAGTCAAGTTTGATCTGATTCATGGTGACCTTATATATACCAGAGCGAAACACTGTTCAGTCTTATGCCATCTTTCTGATCACTGGTATGCTTGAGTCCATTGTTGTGGCAAGGGTTTCCTCTGTTTTCCCTGACCCTCTACTTTACCAAACATGTGTCCTTTTCTAGCAATTGGTTTTTCCTAATGATGTGTCCAAAATAAGCAAGCTGAAATCTTTCTGCCCTTGCTTCTATGGAGCATTTTGGTTGTATTTCTTCTAAGATTGATTTGTTTGTTCTTCTGAAAGTCCACAGAAAGCCCCTATGATCCCTAGAAAATATTCTTTGTCTTGTTGTTTCAGTTATCTATTGCTGCCTAAAAAACTATCCTGAAACTTGGTGTCTTTAGACAGCAACAATTATGTCTCACAAATTTGTAATTTACCTGGGCAGTTTCTCTGCAGGTTTCTATGAGGTCACTCATGTAGCTACATTTGGCTGGAAAGCTATCTGGAGGTTTGACTGCTACTACTATTGATATTCTTCAATTAGAAGGAATGGGGTTGTTGTTGTTGTTAGTTGCTGTCACTAATTTTGACTCATGGCAACAATGAGGAATGAGGAAATGTAGGACAAATTTCTTTAAGGAAATGATCTGAAATATGTTTCCATTTTACTCTTCTCCTATTCTGCTCCCATATTCAAAAATATTCTTATAACTGCATGACATTGAACTGGTACCATTATCTATTTAAACAAGTTAAGCATAACACAATTCTCTCAATTCCTGTAACTTTTAGTTTGAACCACTCATATGATACCTGCATTGAAAATAGGTGGCATCCCCTAATTAGATTGATATCTCTTGACCTAGGATTTTCTGCCATAATTAGATTTAAGGAGCTCTGGTGGCATAGTGCCTAAGGCATTTGACTACTAACCAGAAGGCAGATGTTCAAACCCACCCGCCACTCCTTGGAAGGAAGGTTGGGCAATCTACTTCCATAGTGATACTGCCTCAGAAAAACAAGAAAGGGTCGCTATGAATCAGATCCCACTTAATGGCAGTGTGTTGGGGTTTTTTTTTTTTTTTTTTTTGAATACTGCATGAAGAGCACCTTTAGTATAGAAACTCATAAACATTTGCTGAACAAATGAATGCAAGAATAGAAATATGTCCAGTGGTACTCAAAGCACTACTAACTACTCAGGTTACCCCACATAAAACGTGATGAACTGGAAACATTGCATTTGCAATGAAAAATAGCCTAAAACAATCCTGAGATGAATAATTTAAGTTAAAAATATAATTTATTGCATTTACTTATTTATCTTAAACACTCTTCCTTAAGGAAAAGATGTCTGAATCAGAATTTTATCTAGATTCTGAAAGAAAATTCTGAGTAGTTTCAAAGGCTTTTGCTATTGAAAGTTCTAGTTTCTTATTATGTTGAGTTCATTTCAAAATGTGGGAATTCTTTCTTCTGTATGGGTGGTATATATCGAGTATAGAGCCCTGCTGGTGCAATGGTTAAAACACTTGGCTGGTAACTGAAAGGTTGGAAGTTTGAACCCACCAGCCACTCCAAGGGAGAAAGATGTGGCATTCTGCTTCCATAAAGATTGTTGTTGTTGTTACGTGCCGTCAAGTTGGACCCGACTCATAGTGACCCCTCCTTGGGTTTCCGAGGCAGTATCACTAACATAAGTAGATTGCCCAACCTTCCTTCCGAGGAATGGCTGATGGGTTTGAACCATCAGCCTTCTGGTTAGCAGTCAAATGCCTTAGCACTATGCTACCAAAGCTCCCCCATAAAGATTAAAGCCCTGAAAACCCTTTGGGGCAATTTTACTCTGTCCTATATGGTCCTTCTGTGTTGGAATTTGTTCAATGGCAATGGATTTGGTGTTTTAGTATATAAGCAGTTCACCCTTAGGTCCTAGAAAGACAACATGCTCTGGAATCAAAGAATAGATTTACAGATCTATTCTTTTTGCTAGTAAGTTATCTGGTACAAGGAAATTTTCTTCTCTTTAAATTGTGTTAAATGACATCTGTCTCACAAGATTGTTTGAAGATTAAAATGATATGAGACATATTTAAAGTGTTTTGTAATACTGAGGTAAGATATAAATATGGGCTAAAAATGAAAAAAGAATGAATTTTTGGCTTACAATTTGGAATGAATGGAGATTATTACTGAGATTATTTTTAATCCATGCAGTGAAGTAGAGACAATGTTTATAAAAGGCCGAAGTAAAACTAAATGGATAGAGGGTGGTGAATAACAGGAAAAGCCAGGTACATGGTACATACATGAGCTTGACTTCTCACCAAAATGTTGGTGCCTCAAGTTCACACAGAGGCACCTTGGAAGGAAGGCCTGTCAATGTGCTTCCAGTCAGTCAGGCATTGAAAACCCTGTGGATCCCAGTTCTACTCTGACACAAATGGGGTCACTTTGAGTTGGAATTGACTCCACTGCAATGATTATCTCTATTAGATGAGACAGTGTAGAAGAGAATGGAAGTTAAACTATATGGTGGTTTAACCACCAGGTGGTGCTGTTAGCCAAGGTCTGCTTGGTGGCCCCAGAGTGGGTGGGTACAGAGTCATGGGGAATGCATGGTTGAACAACTCACCTGTTGCTCAGAATAATAGGGTATATCTATGTTGTTGTTGTTGTTATGTGCCGTCGAGTCAGACCTGACTCATAGCGACCCCTCCTTGGGTTTCCGAGGCAGTATCACTACGGAAGTAGGATTGCCCAACCTTCCTTCCGAGGAGTGGCTAGTGGGTTCTATAGGCACTGGTAACTAGGCAGGTGCCTGGATTTTCTTTGGTTTTGATTTTGGTCATTGGTTATGAAGAACACTCATGATAACTGTGCCAATGATCAGAAGTCACTTGACTTCAGTTGCTACAATTCAGGCCTTAGAAATGTGAAAATTGGGCTTGCACATGTATTTTAAGGTTTGGTTCAATATACTTTTTGTGATGAAATACAGCCTTTCTTTTCTATTATTTCCTCTCTTATATGCATTACTCCTATTTCAGCCTTGTTACCTATCTGCCAGATGTAATTTTCATCAACTCACACTGGGACACACTACTTGTTGATTGCCTATACAACAGCCATCTGGCTGGCTCTATCTCATAATGTTATAACTTGGCACTTGGTGATCTACCCTTCTCAATTGCTAGATTATTTTTTTTTAAAGAATCATTTTGTAGGTAAAAATGAAGATTATCCCCAAATAAGTCCCCCAAATCTCTTACTGCCCCAGATATTACACTGTCTCCAATTTGAGGATGAGGACATGGCTGAGGACATGAGTTGTATCATTTTCTGAAGCTGTTATGGATGGGAGATACTTAAAGTAAAAGGCAATATCTTCAGTACCAAGATGATCTGGGTGGCTGGAAGAAAAAGAATGATATGATATTGAGTGCCTAGAGTGTGTGTGTGTGCATGTATATAATAACCAAAGAAGGACAACCCTTTAACGTGTCACCAAATAAATGAGGAATAAGCCGCCAGCATAAATGATTGCTTCTGTGGCTTTGGCTGTTTTGCAGAAATGATATCCTCCCTCTTGGTCCACTGTTATTGCACAGATTGTGGGAGCTGGGAGCTATTATCCTGGTGCATTAGCCTTAATGGATTAGGAAAACCTTATCATTAGTGATAATGAAGGCCTTTGAAGATTTTTTAATGCCTGCCTCTAGTTCTCTGCACATTCATGCTGCTTCCTCTGCTGGAACACCTCCCCATCTCTGCCTGGCAAACCCTACCTAATATTAAAGCACCACCAGATCACAATGCCACCATCTCCAAGAAGACTTTGCTAACCTTGGCCAACAAAATTAATCTTTTGTTTCTTCTTCCCTAGGTCTTGGTTTATGCTTCTTCTAAAGGATAGTTTGCAGGGCCTGAGAGCAATTTGTTTTCAGGAAAGCTCTCATCTCTTTCCACATTGCAAACCCATTAAATGTAAGGACAGTTACTTGTTTGACCTTCTATTCCTCATGGGGCTCAACAAGTGCCTTGTGTATTATAATTTCTCAGTAATTGTTTGTTGAATTACATTTGATTACATTTTATAAATATTTATAAATGAGAGAGCATCATCCTACATGGTTTCCAAGGAAAATCCTGTTGGTTGAAAAATAGACAAACAGCAAGAACTTAAGCTGAAGGGTTACTTCTTACACAATGAGGTTGTGTCATTTGGGTTTTTGGAAAGTCTCTCAGAATTTCCGTTTCTGAAAGAACCTGCTGCTCCAGCATTTTGCTCATATGCTGAAAGTCATCAGAATGGATTTTGATAAAACTGAGTATTTTTAGGCATTCTAATCAGCCCAGTTCTGCCAAATTCTTGGCCTTTGGTATGTGCTGCTGAGTAATGTCAGAGGCTCACATAGACACATATTGACATTTACAAGGCATGAGGTGGGCTCAGCCAAGCTCTGAAACAAAGTCCCCTTCTGATTGGTTCACCAGAACTTTCTCAGATGTGTTTATTGCTCGCTACTGGAGGAACTGACGGCTGCTGGTACTGAATGAATTTCCATCCATTTATTTACTCCAGGAAATAGCATCTGCATACAAGAGGCAGGCACCATGAAGCTATGGATTCATAAAGTTATATACTCAATTGTGTGAGGGGGACTGTGTGAGGCCCCTCTGACATTGGCACTAAGTAAGGAAAGCTGCACAGAGGGTTTTATTAGAATTCTCTGGTGTGAGATTCATAGAAATAAAATGAAACAGATCTCCACTCCAAACGTGTACTAGACCGTCTTAGAAAATCCAGATCAAAATCCAAAAGGTCTGCTATTTTCTTTATGAAGAATACTATTGTTTTTATAAAACACGATCTAAAGAAAGCACTATTTTATTTTTGAGCTCCATAGGAACATATCAGAATATATTTAGTAACTTCTGCCTTTTTAGATGGAGTATCCCAAAGAGACAGCAGGGAATGGTAATGTTGCCTGTGTGTGTGAAAGGAATGAATCTGTCTGGATAAGCAAAAGAAGTAGGTTATAAGAAAATATTTTCTAAAACTTAGAATAAATTCTATTTCTTGTTTTATGACAGATGCTTCTTTTTGTATTATATAGTTAACTCTATGAGATGTGTATGTAGCTACTCCCAGAGATGAAGTTACTGCTAAGGATTCAAATCCCTCCTTTATGATATAGGATTCATGAGTTACTAAATACTAATTTTCTTCTTGGGCACAGGATTCCTCCCCTCAATCACACCCTTTCTCCAGTGGTGCTGAGAATATTAACCATTCCGCTCTCCTGTGAATCCCAGAAGATGGAGAGAACAGTCTTTTGTGGCCAGAAAGTACACACTTTCATGATCGAGGACCCCAGGGATTCCAGAAACAATTAAGGAATGTCCTGGCATCTTCTCAATCCTCAAGAACCATTACTGTTGAGTTCTGAAGTCATTGCTGTGGAAATAAGGTTTGTGGTGATACCCATTCAGGTGATAATCATGAATGGTGAAGGCATCGCTTTGCACTCAGGAAGTCTGTGAATACCTGCCTCTCATCTCCTCACCTCTGCCACTGCTCACTGTGTGAGGATAGTGCGACACTCTTGGCTGTAAACTTTGTTGTAACAACAATATATTGTTGTTGTTATATGTGACCCCACTTTGGGTTGTTTCCAAGGTGATATCACTATGGAAGTAGAATGCCCAACCTTCCTTCCGTGGAATGGCTGGTGGCTTTGAACTGCCAGCCTTCTGGTTAGCAGTCAAGTGCCTTAGGCACTACGCTACCAGAGCTCTTAACAACAATATATCAGTGGCCATTGAGTTGATTCCAACTCATGGTGACCCCATGTATGTCAGAATAGAATTGTGCTTCATAGGGTTTTCTTTTTCTCTTTTTAAAAACATTTTATTGTGATTTGGGTGAAATTTTTACAGACCAGATCTGTTTTCCATTCAATAGTTCATACACATTTTATTTCATGACACTGATTACAATCCCCATAATAGAACCACTCTCTTCCCACTTCCTCCTTGTAGTTAATTTTCCCAGTGTCCTTTCCTATGCATTGCTGCCTCACGAGCTTTCTCCCTATGCAAATGCTGCTCTTCTGATCTCCCAAAATGGATTTTTCTAAGGAGTGTGTCTCCCTGGTGTTGTCAATGGCATTTTCAGCAGCTGATCACCAGGCTTTTTTGCTGAGGCACCTCTCTCTAGGTGGACTCAAACCTCCAACTATTTGGTTAGCAGCCTACCGTGTAACTATCTACACTTGGGAACAACAACAACAACAACACTTTATAATTTAAAGTGTTTTCTCTTTTCAAGCTTGCTTCACATTCACTATCTTTAAAATAACTCTGGGGAACATGCAGAGCTGACCTTATCCTTTTTTTTCTCCTCTCCCCTTCATTGAATGAGGAAATGTTATATAGTGGCTTGGCTAAGGACACATGGCCAATAAACGATCATGTTGAGAGTGGCACCCTCTTCCCTTGCTGGCTAGTCTAGGGCTCATCCTGCTATACCATACGGCCCTGAGATCCCCGTCATGTGTGCCACAGTGTCACAGCTAGGTAACTCCTATCTTTAAATGGTATATATTCAAGTAGAATAATGTAAGCACCAGTATCTAATCAAAAATCCTTTTTTTTTTTTTTAATGATAGGGGAAGGATATGTATCTATATTGCAAGAATAATAATTTTCAAGACATGACTTTGGAAGAAGGTTCAAGATTATCGTAAGCATAGGGCATTTCTATGTCTCTAAGATATGATTTGGAACCCAGTCTTGCACACCTAAGTTAAAAACCTTTCAAAAAGAACTTTAAGATGTCACAGATAACACAAGACCAAGTAAGGTATCACTGCCTGAAATCCCAGCTGTTTATTTGATCTTTTTAACTATCATGAAGATCAGCTGATTCACTCTCTATCTGTTAGGATGGCCCAGATAGCAAGATAGATGATGCTACTTCCCAGGTATTTAGATTTTCTCTTTGTACAGTCCAACAAGAATGGACATTTAAACTTAGGAGTTATCCAGCCTGCTTATTGGAAAGTAAACACTGAGAAAATGTAGATTTCAAGGTTTAACAGCAATAAGTTAAATTGTTTGAAATTTTTCAAAAAGTGAGTGGAAACCAGTCTTTTTACAAACAAGATGACAGAATAATCCAATTGCTTTTAGATTACAGTTCCATTTCCTTTTAAATTTATTATTTTCCAATTTACTGTTTGTTAACTAAAGTTTTTTATTTTTTGTTTTTAATAAAACTTTTTCTCCTGGTTCTGAACAAAGCATGCTGTTATGTTAGTTGCTGTTGAGTCAGCTCTGAATCATGGCAACCTTATGTATAAGAGAACAGAACATTGCCCGGTCCTGTACTATATTCAAATCATTAGTATTTTTGAGTCAATTGTTGTGGCTATTTTGTAGTGCCTTCCAACTTAGGGGGCTCATCTTCCAGCACTATACTGGCAAATAATTATGATCTATAATGTTTTCATTGGTTAATTTCTAGAAGTAGAATACCAGGCCTTTCTTCCTAGTCTGTTTAGTCTGGAAGCTCTGGTGAAGCCTGCCCATGATGGTGACCCTGCTGGTCTTTGAAACAGCTGTGGCATAGCTTCCAGTTTCAAAGCAACACACAAGCCACTACAATGTGATGAACTGACATATGGGTGGTGGGAATAAAATTGTTGTTGTTGTTATGTGCCGTCGAGTCAAACCTGACTCATAGCGACCCCTCCTTGGGTTTCCAAGGCAGTATCACTACGGAAGTAGATTGCCCAACCTTCTTTCCGAGGAGTGGCTGGTGGGTTTGAACTGCCAGCCGTCTGGTTAGCAGGCAAGTGTCTTAGCCACTATGCTACCAGAGCTCCCCGGGAATAAAATACAGAGGCTTAAAAATT
>NW_006921695.1:6496741-6500959 GCF_000298275.1 Orycteropus afer afer | reverse complement strand
AGGTAACTATGAGTAGGAAGTGGGAGGGGAGCTGTTGCATTGTGGTAAACTGTGGTCAATGACATGAGACAAAGTATATGTGAAATGCTGTATGGAAAGTGAATTTACTCTGTAAATCTTCACCCAAATCACAATAAAAAAAAAGAGTTGGAATTAACCCAATGACAATGGAAATAAAAAGTATCACATGTATGCCTCACCTAACGTCCATTTTCGTAATGTCTAACAGCATATATATTCATGTGTGGTCCCTTAAGCCTTTTTAAAAAAAAAAAAAAAAAAAATTAGGAGGGTATGCAGCTGTCCTTTTATTTATTATTTCCTCCTAATGGTTTTAAGTATTGGACCAAGGGTGGGACAGAGGACATGGTTCTGGGTATGAGCTCTTGGACTTCTTCATCCAGCAGGTAGGTGGACAGCAGGAGTAGGGCCTAGAGGAGTTGGGGCTGCTTCTGGTACTCAAGCAGGGAGAACACCAGGCAGGGCTAGGCATGCTCCTCTTCCTTCTCGCTCACTATTTCTTTCCACTGCAGCCACTGCCACTACAGCTGCTTGCTTCTTGGCCTCCACCAGCAGCTTCAGCTGTAGCAGCAGTAGCAGTGGCAGTGGCAGCAGCAATGAGGACAAATAGAAATGGGTTCCCATAAGGTTTTAATATGATGTTCATGCAAAATCCAAATCATATAATATCCTATTTCATGTATTATGGACATTAAACAACACATACCTATATGTGTGTGTGTATGTACATATCTCTCTCTCTCTCTCTATCTATCTATATTTATCAGGAAGGAAGTAGTCATAAACCAAATGACGTATTGATTGGGTAAATTTGCTGCAAAAGATCTTTTTAAGGTTCATGAAAGCAAAAAAAAAAAAAAAAAAGTCACTTTGGTGACTAAGGTGTGCCAAACCCAAGCCACAATATTTTTAACCACCTCATCTTCAGTGTGAAACCCGGACAATGAAAAAAGAAGACATGAATTGTGATGTTGTTGAAGAATATTGAATATACTGTGGACTGCCAGAAGAACAAAGAAATCTATCTCAGGAGGAAAACAACTGTAATGTTCCTTAGAAATGAGAATGGTGGGACTTTGACTTCCTTACTTTGGATGTATCATCAGGAAAGACCAACTGCTAGAAAAGGACATGTTAAGTAAAGTAATTATTGTTATGTTGTTAGGTGCCAAAGAGTCAGTCCTACTCATGTTGTTATGTGCCGTCGAGTCGGCCCCGACTCATAGCGACCCCTCCTTGGGTTTCCGAGGCAGTATCACTATGGAAGTAGGATTGCCCAACCTTCCTTCCGAGGAGTGGCTGGTGGGTTTGAACCGCCAGCCGTCTGGTTAGCAGGCAAGTGTCTTAGCCACTATGCTACCAGAGTCCTACTCATAGTAACTCAATATAAAACAAAATGAAACACTGCCTGGTGCTGTGCCATCCTCACAATCATTGCTATGTTTGAGCTCATTGCTTCAGCCACTGAGTCAATTCATCTCATTGAGGGTCTTCCTCTTTTTACACTGAAAAAGTTTCTGCAAAAACAAGAGAAACCCTCAATTAAATGGATTGACACCATGACCAAAACAATGAACTCAAACATACCAACGGTCATGAAGACGGAGCAGTATTGGGCAGTGTTTCCTTCCCTTATTCATGTGGTTGTCATGAGTCGGAGCCGACTCAACAATGACAACTAGCTACATGTATTCATATAGTTATGTTAATATTGCATTTATGCATTTTTATTATGCATCACATAATATATACATCACATGCTAAGCAGAAATTCAAGCTGGATTTATAAGAGAGCATGGGACAAAGGATATCATTGCTTATGTCAATTGGATCTTGGCTGAAAGCAAATAATACTAAAAAGATGTTTACCTGTGTTGACTGTGCACAGGCATTTGACGTTGTGGATCATAACAAATTGTGTGTAACATTGTGAAGAATGGGAATTCCAGAACACGTAATTGTGCTCATGAGGAACCTGCACATAGACCAAGAGGCAGTCTTTAGATCAGAACAAGGGGATACTGTGTGGTATAAAATCAGGAAAGATTGTATCCTTTTACCATACTTATTCAATCATTATGCTGATCAAATAATCTGAGAAACTGGGCTGTTTGAAAAAGAATATGGCATCAGGATTGGAGAAAGACTCATTAACAACCTGTGTTAGTCAGAAGACTTGAAATACATGAAACTGGCAAGGAATCCGGATGGCTGAAACAAATAGCGTCTAACTCAGTATTCATGGAATCTAAGCCTATGTGCAGACCACCACATAACTCTTGCTGCTGGTGTCACAGAATTGTTTGCTCTTAACTAGGCAGGCCCTCAGGCAATGTAGGGGGGGGGCACATTTCAAAAGGGCCAGATGCTTGACCAGATACCAAATGCTGATAAACCTCCTGAGTTTATCAAGTTCCTCACCAGGTGCAGAGCATGAGCAGTAAAATTCACTGTGACTAACAAAGTGACCTTCCACCAGAGGCAGTCAAGAACAGGAGTGTCAAATCAGTACTTAATAAGTATTGTTAAATATTTGTTAAGTATTGATTTGGGTGAAGGGAAAGGCAATATATCAAAAGCAAGTGGCCAATACAGTAACACCAAGGAAGACATAGAGTGGTGCACAAAAGGTACAGAAAACAAAGACAAACACTTTTACATATACAATACTGCATTATCAGTAATAACAAACATTAATCTATGTTACATAGATACATAGGTAGACAGACTGAATGATCAAGTATGTCTCAGCAAAAGAGAAGGTATTCATGACCATATATAAGAAGAAGTGCATCTAGAATGCTCCTTGGAAGCAAGAATGGCCAGACTTCATATGACCTTCTTTGGTCATGTTGTCAGAAGGCACCATTCCCTGGAGAAGGAAATCATACTTGGTAAAGTGGAGGGTCAACGACAAAGGGGAAGACCCTTAATGAGATGGATTGACACAGTGGCTGCAATGATGGGCTCAGGTATAGCAAGAATTGTAAGGCTGGCACAGGAATGGGCAGTATTTCATTCTATTGTATATAGGGTTGCTATCGGTTGGAGCTGACTCAACAGCACCTAACAACAACAAAAACAACATATATAAGGCTAGCAGATGATATTTTTACATGTGTATTTGTATGTGTTGGAAGATGAGCCCCTTAGATCAGGAAACCATAACCATTGCCGTCGGGTTGAATATGACTCATAGTGACCCCTACTTGGGTTTCTGAGGCAGTATCACTACAGAAATAGATTGCCCATTCTTCCTTCCAGGGAGTGGCTGGTGGGTTTGAACCACCAGCCTTCTGGTTAGCAGTCAAATGGGGAAGAGCTCTCTCCTCAGAGTAGAGCCAGCCTTAAGATATGGATGGAGTAAAGCTTTCAGGACCTCCATTGGCTGATGTGGCACAACTCAAAATGAGAAGAAACAGCTGAAAACATTCATTAATAATTGGAACATGGAATGGATGAAGTATGAATCTAGGAAAATTGGAAGTTGTCAAAAATGAAATGGAATACATAAAGATTGATATCCTAGGCATTAGTGAGCTGCAATGGACTGGTTTTGGCCATTTTGAATCAGACAACCGTATGATCTACTATGCCAGAAATGACAAATTGAAGAGGAATAGCATGGCACTCATCATCACAAAGAATGTTTCAAGATCTATGCTGAAGTACAATGCTGTCAGTGATAGAATAATATCTATACACCTATAAGGAAGACCAATTACTACCACTAATATTCAAATTTATGCACCAACCACCCAAGCCGAAGATGAGGAAATTGAAGATTTTTACCACCTTTGCAGTCTGAAATCAACCAAACATGCAATCAAGATGTGTTGATTATTATTTATGATTGGAATGCAAAGGTTGGAAACAAAGAAAAATCACTAGTAGTTGGAAAATATGGCCTTGATTTTGAAATGATGCTGGAGATCACATGATAGAATTTTGCAAGATGAACAATTTATTCATTGCAAATATCTTTTTTTCAACAACATAAATGATGGTTATACATGTGGACATCACCAGATGAAATACACATGAATCAGATCAATTATATCTGTAGAAAGAGGTGATGGAAGAAATGACAAGATAAAAGAGGTGAAGGAGCTCTGGTAGCATAGTGGCTAAAGCACTTGACTACTAACCAGAAGGCTGGCGGTTCAAACCCACCAGCCACTCCTCAGAAGGAAGGTT
>NW_006921695.1:6492260-6496626 GCF_000298275.1 Orycteropus afer afer | reverse complement strand
ATTTCTCAAGCTGAAAGAACTGAAGAAAAAATTCAAGCCTGGAGTTGCAATATTGAAAGATTCTATGGGCAAAATATTGAATGATGTGGGAAACATCAAAAAAGATGGAAGTAATACACAGAATCATTGTAGGAAAAAGAATTGGTTGATGTTCATCCATTACAGGAGGTGGCATATGATCAAGAACCAATGGTATTGAAGGAAGAAGTCGGAGCTGCACTGAGGGAGTTGTGAAAAACAAGCCTCCAGGAATTGACAGAATACCCATTGAGATGTTTCAGCAAACAAATGCTGCATAGAAGTCATTCACTGGGCTATGCCAAGAGATTTGGAAGACAGCTACCTGGCCAACTGACTGGAAAAGATCCATATATGTACCCATTGCAAAGAACGGTGATCCCACAGAATGTGGATATTACTGAACAATATAGTTAATATCACATGCAAATAAAATCTTACTGAAGGTAATTCAACAATGATTGTAGTGGTAAGTATATTGACAGAACTTCCAGAACTGCAAGTTGGATTCAGAAGAGGAGGTGGAATGAAGGATATCATTGTTGATGTCAGATGGATCCTGGCTGAAAGCAAAGAGTACTGGAAAGATATTTACTTGTGTTTTATTGACTACGCAAAAGCATCCAATTGTGTGAATCATAACAAATTATGGATAACATTGAGAAGAGTGGGAATTCCTGAACACTTAATTGTACTCATGAGGAACCTGTGCATAGGTTAGGAAGCTGTCATTTGAACAGAACAAGGGGACACTGCATGGTTTAAAATGAGGAAGGGACTGCATCGGGGTTATATCCTTTAACCGTACTTGTTCAATCTGTATGCTGAGCAAATAATCCTAGAGTTGGACTATATGAAGAAGAATGTGGCATTAGGATTGGAGGAAGACTCACTGACAACCTGCAATATGCAGACAGCACAACTTTGCTTGCTGAAAGTGAGGATGACTCGATGCACTTACTGATGAAGATTAAAGACCACAGTGTAGATTACACTTCAATATAAAGAAAATAAAAATCCTCACAACTGGACCAATGAGCAGCATCACAGTAAGTGGAGAAAAGATTTAAGTTGTCAAAGACTTCAATTACTTGGTTCTACAATCAAGACCAATGGAGCAGCAGTCAAAACATCAGACAATGTATTTCTTTGCAAAAGACCTGCTGCAAAAGACCTCTCTCAAGTGGTGAAAAACAAAGATGTCTTTTTGAAGACTAAGGTTAAGCTAACTCAAGCTATGATATTTTCAATTGTGTCATATACATGTGAGAGCTGGACAATGAATAAGGAAGATGAAAGAAGAGTTGATGCTTTTGAGTTGTGGTGTGGGTGAAGAATACTGAGAGTACCCTGGACTGCCAAAGGAATTAACAAATCTGTCCTGAAAGAAGTGCAGCCAGAATACTTGTTGGAAGCAAGAATGGCCAGACTTCATCTCAGCTACTTTGGTCATGTTGTCAGAAGGGAGCATTCCCTAGAGAAGGATATCATGCTTGGTAAAGTGGAGGGTCAGTGAAAAAGGAGAAGGCCCTCAGTGAGATGGATTGACAAAGTGGCTGCCTCATTGGGCTCAAACATACCAAGGATTGTGACTATGGCACAGGGCATGGCAGTGTTTTGTTCCATTGTACATAGGGTCATTATGAGTTGAAACTCACTCGATAACACCTAACAATAAGAACAGTAAGTGCCACAGCATTATGAGAAAGTTTGAAATAATGTGAGAATTACCAAAATGTGACAGAGAGACATGAAGTGAGCATATTGCTGTTGGAAATAGGGAGCCTATAGACTCACTCATCACCAGGTTGTCACAAACCTTATTTTGTAAAAAATACGCAGTGTCTGCAAAGCACAATAAAGTTGGGTATGCCTGTATGGAAATAGCAGCAGTAGTCCATGCTGTTGGGACTAGCATCCTGAAGGTGGCAGCAGAGACCTAAGATTTGGAACATGCATTGGTATGATTTGAAGTGAGAAAAGTCACCCATGGGCCTGTTTTTGTATTTTAAAATTCACTTTCATTATTCTTGCTGGGAAGGGGTGGGTCATGATGTTTCAGGAAACTTCTTAAATGCAAATGATATCTGGGAATAGGTAGCAGTTATTATTCATTAAAACCTCAGGCAAAACAAGAACAATAGTAGAGTAATAGGGATGCGGGAACTTGGGACTGTGTGGTGGTAGAGATGAGATAGAGGATACGTAGAAGGAAGAAAGGGCACAGGAGTGGGCAGGCAGCCCCTTGACCTGTGGAGAGGGGTGCAGACTGAGAGGAAGAGCTGAGCTGGGTCCTCTAAATCATGGGTCCCAGGCAGGGTCCCACCTTACTAGGCTTTAAGGCAGTGAACTCCTGCTACAATCATCCATGCAGACTCTGTCTGTGTAAATCATAGTTTCTGTTCTGTCTATAGGAGTCGTTTTGTGGTGCAAATGGTTAAGCACTCAACTACTAAGCAAAAAGTTGGCATTTTGAACCCATCCAGAGATGTGTTGGAAGAAAGTCCTGGAAATCCTTGGAAATCCTATGAATTGCACTGCCACCCTGAACACTTGGGGTCACCATGAGTCTGAATTAGTTTGAAGGCAACTTTTTCTTTTTAAATTGGATAAAACCAAACCAAACTTGTTGCTGTCTAGTTGATTGTGACTCATAGTGACCCTATAGGACAAAGTAGAATGGCCCCATAGAATTTCCAAGATAATCTTTAGGGAAGAAGCTTTGGTGGTATAGTGCCTAAGGCATTTGACTACTAGCCAGGCAATCATAAAGATTTACTGCCTTAGAAACCCAATGGAGAGTCAGCATCCACACGATAGCAGTGTTTTTTTTTTTTTTTTTTTTGTTGTTGTTTGTAATCTGTAGGGAAGCAGACTGCCATATCTTTCTCCTTCTGTGCAACTAGTGGGTTAAAACTGCAAACATTTCTGTTAGCAGTCAAGCACTTAACCACTGTGCCACCGGGGCTCCTTATTACAAATTAGGTGAGTAATAAGATGGAGGAAAGGAGACTAGGATATACTGTTAGGAGTCAACAAAGTAACACCCTACCCCATCCCCATCCCTGCCATGAAATATCTAATACTTAACATCAACCACCAGATGACAGTGTTGCTTCACAAAATGCTTATACCAAATGGTTCCATCTTGGAAGATTTCAAGTTAAAAAACCACATCTGTTTCCAGTTTGCAGCAGTAATTGGAATTATATTTATAAGGCGCAATTATTCTTTGTTTACATTTTTTCCATAAATGAAAAAACATTTTGTTAACAGTGGTTGCATTTGATGAGTGTTTAAAGCTGTATTGCCCTTGACTCATGCATTTTGTAATTCAAAATTATCAGTGAAAAAACTAAGGCAGCATGTGGGTTGATGCATAGTATCTCCAGGCCAGAATATATCAACTGCTACAAAACTGGGAAGACAAAAACAACATAAAAATGTTCAGTTCAAAATGTACTCTATTTGATTTGAAATACATAAAATGGTTATAAAATATAGTTTTATATGGTTTACAGATTTTCCAACTGCTTACTTAAAAATAACTTTCTGTAAATGTATAGACATAATTGAAAATTTTTAAAAGGTGATTAATCAGAACTGACTCATAGTGACCCCTCCTTGGGTTTCTGAGGTGGTATCACTACAGGCGTACATTGCCTAATCTTCCTTCTGAGAAGTGGCTGGTGGATTTGAACTGCCAGCCTTCTGGTTAGCAGTGACATGCCTTAGGCACTATGCCACCAGAGCTCCTCCTATTAAATAAAATAAGGTATATGTAATACTAGTGCAAGTCTCGCACGTAGGGGAGATTGTAATAAATGGAGTCTGTTGCTCCATTTATTCATAAGAAATAATAGATTATGGAATAAATGCAAAAATCTTTTATCAGTGTGATAAAGAAGAGGGTGAACAGTGAAACAGCATGCGTTTTAATGTAAGGTCCCTGGGTGTCACAAACAGTTTGCACGGGATTTTTAATCCAGAAGGTTGGTGGTTCAAACCCACCTAGCAATACCATGGAAGAAAAGCGTGGCAATCTGCTTCTGAAAAGATTACAGCCAAGAAAACTCTAGAGAGCAGTTCTACTCTGTAACACCTCCTGTCTCCATGAGTCAGAATAGCCTTGAAGGCAATGGGTTTTGTTTTTTTATTTGTTTTGTTTTAGTGTAACCATCACAGGGTGAGTTACCAGTTACAACTCCTAATACAGAGTATGTCAGGGTGTGAAAAACAACTTGGAGTTCTACTTTCTGATGTTGTTGTTGTTATTTGCCGTCGAGTCGGCCCCGACTCATAGCGAAACCCTCCTTGGGTTTCCGAGGCAGTATCACTATGGAAGTAG
>NW_006921695.1:6488603-6492160 GCF_000298275.1 Orycteropus afer afer | reverse complement strand
CCAACCTTCCTTCCAAGGAGTGGCTGGTGGGTTTGAACCACCAGCCTTCTGGTTAGCAGTCAAGTGCCTTAGGCACTATGCTACCAGAGCTCTTTCTGATAATACACTGCAAATCAAAGTGCCCAGCTGTGTAACTTTAAAGAATAGCAATAGTAACTTTAAAGAATAGCAAAACCATGTCTTTCTGTTTTTCTCAACTTGAACTACATTTCTAGTATAAATGTAAGAGAACATTTCTGGGATAGTTTTTGCTGCGGATTGCCTAGCATCTGGTTTCTTTGATAACTTTAGAAAAACAAAACATTTGCTAGTCACAGGGACATTGTGGGTTAGGATGATACAGGACATAATAGACAATGATGAATGACTAACAGTTGAGGTTATCCTCATCTTCTCCTCTTTTATAATTCTGCTGCCTCCTAGTAGGCATGTTGTTGTTAGCTGCTGTTTGGAGTCAGCCCTGGCCTCATGGCGTTTCAGTGCAGTACAGAATGAAATGCTGCCTGGTCCTGTGCCATCTCTGTGATTAGTTGTGGATTGGAATGTTGTGATTCATAGAGTTTCACTGGCTGATCATCAGGACTTTCTTTGTAGTCTGTCTTACTCTGGAAGCACACTAAAACCTGTTCAGCATCATAGCAACATGCAAGCCTCTACTGATAGACCATGAGGTACATTGGCTGGGAGTTAAAGTTGGGTCTCCTGTTTGTTGTTGTTGTTGTTATGTGCCCTTGAGTGGGGCCTGACTCATAGCGACCCCTCCCTGGGTTTCCGAGGCGGTATCACTATGGAAGTAGATTGCTCCGTCTTCCTTCCAAGGAGTGGTTGGTGGGATTAAACCTTTAGCCTTCTGGTTAGCAGTCAAGTGCCTTAGGCACTGTGCTACCAGAGCTCCTGCGTTTCCTGTTTGGAGGGTGTGAATTCTGCCATTGAACTACCATTACCTGTAGGCATAGATGGGGTGAATTCCTTAATTAAGCAAGTTACTTTGTTTGGGTCAATTTAGACTTCAGTTGTTTATCCCACTTTTCCTTCCTCCCTCCCTCAATCCCTTCCTCTGTCCCTTCTTTCCTTCTTCCCTCCCTCCCTCCCTGAATCCTTGTTTTTCTTCTTTATGTTCTCATGGCTTATTACTTACAATATACTGTTCATTTAAGGTCCATTCATTTGAAGCAGATGCTTTATTTAGCTTCTTATCCTCTCAGATCCTTTAACCCACATATTTATCTTTTTTTTTTTTTTTAAATGAGTCTGTGGGTTTCACACAGAAACACTGAGAATGAAGACTGCACTGGCCTGAGTGTGAGCAAAGACTCAATCACAGCATTTCTAAACAGTTTCACAGCTTGTCTAACAAGTGCAGCATAGCCATTCATCTGACTATTTGATGTCACTGCTTGTACATAAGAAATTGTCAGGAAATAGGATAAATTTTAATTGGTGGTGTAGGGGTGGAGAGGAAAGAAGATCAAGACCAAAGAGAAAATTTGGTCTAAAACTCTTTTATTGTTGAGATGGAAAAAAACTCCCCCCACCTTTAATAAAATGGATGTATTTGTGAAAATATTAAAATACTGCAGATGGCAGCATCACATTACATATGATTATCTCAGAGCAAAACCACTGCATCGTTGTCTATTATTTTTTTCCCCCTTTTTCATTTTCCTAGTGGGTAGATTAACTGGAACCTTTTAAAAAATGATTATTTATGGTTAAAACTTGGAAAAGCCATTATACATGTTTTTTAAACTCACTTCCATAGCTTTACTGCAGAGTATCAGTCAGCAGCATCTCCTTGAAAATCTCTAGGCGAATTGATTAGTATTCTAACTACCAGCACTTGAAGAATCCCAAAGTGAGATTTAGCCTTACTTTGAAGTTAAACTGCAGAGAGCTTCCCAATCTTTTTCAGGTTCCTAAAGATCAATTAGGAGCTCTGGTAGCATAGTGTGTAAGGCACTTGACTGCTAACTGCTGGTGGTTTGAATCACCAGCTACTCCTCAGAAGGAAGATTGGGCAATCTACTTCCATAGTGATACTGCCTTGGAAATCCAAGGAGGGGTCACTGTGAGTCAGGTCCTACTCGAGAGCACATAACAACAACAAGAACAACAAAGAGCAATTAGGAGCTCTGGTGGCACAGTGGTTAAAGTATTCAGCTGCTAACCAAAAGGTGGACAGTTCCAACCCATCAGCTGCTCTGCGGGAGAAAGAGGCAGTCTACTTCTGCAAAGATTTACATCCTTGGAAACCCTGTGGAACAGTTCTGTTCTGTCCTATAGGGTCACTATAAGTCTGACTTATCTCTATAATAGTAGGTTTTCGAAAGATCAGTTTACCAGATGTTAATAAAGGAAGAATTATTCCCCAAAATTTATGATGACAAGGGGCTGAGACCAGATGAGATCTGCCTTCAAGACACACAAATCCTACTCTGAACCAGGCATACAGAAATGGTTCATCCACCCTCCCATCCCTGTTCATTTTCTAATCAGAAAATGGTTAGAATCAAGGAACTCCAATAGTTATTGTTTTCAGCAAAAGTCATCCTCTAATAAAAGGCTAAAAGGAACCCTGGTGGTATGATGGTTAAACACTTGGCTGCTAAATGAAAGGTTGGTGGTTTGAACTTACCAGCCACTCTTTGGGAGGAAGAACCTGGCACTCTGCTCCTATAAAGATAACAGGAAATTCTATAGGTGGTTCTACTCTGCCTATTGAGTCGCTATCCATTGGAATCGATCCATTGGCATCCAACAACAACAACAACAATAATCCAGGGGTCAGCAAACTCCTGCACAGGTCCAGGTAGTAAATATTTTCAGCTTTTTTGGCCCTGTGGTTTCTGTTGCAACTGTCTATTCTGCCACTGTACCTCAAAACATTCCTGGTGGTTCAAATGGTTAATATGCTTGGCTGCTAACCAAAGATTGGAGATTTAAGTACATGCAGAGGGGGTTAAGAAGAAAGGCCTGGTGATATATTCCAAAAAGCCAGTGACTGAAACCTTATAGGGCACAATTCTGCTCTGAACATGTGGGGGCACCATAAGTTGGAGTTAACTCTACAGCAACTGGTTTAGTTTGTTTAATGGATATATAGGAAAGGCTCATCTCCTCCCATTCATTTTCTAATGAGAAAACAATAGTTGCTTCAAGAAACTATGGTAACTACTGTTTTCAGGGAAATATAAAACTCTAATTCAGATGTCAGCAAATATTTTTTTGTACAGGTGCAGACAGTAAATATTTTCATCTTTTTGAGCCACTTGGTCTCTATCACAACTACTCATTCTGCCTTAGTAGATGAACAGGCTTGGCTGTGTTTCAATAAAACTTTATAACACCAAGCAGGCAGATTTGTTCCTGGGCCATAGTTTGGAAAACTCTCTTTGTAGTAGGTTTGAATGCTCTATAGACATTTTGCTGTCTCCCCTCTTATTTCTTAAATGCTGCTACTTTCCATGTTATCCATAATTTGTCATGATCCACACAATCAAATGCCTTTGCATAGTCAATAAAACACAAGTAAACCTCTTTCTGGTATTCTTTGCCTT
>NW_006921695.1:6478984-6486970 GCF_000298275.1 Orycteropus afer afer | reverse complement strand
GGGGTCGCTATGAGTCGGAAACGACTCGACGGCACTTAACAACAACAACAACTTTCCATGTAGGTCTTAAGCATGATCATGTGTCATCTTTTTAAATTTTTTTTGGAGGCAAAATGCTGGTTTGGGTGGGGTAGCGACCTGACTTGTGAGCTTGACATTGGAGTTTGGTCATTATTTTGGGGAGATCTCATTGTTTCTTATTTCTCCTCATGGGACCCATTTGGCATGGGTTCAACTTTGGGAGTAAAGGTTTAGACTTAGAATCTTGCTGAGGTCTGAACGGATTCAGTAAATATGAATGTAATGGACAAATGCTCTTCAGGCATCTTGGAGCAAAAGTGTGGGCCTGCAATCAAACAAGCCAGCTTCAAAAGAAAATTACATCAGTAATTATATTAGAGGTAAAGTATATATCTTTATATCTTTGTTTCTGATGCGGTATCTTATGAAAGTAGATTTCCAGTCTTCCTTCCGAGGAGCGGCTGGTGGGTTTGAACCACCAACCTTCTGGTTAGCAGTCAAATGCCTTAGGCACTATGCCACCATAGCTCCCTATGTTTGTATATTATGTATATAATACATAGTTATGAATAGTGCCCTATATATGACAAAGTACATTAAACAAACAAACAAAAAACGAAACTAAACTCATTACCATCAAGTTGTTGCCATTCAGTAACCCTTTAGGACACAGTAGAACTGCCCCATAGGGTTTCTAAGGCTGTCATCTTTATGGAAGCAGATTGCCACGTCTTTCTCCTGTGGAGAGGCTGGTGGGATCAAACTGCTGAGCTTTTGGTTAGCAGGCGAGCACTTAACCACCACATCACCAGGGCTTCTTAAGTACATTAAGCAATCCTCAAAAAGGTGGTATCTTTAATATAGTATTTATCAATAATAAGGCCACATTTGTGCTAATTCCAAATATGGTTTCATTTGAGGCCACTTGCCAATGTCTAATCTTTGGATTGAAGATGTTCTAGATACAGATATTAATGATGAGTAAGTATATTTACCTGTAGAAATCAGAAAAAAAAAAAAAAAAAGATCCTCAGTGCTACCTCAGGCAGACTGAGGCCCTGGTTGACTCTGAACTTGCTTTGTTAAAAGGAACCCCTTGAGAGGAATTGACCTGCTAGGTTTTTTCCCACCTGTCTAGGCTGGAGCAGACCCCAGAATGTAGCAAATAATTTCCAGGAATTCACTCTGGTGAATGTACATGGGCAGGTGGAGAAGGATAGATGCTTTTGGCCTTACTTTAATTCTAAAGCTTATAAGAACCTTACAGATATGAAACCTTTTAGCGTGAAACTGGGGTTAATTAAAGATATCTTCTCTCTTACACAAAAATCCCTACCAATTGTATTTTCTATATTGTAGATGGATTAACTTATGAATAAACTCTATAATCCATATTTGGACCATAATAACAAGGGAACAGAAAGTCAGCAGAAATTTGTGGTTGGCTGTCAAGTTTTGACCCTGGGTCATTTGAATTTCTGCTTTATATCAGCTTTCGTAGGGACGTGAAGACATTCCAAAGGCTTACCTGTACAAGAAAGGACTTTGTATGTTTTCATCTTTCTTTCCACTTTGGAAATCTTATTGCGTGGTCTGGGCTGCAGAAATAGACAAAAGTAAATAGAGAAGGCTACTTTATGAAACAGCCTTGGAAAGTGTGGTTGCTAAGATATAGATAGGCTTTATGTAGGGGGAATTTCCATTAATATTCTCAAAGGACCAGAAAAGTGAATTTATGTGAAAAATGTATATGGAAAGTGTGCTTTCTATGGACAGAGTGTGTATAATGCATATCAAGGGGCGTTGTCACAGAGTTTGCGGAAGGTGGCTGTTGGGATGAAAAGAACTGCTAACTTGTTTTAATTATTGGCTGAAACTTGATGGAAAGAGGAAAAAAGTCCTTTAGATGATACAAAGTGGGTCTTTTTTCTTATACTTTATAGAAGTCCTTTTGAAGCATTTTCCATTTCAACTCATGTTTGGAAAACTTGGATACGTATTTTTACTGCAACCTAAATATCTTTCTTAGGCTCCAGAGTGGTGCTGTTCAATATGGTAGCCACCAGCCTTGTGTAGAGGGCAGTGAAAAAGAGGAAGACCTTCAACAAGATGGATTGACATAGTGGCTGCAACAGTGGGATGAAGTATGGCAAGGATTGTGAAGATGATGCAGGATTAGGCGCTGTTTCATTGTGTTGTACATGGGTCACTATGAGTCACAACTGACTCAATGGCACCTACCAAAGCCTTGTGCCGCTATTGAGCACTTGAAGCATGGCTGGTGTGATTGAGAAGCTAAATTGTTAATTTAATTTAAATAGCCACATGTGGCTAGTGACTGCTATATGAGTTCAGATATAGAACATTTCCTTATCACAAGAAGTTCTATTAGATAGTGCCCTGCTGTAGAGAGGTACAGATCAATCATTTTTCTTTGCAGAGTTGTTTTTAATATTCAAGACAATTTTCTTCCAACTGATAAAATTAAGTAAGAATGCTATGGAGAAAATAATGCTTATTCTGAGTAATCTATTTTAATCCCTACTTTATTTACATTTAGTTCCTTCTAATGTAATTAACGGAGTTCTGGTGGCGTAGTGCCTAAGATATTGGACTGCTAACTAGAAGGCTGGTGGTTCAAACCCATCAGCCACTCCTCAGAAGGAAGATTGGGCAATCTACTTCCATAGTGATATTACCTCAGAAACCCAAGGACAGGTCGCTATGAGTTGGATCCGACTCAATGATAAACAAAAATGTACTAATTTCAGGAAACATTACTTTAATTAGTCATGCTTGGAATGTCCTCACTAATTCTCAGTGTAATAACTAACTGGCCAGTCCCATATTCTCAGTGGAAAAAACAAAAAATGAAAAACCTGTTTTCTTTATTCATTCTGAACAGGAAAAAGTTGTGGTTTAGTGATAGAAATTTAAGAGGGAGGAATGTTTTGGGTCATTAAAGTGAGTCAGAAACACACATGTCAACGTACTTTGCTGCTCTCACTCATTTCTCAAGAAGGTATCTGCGAAAACCTAGGTTAGATTTTTTTGTCTCTTTTTAAGCAGGTATTCTACCACCCATCTGTCAGTTTGTGGTACTGTAGTGGATGCCTTGTTGCTGGGAGTTATGCCACCGGTATTTCAAATACCAGCAAGGTCACCCATAGTGCACAGCTTTCAGCAGAGTGACCAGATTAAGACAGACAGGGAAATGATCTACTGTCAAAAATTAGCTAATGAAAACTCTGTGCATCACCACAGAATTTTCTTGTGACTGCTCTCAAGTAAGCCAGAGCTTGCAAGGATGGCAGAGGATAGGACAACATTTTGTTTTATTATACAGAGGGTTGCCATGAGTTGGATCTGAAGTGTTAACACTAACAACAAGTACACATTTAGCTTCAGGAAAAGGCGACATTTATTTATTGTTTCATCATGGTTCACAACAGAGCATAGTTATATCCCAGGATGTTGCTGATGGTTCAGTATGGTCATAGAATTATCAGAAAACCTAACTGAAAACAAAATGCATGAAAATTACTACAAACCTAACTGAAAACAAAATGCATGAAAATTACTACAGTGTAAGCTTCCTGGGGCACCCACTCTTGCCTGTTTTGTTCCCATTGGAAACCAAGTGTTGCTGTAGTCAGTGAAATGGATGCATTTCATTTTAAGTCTGTGGGCAAGAAAAGTAATGATCACAAAAATATTTAGAATCAGGACCAACTCTAGTTGATTTTCTGGGACATAGGCCCTGCTGTTTTGGGGTCCAGGAAGCTGGGCAGTGACTGAGAGATGTAATAGCCCAAAGCATAAGGGTCCGGGCTCCTGGTCTCACTGTGTGATTTTCTCCTATTTTAGAAAGGTACTTGACAGGCTGACCCAAGTGTCAGAGTCTAACAGATGGCACTTTCATTTTAAAGAGACACTTGTTTGCACAAATGACTCACTGACTGATGAAAAGTAGAGAGAGGGCAGTGAATGGGGAGTTCTTCTCTATGTCTACATCCAGTTCCTCCCTCTTTCTCCCTTATCTTGTCTTATCCTTACTTGTCAGAAAAATGCATCAGCAACGTCACACCCAATTCAGCAAAAGTTTGCCAACACCTTCTCCAACTAATAGTGATCAACATATTTAATGGACTTCAGCTGTCTTTTTGGGCAATCTGGCAACAAATTCCACTGAAAAAGAGTCAGATTTTAAAAAAAAGAAATATTGCTTTATTCCTTAAATGTGGAAAAAATACAGACCAACAGCTAAGCTAATAGTTTCCTGAAAAAGAAAATTTTAGACATGTCCGTTGCTACTTCAATAGCTTATACATAAATGAAAGGTGACAAAAAAGGATTAATATGTGAAAAGAGGCTCAAATATGCTGGCAAATCATTGCTATTCTGCTCTTTCTACCCACAACAATGATCTGAATGTCATCTGAAGAGGATAATCCTAAACCCTTCAATAGTTCTCTCTCTTAATATACAAAAACATAGTGCAATTCACTTTTTAGCATTTTCTCCCAACTGGCTCTTTACTACGTTTCTCCCTGAAAAATATTTTTTTTGCTTTGTGTTTCTCTTTTATGCTTCCTGGATTCAGGGCTCATTTTACTGGCTGGCGTCTAATCAGTCATGGAGACCTCTGAAAGCTCAGGCAGATCCAGCTTGAAATGATGCAGAGCTTGGTAAATGTAGCCTATTTAGCTGAGATAAGAGAGTCGTCAAGTGAAGTATGTAAAGAAAGCTATGATTCTCCACAGCTGTGGAGAAGATTTAAAAGAAATGTATGTTCCTTAGAAGCATTCATTCTAAAGTTAGTGAACATTTCCAAGAAGGCCCAGAAACTATACAGTAGCCCTGCTTTTTTTTTTTTTTAATTTTTTTTTAACATTCTTTGAAGTAATTAAGCTTTGAAAAAGCATTTTAACACAAGTAAGCTGTGATTTCAACACTTCCAAAGAAAAAAGTCTGATTTTAAAGTCTTATTTTCTCTGGCCCTGCCCCAAAAACTTTGAAAAAGAAATGGATAATAAACAGATAGAACTCCACTGAGGACAGAAAAATACTATATTTTTTCCTAATTGTTTTGTATTTTCCTTATTGTTTTGTATTAGTTAGGAACCCTGGTGGCATAGTGCCTAAATCATTTCACTGCTAACCAGAAGGCTGGCAGTTCAAACCCATCAGCCACTCCTCGGAAGGAAGATTGGGCAATCTACTACAATAGTGATACCGCTTTGGAAACCCAAGGAGGGGTTGCTATGAGTCAGATCCTACTCAATGGCAGTGAGTTTGGTTTTTTGGTTTAGTTAAGAGTCTTCTCTCTCTCTACTTCTGAGTTTATGGTGTTGGTGTTAGTTGCTGTTGAGTTGACTCCAACTCATCGTGATTTTAGATATAACAGAGTGAAATGTTGTCCAGTTTTGCATCATTTTTATGATCATTAGTCTGTAGTTATGACTATTGTATCATTCCATCTTATGGAGGGATTTTCTCATTTTTGCTGACCCTTTATGCTACCAAACATCATGTCCTTTTCTATCGGTTGTTCCCTCCTGATGACGTGTCCAAAGTAAGCGAGCTGAAGTCTTGCCATCCTTGTTACTAAGGCACATTCTGGTTATATTTCTTCTAAGACTGATTGGTTCATTCTTTTGGCAGTTGATGATATATTTATTTTTCGCTAACATCACAACTTGAATGCATAAATTCTGTCTTCCTTTTTCATCTTGTGTGGGTTGCCTCCAGTATTGGATTACCCAGTAAGCAAGGTAAGCACAGGCTTACTTGTGCTTACTTGCTAATCTGTAGTGAAGAATTTCACATTTTTTCACCACATCACAGATTCTGCTTCTAGGTATGCTTCTGGCATCTGTCTCTCTCCCAAAGCCATAGAATCAAAGCCTCTTTTCAAATTTAGAATCTCTGGCAGGGAGGGAGTACCTACTAAGCAAGGTAAGCACAGGCATGGTTGTGCTTACTTACTAATCTATAGTGAACAGTTTCATATGTTTTTCACCTCAAAAAACATATGAAATTGTTCAATACAAATCAGTAAGTAAGCACAAGTAAATCCATGCTTACCTTGCTTATTGAGTAATCTACTCTTGGTTGCCCCTTTTAAATTTCTCCAGCTCTGCAATTTTAAATATAGAAAGGAGATAGGAATTATTGTCACTTATGAGGATAAGATTTAATACCTATGGATCTTGAAATATCAGTAAGTGAAAGGAAACTTACCTGTCATTTTGACTTTCCTTTCTGCACTGCTTTGGCTATTATTTCCTTTCACTATCCCTCAATCTTTATGAACAGTACAGTCATCACTGTTTCTAGAAAAGGTTTCTGATTTGGGAACAGCAAGTTTCATGCCTGTATCTCATGAAGCTAGGTGTGAAATCATTCCATTTTGGTATTTGGTTGCACTGATGACAGAGCAGGAAGCAAAGATAGACTGGGCTTTTTGAAGCGGAGCAACTGGGATATCAATGTGCTAGGGTCTACTTCTAGAGATAGTACAGCCTAACATTTCCTGAATGCCCTTCCATATTCTCATTTTTGTAATTAGAAGTGAGCTCTCCCTTCATGCTACCTTGTTGTAGCAAGAACTACCACAGCTGTTGAGGTGTCTGGTCTTTGTGAGCAAACCTTATATGCACTGTCTGTGGGTGGTTGCTGAAAATAGCCCCAGTCCTCCACTCCTTCTTTGTCTATGCTACCCTGCAATGTCTATTTCTCTACCCTTTGAATTTAGGCTGACCTGGCCTTTAGAATATGCCAGAAGTGATGCTGGGCCAGTTTGAGCCTAGGTCTCTTGGATAGGCATAATTCCAAGATGCCCCCTATGATCCCTGCTTGTATTCCCCTGCACTTGACTGTGGTCAACACCTGTGACTATGAGGAGATTTCATCGCTGGCTTACTGCCTAAGGCATTTCACTGCTAACCAGAAGTCTGGCAGTTCAAACCCACCAGCTACTCCTCGGAAGGAAGATTGGGCAATCTACTTTCGAAGAGATACTTCCTTGGAAACCCAAGGAGGCATCACTATGTGTTGGGATCGACTTGATGACAGTGAGTTTTTTTTTTTTTTGTTTGTTTGTTTAGATGGCAAAATGGATTTTGCTGATGTACTTCAACTTCTAAATCAGTAGACTCTAAGAAAGGGAGATTATCTGGGTAGGCCTGACCTAATCACATAAACCCTTTAAATCTAGAGGCCAGAGACAAATATAAGCAGAGGTCTGAAGCATGACAGTATTTGATATGCCCTGCCTGTCTTGGAGATTGATAAAGAATGTGGGCAGCCTCTAGTTGCTGAGAGTCATCCCTGCCTGACAGCCAGCAAGGAAATGGAGATCTCACTCCTATAACCACAGTAACTGAATTCTGCCAACACCAAGAAAGAGATTGGAAATTAGAAGCCCCCCCCCCCCCCCCCCCGCCAATCCTCCAGTGAAGAACTCAGCCTGGACGATACCTTGATTGGAACCTAGCCACAAACTGCTAGACTTCTGACTGACAGAACTGTGAGCTAATTAATGGATGTGGTTTTAAGTTGATTAAGATAGTGATAATTGTTATGTAGTGGTAGAAAAATTATACAGCTTCAAAAGACATTGTGTGCTTCTGTTCTGTCTTGCACACTGCTATGGTCATGAGAACCAGCCCAGAGTAGCTTGCTGGAGCATGAGTGACCTCATGGAGCAGAGCTGATAGCCAGCCAACGTACAGAAGCAGAGCCATCCAACCAACCCACAGCTGACTGCAATTGCAAGAGGTCAGCCAGCCAATAGCAGAAGAACCACCCATGGTTTGATAGTCTAAGTTACTGACTTGCAGAATCATGAATTTAATAATGATTGTTGTTTGGACCATTATATGTATATAAAACTCCACTGAGGACAGAAAAATACTATATATATAGTAAAATGCTATATATATATATATATATATATATATA
>NW_006921695.1:6464835-6478649 GCF_000298275.1 Orycteropus afer afer | reverse complement strand
TCTACATTATTCTTTAGGGTTGCATAGTATTCCATTGTGTGTAGGTACCACAGTTTGGTTATCCAATCTTCTGTGGATGTGCATGTAGGTTGTTTCCTTCTTTTTGCTGTTGTAAATAGTGCTGCGATGAAAGTGGGTGTGCATATATCTGTTCTTGTCCTGGCTCTCACTTATTTAGGATATATACCTAGTAATGGGACTGCTAGATCAAATGGTATTTCTAATTCCAGCTTTTTAAAGAATCACCATACTGTTTTCCACAGTGGTTGTATCATTTGACAATCCCACCAGCAGTGTATGAGAGACCCGATCTCTCCACATCTTTGCCAGCATCTGCCATTTTCTTGTTGAACTTTGCCATTAGTGCTGGGGTGAGATGGTTTTTCATTGTTGTTTTGATTTGTGTCTCTCTGATGGCTAATTAATGATCATGAGCAATTCTTCATGTATTTGCTGGCTGCCTGAATATCCTCTTTGGTGAAGTGTCCATTCATTTCTTCTGCTTATTTTTTAATTGGATTGCTAATCTTTTTGTTGTTGAGGCGTTGGAGTTTTCTATGAATTTTAGAGATAAGTCCCTTGTCAAATATGTAATTATTGACAAGTATGAATTTTTTTTTTGCTGTCATTTTGTTATGTGCTTTTTCGTGGGGTTGATTTCTTTGTTCCCATATAATTTTCTGTGCTGTGCTCGTTTTGTTTATGAATCATGTTATCACTTCCTTTGTTGGTATTTAGTATTTGCTAACTTGGAAGGAAGGTTGGGCAATCCTACTTCCATAGTGATACTGCCTCAGAAACCCAAGGAGGGGTCGCTATGAGTTGGGGCCGACTCGACGGCACATAACAACAACAACAACAAAACTATTTGTACTGGTCCTCTTTTTTATTTTGATGTAAAGGTTTATCACTTTTCTTTGAGGTTACCATGTGATTTATAATTTCTCCCCAAGTTTCAAACAGTCTGTTCAAGTTGTCTTGACTTCCCTACCATTTAGGAGTTCTGTAACTACACAGTTTTTTTCCTCTTTTTGGTTTGTAGTTTTCTTCATTTGTCAATTGATGTCTCCAGCTCCCTTTTGACAATCTTGTAGGCTTATTTATTTTGGATACTTCTATAACTGAGTTGGTTTCTGGGTTATGTCATCATGTGTATTAATGGTCAGTTGTTGTTTGTAGTTGTTGATTCTCTGTCCAAAGGAATCCCTTTACCATCTCTTGTAAGGTTGGTCTGGTTTTAACAAATTCCCTTAGTTTCTGCTTATCTGGAATTCTCTAATTTCACCATCATATTTGAGGTACAATTTTGCCAGGTATATATAATTCTTGGTTGGAAATTTTTCTTTTTCAGGGTTTTATATACACCATCCCATTGTCTTCTCGCCTGTGTGGTTTCTGCCGAGAAATCTGATCTTAGTCTTATTGGTTGCCCCTTGTAGGTAACTTTTTGTTTTCCCTGTGCTGCTTTTAGGATTCTTTCTTTGTCTTTGGTTTTGGTGAATTTGATGATGATATCTCTTGGTGATTTTCTTTTGGGGTCTATCTTGTTTGGGGTTCGTTGGACTTCTTGAATGAATATATTCTCATCTTTCATCATACCAAGAAAATTCTCTTCCAACAAATCTTTGACAATTTTTTCTGTAGTTTTATTTTTCTCTTCCTGTTCTGGAATTCTGATTACACATAGGTTATTCCTTTTGATGGTATTCCACATGAACTGCAGGCTTTCTTCATTTTGTTTTATCTTTTTTCTGATTGTTCCCTTTCCAAACAAGTATTAAGGTATTTGCCTTCAGTTTCACTAATTCTGTCTTCTCTTGATTCAAATCTTCTCCTTTGCCCATTCAATGAGTTCTCTATTTCTGAAAATTTAGTATTAATCTGGATTTCTGTCTGTAGATTTTGTATCATTTCTAATTTTTCATTTATTTTGTCATTTTGTTATTGTATTGTCTTTCAAAATTGTTCTAGGGTTTTCTCTGTATTTTCCTCAATTTTGACAGTGTGTTCCTTGCTCTATCTCTCAATCTGTTAAAGATACCTAAATATAATCCTTCTGAATTCCTTATCAGGGAATTCCAGTGCTGCTTCTTCCTCAGGGATATGTTCTGTGTCTGTACCCTGTTCCCTTGTTTCTCCTGCTTTATCTTGCTTCTTTGTATGGCCTGTGATGCTCTGTTGTTTCTGAGGCATTGTGATGTTTTTGTGTTTATATTTAATTGGTGATTGTATGTTGGAGTGACTTGCTCACGATTTTCATTTTTGTTTTGTTTGTATGTTATCTACATAAGCAGGGTACTGTGCTGTGCTCCTATATTTTCTAGTTGGCAGCACTTACACACTCACCACCTGTCTCTTTTCCCATTTTCTGCCTCTTGTATGTCCCTGCTGTCCTTTGCAAATGGAGCCTATTCTTAGGTGCTTGGAATCTGAATGAGAATGCTGTCACTTTAAAATCCAAAAAACCACTGCTTATAAACAATCAAAATGGCTGCATCCTCAGTCACTTTAAATATCCAAAATGGTCACCATGTGTAAACAATCAAAATGGCTGTGCCCTCTGAACAGATAAAAGTCCATAGCTCAGGTTGTCTCCTTCCTTGCTGTTTCCTTTTCTAGTCATAGACCACCAGCACAGTCATCCCTGTAGCCCTTGGTAACCAGGGCTGATCTTTAGGTCAATTCTCAGGTCCCAATACCACTTGGAAATATTCAGGCTGTCAGTCCTGTCAGAGTAGCTGACAGTCCACTGCTCCAACCGTCTCCATACTCACTGTTTTTGTTCAGGTTTTTCCACTAGTTGGTGCCTAATCCACTTCTGTACAGTTCCTTTCAAAGCTCAGGACTCCAGAATTATCTTCTGTATCCCTGTCAATTGGTTTCTCTTTTCTTTGTTGAAGAGGGTCTGTGGAGTGGTTTGCCTATTTTGCCATCTTACCAGAAGTCCTGGACCATTATATATATATATATATTTTTTCCCCTTGGGAGAGCTACCTTTGAATAGCTTCTTCTTCTTTTTTCTTTTAAATTGTGATTTGGATGAAGATTTACAGAGCAAATTCACTATCCATACAGCAGTTCATATATACTTTGTTTCATGTCATTGACCACAGTTTACCACAATGCAGCAGCTCCCCTCCCACTTCCTCCCCATAGTTACCTCTTCCCAGTGTCTATCCCTCCATACATTCCTGCCCCCTGAGCTGTCTCCCTGTGCATAAGCAGCCCTTCCTTCTCCCATGATTGTTCTCTCCAAGGAGTGTATCTACTTGAGGTAAATTTTTAACCCTGTATTTTGTTTGGCTGGAAACCACAGGTGTGTGTTTAATTCCAGACCTGAAGGGCAGCTAGGGGCCATAGACTCACTGGTTCCATCAGGCTCTATTGGACCAGAAAACCTGGTCACCGCCCCCCCCCTTTTTTCCCCTCCAAATGATTTTGAGTTTTGTTCCACATTGTTCTCCCTCTCTATCCAGGATCTCTTACATAGATCCCCTTCCAAGTGGATGACAGTGGTTGTGAGACTACATCTAATTCTTCTGGTCTCATAGTTGTATAGGCTGCAGATTGGATGGTGTACCAGTCTCAAGGACTAATTGTTTCCATGATTTTGATTTTCTTCATTCTTCTTTGCTCTGGACGAGGAGAGACCCATCATTGCATCTAGATGGCAGCTTGCTAGCTTTCAAGATCCCAGTCGCTACTTACCAAAGTAGGAGGTGGAACAATGTTTTATATAATATGTTATGCCAATTGAGCTTGATGTCCCCTGCGACTATGGTCCCAAGCCTGCATGTTTAACTACTCGTGGACCATTATATTTTAAGGTGTTTTGTTATACAGTGATAGCTGATTGATATACTATCTTCATGATCAGGCCCCATATTTTTCAATTTTTACTTAATGGCTAGCATGTACATGTTACATTTTGAGAAGATGGAGCTTTCTGTGCCTGAGATATGAAGCTCTTTCTTGCCTGATGACAAACTCCTATTTCAATGGATTATTAAGGCAGCGTATTACCATAAATCAAAAAACTGTTGAGATGATGCAGACTCATAACAACATCCCATATATCTCAGAGTAGAACAGTGCTCCATAACCAATTAAGTGAGAGTAGATCATTAGTCCACTGCTCATCTGTCAGTTTGTCATACTGTGATGGTTTGTGTGTTGCCATGATGCTGGAAGTTATGTCATCGGTATTTTAAATATCAGCAGGGTCACCCATGGTGGACAAGCGTCAGTGGAGCTTATAGACTAAGACAGAGTAGGAAGAAGGCCATGGTCAGGTCTACTTTAGGGGAAAAAAATGGCCACAGAAATCCTTACAAATAGCAGGAAACATCGTTTGATATAGTGCTGGAAGATGAACCTTTCCAGTTGGACCAAACCAAATCCACCATCATTGAGTTGATTCAGACTCATAGTGACCCCTGTAGGGTTTCCAAGGCTGTAAATCTTTACAGAGTCAAACTGCTTCATTTGTCTCCCATGGAGCATCAGGTGGGTTTGAACTCCTGACAGTTAGCAGCCCAATGCCTTAATCACAGTGTCACCAGAGTTCCTTCCTCAGGTTGGAAGGCACTCAAAATATGACTAGGGGAGAACTGCCTCTTCACAGTAGAGTGGATATTAATCACATGGATGGAGTAAGCTTTTGGGATCTTCATTTGGTGATGTGGCACAACTCAAAATGAGAAGAAATAGCTGCAAGCATTCATTAATAATCAGAATGTGGTATGTATGGAGTATGAATGTAGAAAATTGCAAATTGTAAAAAATGAATACATAAAGATATCCTAGCCATTAGTGAAGAGCTCTGGTAGCATAGTGCCTAAGGCACTTGACTGCTAACCAGAAGGCTGGTGGTTCAAACCCACCAGCCACTCCTCTGAAGGAAGGTTGGGCAATCTACTTCCGTAGTGATACTGCCTCGGCAACCCAAGGAGGGGTCGCTATCAGTTGGGGCCTACTTGATGGCACATAACAACAACAACAACAGCCATTAGTGTGCTGAAATGGACTGGTATTGGCCATTTTGAGTTGGGTAATCATATTGTCTACTATGCTGGGAATGACAAAGAGGATTGGGATTGTATTTGTTATCAAAGAGAACATTTCAAGATCAGTCCTGAAGTACAATTCTGTCAGAGTTAGGATAACATCCACATGCCTATAAGGGAGACCAGTTTATATGATTACTCAAATTTACACACCAACCACTAAAGCCAAAGGTGAAAATATTAAATATTTTTACCAATTTCTACAGTCTGAAATAACGATTTGATTATGTGGATCAAAACAAATTATGGATAACATTGAGGAGAATAAAAATTTCAAAACACTTAATTATGCTCATGAGAAACCTGTACCTAGACCAAGAGGCAGTTTGAACAGAACAAGGGAATACTGTGTGGTTTAACATCAGGAAAGGAGTGTATCAGGGTTGTATCTTTTCACCATACTTATTCAGTCTGTATGCTGTGCAAATAATCTGAGAGGCTGGACTATATGAAGAAGAACACGGCATCAGGATTGGAGAAAGAACCATTAACAACCTGCTATATGCCAATGAGGAGCTCTGGTAGCATAGTGCCTAAGGCACTTGACTGCTAACCAGAAGGCTGGTGGTTCAAACCCACCAGCCACTCCTCGGAAGGAAGGTTGGGCAATCCTACTTCCATAGTGATACTGTCTCGGAAACCCAAGGAGGGGTTGCTATGAGTCGGGGCCGACTCGACGGCAAATAACAACAACAACAATATGCCAATGACACCATCTTGCTTGCTGATAGTGAAGAAGACTTGAAGCAGTTACTGATGAAGATCAGAGACTACAGACTTCAGTATGTATTACACCTAAATATAACCAAAATCCAAACCAAACCCACTGCCACTGAGTTGATTCTGACTCATAATGACCCCCTTTCGGTTTCTAAGGCCATTAACCTTTATAGAAGTTGATTGCCTCATCTTCTTTCCACAGAGCAGCTGGTAGGGTTGTACCATTCACCTTGTGGTTAGTAGCCAAATGCCTTACCTCTCTCCTACCAGAGCTCCCTACCTCAACATAAAGAAAACAAAAATCCTTACAACTGAACCAATAAGCAACATCATGATAAATGGAGAAAAGATTGAATTTTTCAAGGATTTCATTTTTACTTGGATCCACCATCAGTGCCAATGGATGCAGCAGTCAAGAAATCAAATGACATATTGCATGGGGGCAAATCTGCTACAAAACACCTATTTAAATAAAGTGTTTGAGGGCAAAGATGTCACTTTGAAGACTTAAGTGCATCTGACCCAAGCCATGGATGGTATTTTTAATAGACTCATATGCATGTGAGAATTGGGCAATGAATAAGGAAGACCACAGAAGAACTGATAATATGAATTGTGGTATTGGCAAAGAATATTGATTGTACTGTGGGCTATTAGAAGAACAAACAAATCTGTCCCAGAAGTATAGCTGGAGTGTTCCTTAGAAGTGAGAATGTCCAGTCTTCTACATCTCTTATACTTTGATCATGTTGTCAGAAGGAACCAGTCCCGGGAGAACGATATCATCTTGTGTAAAGTAGAGGGTCAGTGAAAAAGAGGAAGACCCTCAACAAGATGAATTGACACAGTGGCTACCATGATGGAGTCAAACATGGGTGAATGTGAGGATGGCATAAGACCTGGTATTTTTTGTTCCATTGTACATAGGGTCATTATGAGTCAAAACCAACTTGGCACAACAATAGGTCAGCAGGTCTTTTTTCTGAGGCTTCTCTGAGTGGACTTGACTTTCCAACCTTTTGGTTAACAACTGAGCATGGTAACCATTTACAACAAATTGTGGCATACTTTTGAACAGGATCATTGCAAAAACAAAACCAAACTTATTGTTACTGAGTTGATTGCAACTCATAGTGACCCTATGTTGTTGTTGTTATGTGCCGTCGAGTCGGCCCCGACTCATAGCGACCCCTCCTTGGGTTTCCGAGGCAGTATCACTACAGAAGTAGGATTGCCCAACCTTCCTTCTGAGGAGTGGCTGCTGGGTTTGAACCGCCAGCCTTCTGGTTAGCAGTCAAGTGCTTTTAGCCACTATGCTACCAGAGCTCCTATAGGACAGACTAAAAGTTTCCTATGGAGTTTCCAAAGCTGTAAATCTTTATGGAAGCAGGCTTCCACATCTTTCTCCTGCAGAGCACCTGGGGTGTTCAAACTGCTGACCTTTTGGTTAGCAGCTCAATGCTTTCACTGCAGCACCATCAGAGCTCCTTGGATTATTGCAGGGCGGCATCAAAATTCCTCATTGACCTTTGATTCATAATAGAAACAGTTCATTTTAAAGCATTTTTTTTTTTTTTTGTGATCAGAATTTCAAAGGAAATTATTTTAAAACCACAACTTTTCAGTTATAAATATAAATACCCCCTTTCTTAGGTATCTTGCCAAATTTTTGATTACACAAACTTATTGTGACAGATAATGTGAAAAATTAGCATAAAATCATTTCAATGATGCATTCATTTTGCCAGAGTTTAAAGTTGTGTAGACATTTCTAAACACATATAACATGTCCCCTCATAAGAGTCTGAATCATCCTCAGTGAACACCAGGAGATTGTTTTGTAAATGTGGGTCTCTTTTTTATGTATCTCAGAGGAACAAGCAGGTATGTGAAAGAAAGGTATGAGTGACTCCGTCTCATTTTGAACTCATATGATCATTGGGGATTGCATATTTAGAAATTAAATTTAGTATTTCAGTAATAGCAAGAGTGCTTAAGCATTATTGTTAATATTTCCACCAAACTTCAACCCCATATGAACCAAGAAATGATAGAATAAACATCCGTCTTTAGCCATGTGAAGGAGAAAGTAGATCAGCTTAGGGCTTAGATAGGGAGAGGGCTTCAGCAGGGGATGAATAAGCAGTGGCTTGCAAAGAATGACAAAAACATTACTAAAAGTTCAGACTGGGAAAAACTCCTGTGTGTGAGCAATCTAGAGATGGAGGAGTGGGTTGTTGTTATTCGTAGTTGCCATTGAGTCAGCTGTACTGCGTGGCAACCCCATATACAACAGAAGAAAACATCGCCTGCTCCTGTGCTGTCTTCATGATTATGGTTATGCTCAAGTCCATTGTTGTGACTATTGTGTATGTTGAGTGCCTTCCATCCATAGGGACTCATCCTTCAGCACTATATTGGACAATATTCTGTTGTGATCCATAGGATTTTCATTAGCTAATTTTTGGAAGTAGATTACTAGGTCTTTCTCCCTAGTCTGTCTTAGTCTGGAAGCTCTGCTGAGACCTGTCCACCATGGGTGACTTTGCTGATATATCTGCTGATATATATATGTAATTTTTATTGTGATTTGGGTGAACATTTATAGAACAAATTTATTTTCCATACAGCAGTTCATACACATTTTGACTCATGACACTGACTATAATCCTCACTTGTAACAGCTCTTTTTTCCACTTTCTCCCTGTAGTTACCTCTTCCCTGTCTTTCTTTCCTATGTATTCTTGCCCCCTGAAATATCTCCCTGTGCAAATACTGCCCTTCTGTTCTCCTATGAGGAGCTCTGGTAGCGTAGTGCCTAAGGCACTTGACTGCTAACCAGAAGGCTGGTGGTTCAAGCCCACCAGCCATGCTCGGAAAGAAGGTTCGGCAATCTACTTCCATAGTGGTACTGCCTTGGAAACCCAAGGAGAGGTTGCTATGAGTTGTGTCCGACTTGATGTTACATAACAACAACAACAACAGTTCTCCCATGATTGATTGTTTTAGGGAGTTTATCTATCTAGTGTAAATGTCCACCCTATAAGCCTGTCTATTGTTTTGCTGGAATCCACGGGAGTGAGTTCAATTCCATGTCTAAAGACTAACTCAGGGGTTTCTATCAGACCAGCAAGCCTAGCCTTTTTTTTTTTTTTATGATTTTGAGTTTTGTTTCACCTTTTTTTCCCACTCTATCTCGGATCTCCTACACTAACCCCTTTCCAAGTGGTTGACCATGGTAGCTGGGCACAATCTAGTTCTTATGCTTTCATGATCATATAGGCTGAGGTTTGCATGGTCCACTAGGCCATTGGACTAATTGTTTCCATGCATCTTTGGTTTTATTCATTCTTCTTTGCTCTGGATGAGGAGAGACCAACTGTTGCATCTAGATGTCCACTTAAAAGCTTTTGAGACCCCAGCTGCTATTCATCAGAGTAGGAGGTAGAACAATGTTTCTGTGTAGTATGTCAATTGAGCTTAATGTTCCCTGGAACCATGGTGCTGAGCCCACAGGTCCAACAACTTGCTCCATCAGAATGGTTAACTGTGGCCAAGAAGTTATCATAATTTTGCCCACTGTTCTATTTATATGGATATCCTTACAACACATACAAATAAAACTAAACCAAACTCACTGCCGTCGAGTTGATTTCTACTCATAGCGACCCCTCCTTGGGTTTCTGAGGCAGTATCACTACGGAAGTAGAGTGCCCCACTTTCCTTCTGAGTCACATCCAAATATGTATGTACAAATATTGTTTGCCAACCTTATGTATATATGTATGTTGTTCTGGTTACCTAGTGCCACTCTGACAAGAATATACCACAAATGGGATGGCCTTAACAAACAGGAGTTTATTCTCCTACAGTTCGGGAGGCTAGAAGTCCAAGTTCCAGGTGCCCAGCTCTAGGGGCTGTGTGAAAGCCCCTTGACCTTGGGCTTCAGCTCTGCCTCTTGCTCCTGGCCCACTGAAGCTAGAGGCAACTCTTCCCTCAGGCAGCTAGTGGCTGCTGAGACTAACAAGCCCAACATCGACAAATAAAATGGCATAGTCCTGATGTTACCAAACCATATGCCAGGACGTTAATTTAAGTACATTGTAAGTCCCAAGGTTGGCAGAGCATGGCAGGCTGCTGAACAATGACATGGCTATAAGCAGGGTCCAAGCGTCCCATAAGCTAGAGACCGTTTCCCAAGGCTTCTGCTTATATAACAGGAAGCAGACTACATTCCTTAAGGCAGCTACTCTGCTGCTCACAGTAGATTTCACAGTGGAGTTGATTACCAGTCTCCTCATGGGGAATACTACATCCAGCTTCCCAGTTGTTCAACCAGGCCCAGCCAAGTTGACACACAAACTGAACTATCACATATGTGTGTGTGTGTGTGTGTGTGTGTGTGTGTATGTTCATAGGTATATTCCCTTTTGGCTAGATATAGCTGATCATTCAGCCTGTCTACCCATCTGTTTACCCATAGATTAATGTTTGTTATCACTGATAATGCAATAATGTATATGTAAAACTGTATATCTTTGTTGTCTGTACTTCTTGTGCATCTCTCTGTGTCTTCCTTTTCCTCAGTGTTATTGTTTTGGTCTGTTGATTTGATATATTGCCTTTCCTTTCAGCCAAATTAATACTTTTCTCTTAACTATCTAGCAATTTTCTCTTCCCTCCCCTCTCATCCCTAGTAGCCTACAAAGAGCTTCCTTCCATATATAAACCTTTTTTTGGCTTTTTACAATAATGGAGTAATACAAATTTTTCCTTCTGTGACTGATTTAAAAAAAAATTGGGAGATATGCTGGCATAGTGCCTAAGGCATTTGACTGCTAACCAGAAGGCTGGCAGTTCAAACTCACCAGCCACTCCTTGGAAGGAAGGTTGGCCAATCTACTTTCACAGTAATACTGCCTCAGAAACCCAAGGAGGGATGGCTATGAGTAGGATCTAACTCTATGACAGTGAGTTTTGTCTTTGTGACTGACTTATTTCACTCAACATCATGTCCTCCAGGTTCACCCACGTTATAAGGTGTTTTGTGAATTCTACATTATTCTTTAGAGTTGCATAGTATTCCATTGTGTGTATGTATCATAGTTCGGTTATCCATTTTTCTGTTGATGGGCTCTTTGGTTGTTTCTATCTCTTTGCTATTGTGAATAGTGCTGTGTTGAACATGGGTGTGCATATATCTGTTCGTGTTCTGGCTCTCACTTCCTTAGGATATATACCTAGTAATGGGATTGCTGGAGCAAATGCTATTTCTATTTCCAAATTTTTATGGAATCACTATACCGATTTCCAGTGTTTGTATCATTTTACAGTCCCATCAGTAGTACATAAGAGTCCTAATCTCTCCACATCCTTGCCAGCATTTGTTATTTTCTGTTTTGTTGAACTTTGCTATAGTCCTGGGGTGAGATGGTATTTCATTGTTGTTTTGATTTACATCTCTATAATGACTAATGGTTGTGAACATTTCTTCATGTGTTTGTTGGCCACATGAATATCTCCTCTGATGAAGTGTCTGTTCATGTATTTTGCCTACTTTTTAACTGTATTGTTTGCTTTATTGATGTTGAGGTGTTGGAGTTTTCTCTAAATTTTAGAGATAAGTCCCTTGTCAGATATGCCATTGTCAAATATTTTTTCCCATATGGAGGTTCTCTTTGTACTCTTTTGGAAAAGTCTTTTGATGTACATAAAAATTTAATTTTCAGAAGGTTCCATTCATCTAGTTTCTCTTCTGCTGTTTGTGCATTTTGGGTTATGCTTGATAGCCTATTCATGCCATAAATTAGGGTCCCTATGATTGCTCTTCTTTTATTGTTGACAAACATTTAAGTCTTTGACCCACTTGGAGTTAGTTTTTGTGTATAGTGTGAGGAATGGATCTTGTTTCATTTTCCTGAAAATAGATATCCAGTTCTGCCAGCACCATTTGTTAATGAGACCATGTCTTCCCCATTTAATGGATTTTGGCTCTTTCTCAAAGATCAGCTGACCATAGGTCAATGGATCTATTCTGGGTACTCAATTCTGTTCCACTGGTGTGTCTGTTGTTGTACCAATACCAGGCTATTTTGACTACTGTGGCTGTGTAGTACGTTTTGAGGTTTGGGAGTGTGAGACTTCCTACTTTGTTCTTCTTCTTCAATAGTGCTTTCTTATCTGAGGTCTCTTTCCTTTCCATATAAAATGAGTGATTGTTTTTTTCATGTCCTTAAAGAATGTTAATGGAATCTGGATTGGGATTTCATTGAATATGTAGATTGCTTTGGGTAGCACATTTCACAATGTTCAATCTTCCTATCCATGAGCATGGTATGTTCTTCCATTTAGGTAGATATAGTTTCTGGAAGTAGTGTTTTGTGGTTTTCTTTGTACAGGTGTTTTGTGTCCTTGGTAAGATTTATTTCCAAGTATTTTATCTTTTTGTAGCTATTGTAAATGGTAATGATTTCCTTATCAGCAATCTTTTTGATGGTGTAGAGGAATCCAACTGATTTTTGTATGTTGATCTTTATCCTGCCACTATGCTAAATCCTTCAGTTGGTTCCAGTAGATTTCTTGCTGAGTCTCTTAGGTTTTCTATGTATAGATCATGTTGTTGTTATTGTTGTATTGCCATTGACTTGGCCCCAACTCATAGCAACCCCTCCTTGGGTTTCCGAGGCAGTGTCACTATTATCTGCAAATAAGGGTAGTTTTACTTCTGCCTTACCAATTTGGATGCCTTTGATTTTCCTTTCTTGCCTTATTGCACTGGCTAGAACAATGTTGAATAGAAGTGGTGATAGAGGGCATCCTTGTCTGGTTCCGGTTCATAAGAGGAAAGGTTTCAGTCTCTCTCCATTGAGAATAATGTTGGCTGTTTGTTTTGCATATATGCCCTTTATTACATTGAGGATTTGCCCCTTCTCTTCCTTTTTTGCTGAGTGTTTTCTTTAAATTGGGATGGGTGTTGGATTTTATCAAATGCCTTTTCCATATCAATTGATATGATCATGTGGTTCTTTTCCTTTGTTTTATTTATGTGATGGATGACGTTGATTGTTTCTCTAATGTTGAATCATCCTTGCATACCTGGTATGAATTCCACTTGGTCATGATATATTATTTTTTTGATATGTTGTTGGAGTCTATTGGCTAGGATTTTGTTGAAGATTGTTGCATCTATAATTATAAGGGATATTGGTCTGTAGTTTTCCTTTCTAGTGAGGTCTTTGCCTGATTTTGGTATAAAAGTAATGATTGCTTCATAAAATGAGTTAGGGAGGATTCCATCCTTTTCTATATTCTGGAATAGTTTGAGTAGGATTGGTGTCAGCTCTTTTCTGAATGTTTGGTAGAATTCTCCACAAAACCATCTGGGCCAGGACTTTTTTGCTGGTGACTTTTATTTTTTAATGACATATTCAATTTCTTCTTTTGTTATGGGTCTGTTCAGATTTTCTACCTCAGTCTGTGTTAGTTTTGTTAAGTAGTATGTTTCTAGAAATCTATCCATTTCTTCTAGGTTTTCAAATATTTTGGATTACAGTTCTCAGAGTATCCTGATACTATCCTTTTTATTTTGGTCGGTTCTCTTTTGACATTGCCCATTTCATTTCTTATTCATGCTATTTGTATCTTCTCCTTCTCCTTTGTTAAGTTTGCTAGAGGTTTATTAATTTTATTGATCTTTTCAAAGAACCAACTTCTAGTCTTGTTGATTTTTTCTATTGCCTTTCTTATTTATTTATTTATTTAATTGTGATTTGGGTGAAGATATACAGAGCAAATTCACTTTCCATACAGCAGTTCATATATACTTTGTCTCATGTCATTGACCAGAGTTTACCACAATGCAACAGTTCCGCTCCCACTTCTTCCCCATAGTTACCTCTTCCCAGTGTCCATCCCTCCATACACTCCTGCCCCCTGAGCTATCTCCCTGTGCACAAGCAGCCCTTCTTTCTCCCATGATTGTTCTCTCCAAGGAGTGTATCTACTTGAGGTAAAGGTTTAACTCATATG
>NW_006921695.1:6445367-6449291 GCF_000298275.1 Orycteropus afer afer | reverse complement strand
AGCAAACTAATCACCAGAAAAAAAGAAAGCGAAAAAGAAAAAAATAATAATAAAAAGAGAAAAAAAAAAAAAAAAATTGGTGGAAGATAGGGCAGGACACCCAGGCTCTGTCTGAGCACACAGACTGTGATGGAGTTCCTGTAGGCACAGAAGGTAGGTGGAGTGGCGCATGGCCACACCTCCCTTCACCAAGTGGGTGTGGTGTATAAGAGTAACAAGAGGAATCTCGTACCTTTTCAGTCTTGCAGGTCCCAAGTGTGCTTGTGGTTGCTGGAAAGCAGAACATGTTCTTAAGCCCCAGGAATCTGTGAGAGCAGTGTCTCTTTAAATATCCAAAATAGTCAAGCTGCTTTTTAAATCTTCGAAATGGCAGCGGTCTCCGGACTGGCAAAAGTCCACAGCTTGGCCCACCTTTCTCTTCACCTTCTCCGTTTGTTCCCCAGCCACCGTGCACAGTCCTGCATGCAGTCCCTGGCTAGCAGGGTGATTTTTAGGTTAATTCTTAGGTCCTACCACCACTTGGGAATCTCCAAGCTGTCTGTGCTGTCAGGATCACTCAGGATCGCTGCCAGACCTCAGCTCTGTATGTCTCCTTTTTTGGTATGTTCCCGCAAATTCTTCTGCTATTTGGGGTTTAGTTCACTTCTATATCCTTCCCTTTAAGGCTCAGGGGTCCAAGATTATCTTCTGTGCCTGTGCTAATTGGTTTCCCTTTTCTTTCTTGAAGAGGTTCTGTGCAGTCTTTCTGCCTAATCTGCCATCTTGCCAGAACCTCTATTGCCTTTCTATCTTCTATTTCTTTTATTTCTGCTTGAATCTTTGTTATTTCTTTTATTCTGGTGTCTGTAGGCCTTTTTCCCTGCTTTTTTTCTAATTGTTGGAGATGTTGGTTTACAGTGTTGATTTTGGCCCTTTTTTCTTTTTTGATGTGTGCTTTTATTGTGACAAATGGCTGATTTTGCTGTGTTTCAAAGATTTTGATATGTTTTCAGTCTCATTTGATGCAAGGAATTTTTTAGTTATCTCTTTCATTACCCAATAGTGTTTAAGGAGGGTGTTATTCAGCTTCCATGTATTTTTTTTTCCCATTGATTTTCCTATTGTTGATTTCTAATTTTATAGCATTGTGATCTGAGAGGATGCTTTGCAGTATCTCAATGTTTTTATATTTCTTGAGGCTTGCTCTGTGGGCTAACATATGGTCTATCCTGCAGAATGTTCCATGTGCACTAGAAAAGAACAGTACATTGTGCTGTTGTTGTATGAAGTGCTCTGTATTTGTCTAAAAATCAGTTGGTTGATTGTATTGCCTACTTCTTCTCTTTGTTGAGTTTCTTTCCAGTTGTCCTATCTTTCATTGAACATGGTCTATCTTTCATTGAACATGGAGTATTAAAGGCTTCTACTATGATTGTGACTTCATCTATTTGTCTTTTCAATTCTGTTAAAGTCTGATTTATGTATTTTGGGGCTCTTGCACTGGGTCCATATATATTTATTATGATTATGTCCTCTTGTTTATTGATCCTTTAATTATTCTATAATATCCTTTCTTGTCTCTTATGGTGGTTTTTGTATTAAAGTAAATTTTATCAGAAATTAATATTGCCACTTCTGCTAATTTTTGATTGCCATTTGCTTGACATATCTTTTTCCAACCTTTGATTTTTAGTCTATTTTTTTCTTTGTCTCTAAGGTGTGTCTCTTGTCAACAGCATATTGATGGGTTGTGTTTTCTTATTCAGTCTGCAACTCTCCATCTCCTGAGTGGTACATTTAATCCATTTACATTCAGTGTAATTATTAACAAGAATGAATTTATTGCTGTCGTTTGTTATGTGTTTTTTCATGGTGTTGCTAATTTCTTTGTTCCATCTAATTTTCTGTGCTGAGCTCAGTTATTTTTAATGCATCAAGTTATCATTTCCTTCATTGTTACTGTTTTAGTATTTGCTAAATATTTGTGCTTGCTCTGTTTTTTATTTCAATGGGAAGGTTTATCATTTTTCTTTGGTTACCCTGTGATTTATTATTTTCTTCCCAAGTTTAGAATGATCTGTTCTATTTTACCATTTTTTTTTTTTTGACTTAGCCATCATTTAGAAGTTCTGTAACTGCACTATTTATTCCTTCTTTTTGGTTTGCAGTTGTTCTCATTTACCAATTGATGTTTCTGGTTTCCTGTTTACAGTCTTATAAGCTTATTTTACTTTAGCTACTTCTGTAATTGGTTTGGTTATGTCGCCATGTGTTGGTTCTCAGTCTGAATGTCTCCCTTTAGCATCTCTTATAAGGTTGGTTGGTTTTAAAAAATTCCCTTAATTCCTTTTTATCTGGAAATATACTAATTTCACCATCATGTTTGAGGGACAGTTTTGCTGGCTATATAGTTCTTGGTTGGAAATTTTTTTCTTTCAATGTTTCATATATATCATGACATTGTCTTCTTACTTGCATGATTTCTGCTGAGAAGTCAGAGCTTAGTTTTATTGATTGCCTTTTGTAGGTAACTTTTCATTTTTCCTATGCAAGTTTCAGGATTCTTTCTTTGTCTTAGGTTTTGGTTAGTTTGATTATGATATGTCTTGGTGATTTTCTTTTGGGGTCTATCTTGTTTGAGTGTCATTGGCTTTCTTGAATGGATATATTCTTTTCTTTCATCATATTGAGGAAATTCTCTTCCAACAAACTTTCAACAATTTTCTCTGTGGTTTTATTTGTCTCTTCCTGTTCTGGAATTCCAGTCACACTTAAGTTATTCCTCTTGATGGTATCCCACATGAATCATAGGCTTTCTTCATTTTGTTTTGGTCTTTTCTGATTGACCCTTTACAAAATAGTATTGAGGTATTTGTCTTCAATCTCATTAATTCTTTCATTGTTTTGATTCTACTCCTTTTCCTGTTCATCTATTCATCTTTTCAATTCTGTTTAAGTTCCTTTATTTATCTATTTCTGAAATTTTTTGTATTAATATTCTGGATTTCTATTTGTTGTTTCTAGTTTTTCATTTATTTTCTCAGTTTGTTCTTGTATTTTTTTCCTAAATTGTTTCAGAATTTCATTTGTGTTTTCTTTAATTTTGTCTCTGTTTTCCTTAATTTTGTTAATGTTTCTTTGATCTGTCTCTCAGTCTGTTGAAAGTACCTGAATATATTCTTTTGAATTCCTTATCAGGGCTTTTCAATGCTGCTTCTTTCTCATGGATGTCTTCTGGATCTGTATCCTTGTCTTTTGCTTCTACCACTTTATCTTTCTTCCTTGTGTGGACTAGAATGGTTACTTGTCCCTGAGAGATTGTGATGTTGTTGTATTTATATTTAATTGATGATTGTATGTTGGTGTAATTTTCCCAAGATTTTGTTTTCTTTACTTTGTTTTGATATATTTAGGTGGACAGGGTACTGTGCTCCTCTGACTGCTCATTGGCAACACTTGGGCAATTGCCACCTGTCTCTGGGTGAGTGTGATAGAGAATGAGAGTATGTAAACAGATCTCTGTTAGTTATTCATAAAGAGCAGTAAAAGGTGCGTGGGTCTCTGGTGGCATAGTACCCAAGGCATTTGACTGCTAACCAGAGGTTGGAGGTTCAAACCTACCAGGCACTCCTCAGAAGGAAGATTGGGCAATCTAATTCTGTCATAATACCACCTCAGAAACCCAAGGTAGGGTTGCTATGAGTCAGATCCGACTCAATGCAGTGAATGGCAGTGAGGTTTTTTTTCTTTTATTTTGATTTGAGTTAGTATTGGTTGCTGGCTATTATTGGTAATTTGGTGAGAAGCAAGTGATGGCCCTCACTCAGCAGGTGGGGCTGCAGAAAGTATGGACATGGTTGGGTCATATGGCACAGTTCCTCTTTTCCACTCAGTTAGACAAAGCAACAATCAAGAAACCACCAATAAAGAAATAAATAAATAAAA
>NW_006921695.1:6439192-6445214 GCF_000298275.1 Orycteropus afer afer | reverse complement strand
AGAAAAAGAGAGGAAAAACCCACAATATTTTTAGAGGGGGGAATAATAGATTAAAAATAAATAAATAAAAGAATAATAAAGAAAAGAGAAAATTGTAAAAAGAAAACACAGGGCGGGAAGAACAAAAAGAAAGAAAGAAAGAAAGAAAGAGAAAAAAAAAAAAGCAAACAAAAATAACCCCACAACCAGGGACAAGAAAGAGGGGGAAAAAAGGAAGAAAGGAAAAAGGAAAAAGAACAATTTAAAAACAAACAAAAACTAGGAAGAATGAGGGTGGTGCAGGGCACTCAGGCTCTGTTAGGCCTCACAGACTAGGATGGAATTCCTGTCAGTCCAGAAGGAGGGTGGAGGTAGGGGATGGGCACACCTCTGTTCACCAAGGGGGTATGTGGTAAGAGCAACAAGGGGGTTATTGCAGGTTTTTAGTCATCAAACTCCAGTGTGGTTGCCCGTGCTGTCCTTGGCATGTGGGTCCTTTTCTTGTTTTTCAGAAGCTAACTTGCAAATATTCAAAACCCTCAGGATAGCTGAAAGTTCACAGCTCTGTTTGTCTCTTTATTCAATATTTTCCTTTCTAGTTGTCAGCCACCAATGCAGTTGCCATGCTGTCATTGGCCAGCAGAGCTGATTCTTAAATTGCTGCCCAGATTGAAATGCCACACACAAATATTCAAATTGGCTGTGCTGTCAGTATAGCTTTGTCTCCTTATTCCCTGTTCACATTCTTCAGCTAGTTGGTATTTAATCTACTTCTTTGTCCTTCCCTTCAAAGCTCAGGGTTCCAGAATTATCTTCTGTATCTGTTTCAAATGGTTTCTCATTTCTTTGTTGAAGTGGGTCTGTGTAGCTTGTCTGCCTATTCCACTTTCTTGCTGGAAATCTGACCCCACTGATATTTGTAATACTGATGGCATAGTGTTATGGATTGAATTGTGTCCCCCTTAATTATGTGTTGTAAATCCAAATCCTAATACCTGTGGATGTAAGCCCATTTGGGAATAGAGTTTTCTTTGTTATGTTAATGAGACCATTTCAGGATAGGGTGTGTTTTAAGCCAATCACTTTTGAGATATCAAATGAGCAGATTAGGGACACAACCAAGGAAGCACAAATGGGGAAAGATTGATACTATATGGAGATCCCCAAGAGAGCAAAGAAGAGAATCGGAAAGAGACAAAGATTTTTCCCCCAGAACCCACAGAGAGAGAGAGGCTTCCACTAGAGCTTGTGCCTTGAATTTGGACATCTAGTCTCCTAAGTATTACATTGGGTAAATCTGCTGCAAAAGACCTCTGAAGTATTAAAAAGGAGCTCTGGTGGCATAGTGCCTAAGGCACTTGACTGCTAACCAGAGGTGGAGGTTCACACCCACCAGCCACTCCTTGGAAGGAAGGTTGGGCAATCTGCTTCCATAGTGATACCACCTCGGAAACCCAAAAAGGAGTCACTATGAGTCGGATCTGACTTGACAGCAGTGAGTTTGGTTGGTTTGGTTTAAAGTATTAAAGGCATAGATGTCATTTTGGGAACTAAGATGTACCTGACCCAAGCCTTGGTATTTTTAATTGCCTCAAATGCATGTGAAAGCTGGACAATAACTAAAGAACACTGAAGAAGAATTGATGTCTTTGATTTAAGATGTTGGTGAAGAATGAACAAATCTGTTTTGGATTTGTACTGCTAGAATACTCCTTATGAGCAAGGATGGTGAGACTTTATGTCCTGTACTTTGGACATGCTAGCAGGAGGGACCAGTGCCTGGAGAAGGACATCATGCTTCATAAAGTAGAGGGTCAGCAAAAAAGAGGAACACCTTCAACTAAATGGATTGACATAGTGGCTGTAACAATGGGCTTGAACATAGCAACTATTGTGGGGATGATGCAGGACCAGGCAGTATATGTGGGTTTCTATGAGTCAGAACCGACTCAATGACACCTGACAACAAATTACAAACCCTCCTAAACTGTGAGAAAATATATTTTCTGTTCATGTTTCTGTTCCAGCAGCACTAGGAAATTCAGACACATAGCTTTCAGCATAATAGCAGTACATAAGCCATGACAATGTGAGAGACAGAGATGGGTGGTGAAGTATGTAGGAAATTTAGTTAGAAACATCACATGGCTTATAGAAAAAAGAGGGATAATGAGAACAAGTGTAAGGGGAGGATGGAGGGTATGAGTATATAAGTTCAACTGCAGAAAAGTCTTGAATGCTTGTTTGAGTTCAGTGATATAGGGAACTGCAGGTAGGTCACAGGCCAAGCTAAATATTGAATACTTACTGTGCTTGATGGGATGCCCAGGTGGAGACTGTAGTGGATGCTTAGAAGAGAAACAGAGTTGAAGTTGTTAGGGGCTATTGAGTCAATTTCTGACTCACAGTGATCCTATATGACAAAGTAGAATTGCCCCATAGGGTTTTCTAGGCTGTAATGTTTACAAGAGTAGATTGCCAGGTCTCTTCTTTCATGAAGCCACTGGGTAAATTTGAACTGCCAATCTTTCAGTTATTAGCTGAGCAATTAACCATTGTACCATCTGGACTCCTATGAGTTGAGGTTAGCCAAGAAGAATTCTGTTATGCCAAGGTAAAAAGAAGAGTATGTGATTTACACAAATACAATCACTGTTTAATTGTACTGTTTCTTTTGGGAAAGTGATGACTAGAGGGCAATCTAATCTCCCAATAAAACCTCAATAATAGCACAGTCGCTATTCAAAAAGAACTTGGGTAATACCAAGAAGCCACATGTGTTCTGAAGTGAGCAACAGGTTTTTGTAAGATGTTTGAAAAGGGGGAATAATGGTTAAGACTTACCAAAATCCCAAAATCCATTGCCACAGAGATGATTTCCAATGTATAGCAACTCTATGGGATAGAGTAGAACTGACTCATAGGGTTTCTAAAGCTGTAATCTTTATGAAGCAGACTGCATCTTCTTTCTCCTGCTGAGCAGCTGGTGGGTTCGAACCACTGTCCATTTGGGTAGCAAGTAACTACTTAACCTCTGTGCCACCAGGGGTCCTGGGGGGACTGGGGATCACTAAAATCTAGATGTTTCTTGTTCAGATGGAATCTCTTCCTCTGAAGGGAATGTCTCAGAGGATTTGTGGGTATGTGCTGGTGATCCATTATATCAGGCCTATCTGGAAAACATTCACACAAGCTCCTTTATCTTGACCTGTAGACTCCCTGTCCAATCCCTTTCGACACCTCCCAATTCTTATGCATCCAGCCTTCTTCTGGCCAAAGGAATGGCAGCTTAGTAAACTGGGTACCTGAGAAGGAAACAGATAGGTCTGCTCTCACATTTTTCCAGTATATCCCTTTATTGTCTTGGGAAGATTACATACTTCTTTATCCCTCACACTAGACACTGAATTCCTGGCATACAAGTTCTCTATTTTATTCATCTGTGACTTTCAGTACACATCACAGTGCCTAGCACACATTCAACAGTGACACTATTGAATTGCTGTTATATCTGTTAAATTGTTGTTGTTAGGTGACTTTGAGTAGACTCTGCTTTATGGTGACTTTATGTGTAACACAATGAAAGATTTCCTGGTCCTGCATCATCCTCACAATTGTTGATACTTTTGAGCCCATTTTTGCAGCTATTATGTTCCATCTCATGGATGGTTTTCCTTGTGTTATGCAATCCTCTACTAAATAAGATGTCCTTTTCTACAAATAGGTCATTACTGATAATGTGTCCAAAGTAAGCAAGGCCAAGTTTCAGCATCCTCGCTTCTAAGGAACATTCTGGCTGTACTTCCTCCAAGATGGACTTGTTCTTTCTCATGACAGTCCACAGTATATTCAATATTCTTCACCAACACAATTCACGTGTGTCAATTCTTCAATTTTCTATTTCAGGATCCAGGTTTCACATGCACATGAGATGATTGAAGACCATGGCTTGGGTTAGGTGCACCTTTGTCATCAAAGTAATATCTTTGCTTTTAAACACTTTATAATGAAGGCACACATATGATTATACTCATTGCTGTCAAGTTGATTCTGATTCATGGTAACCCCATATGTTACAGAGCAGAACTGCTCTATGAGTTCTTGGCTGTAATCTTTATGGAAGCAGATCTCTATGCCTTTCTTCCTTAGTACTGTTGAGTGGGTTCAGACTACTAATCTTTAGCTTACTAGTCAAGTATAAACTATTTGTGCCATCCCTCCAAAAAACAAAACCACCCTCACTGCCATTGAGTTGATTCTGAATCATAGTGACACCCATTGGGTTTAGAAGGCAGTAAATCTTTACGAAAGTAGATTTCCACCCAGGGACTTATGTATAACTCTATGTCAGTCAAAACTTTTATAAAATTGCCAGTTCTTTTGAGAAAGGATGTGAAACTTAGAAGAGACAAAATTCTTCAGGCATTATATCACAGTGCAGCACCTGGGTTAGAATAGCTGTTGTACAGACTCTATATCTTAAAGGTGGCAGGTAGCTACATGCTGCTTTGATTTAGTTCATGTCAGTGAACCAAAGGGTAGGAGAGTCTGGGTATTTGATGAAGGCAAATATTTTGTCTCAGATTTGAGCACTGCTTTTGTGGCCTGTCATGTTATCAGGAGTGACACATCCCACCCGTGTACCCTGGACAAATCTTCAGATGTCACCACCTGTCTGGGATGTGAGCCACTGGCAAATCTCTCAGGTGCAAGCACTGGCTGTACAGTCCAGAGGTGTGCTGTATCCTTCCCATGTGCTGGCTTCTGACCCTGTTGATTGCTCACTCACAAGCCAGGTGTGTATTTTACTGTCTGGCACAGTTATTGTTTCATCAGCATCATAGATCTTCAGATTTAGGGGACATTTTAGGACAAGGAAGAACAATTATGTCTCATTCCTGAAATGAAATATTTTCACTGACAAGTACAAATATCTTCATTAAGTAGTTGTTTCCAAGCAGATTCTGAATATGGGGAAACATAATTATAATATAGAACATGGCAGACATTTTTCAGGGATTGAGTATTTATAGATTCTGTCTCCCTCACATATTACCTGTATGGCCATGGGTTACTCAATGTCTCCACACTTTAAAGTCTTTTTATGTAAAATGGCATCATAATATAAACAGGGTAATGTGAATGCTGAAAAAAAAATCGCCATCTGGTTGACTCTGACTCATGGTGACCCCGTGTGTGCCAGAGTTGTCAATTCCTTATTCAGTGATGTTTCCTTAAATTTGAAAGGATGCCACACTCCTGATTATTAGTATAAACCAAAAAACCAAACTCATTGCTGGTGAATCGAATCCAACTCAAAGTGGATATCATTGGTATATTTGAGTTCATTGTTGATTCCTCCTTGGGTTTCCAAGGCAGTATCTCTGTGGAAGTAGATTGCCCAGTCTTCTTTCTGAGGTGTGGCTGGTGGGTTTAAACCTCCAGCCTTCTGGTTAGCAGTCAAATACCTTGGGCACTATGCCACCAGAGCTCCTCATTATTAGTATAAGGTTTGTAATTTCTTGTCACCACTTCCTCATTCATTTAGGATTTATTTACCCAGTTGATGGGTGTGGAAGAGCATGTAAAGTGCACCTTACCCTCTTTCACTTTTCTTAGGGACAAGATGCTTATAAGGAGCAGGAGTTTTTTTTTTTTTTTCCCCAATTGAGACAGGCCAGAAGAAGCCTGCCCCCTCCCTCAGCACTGGTTGACTTGTGTGTGGAGGCCAGCTATGATCTCTACCTCCTAGTATTCACACTTTTGGGTAATCCACTTCCTTTGAGTGTGTGCTAGATGTAGTGATTCACTTCTAACAAACAACATGGCAGACATGATGGGATATCATTTCTGAGATTAGATTACAAAGAAAACTGACTTCTTTCTTCCTGACTTTCTCTTCCTCTCTCAGAGTCCTTGCTTTGGAGGAGGCAAAGTACTATAAATAGCCCTAGGAACTCTGGTAGCATAGTGCCTAAGGCACTTGACTGCTAACCAGAAGGCTGGCGGTTCAAACCCACCAGCCACTCCTCAGAAGGAAGAT
>NW_006921695.1:6434842-6438247 GCF_000298275.1 Orycteropus afer afer | reverse complement strand
AAAAAAAAAAAAAAAAGATGTCATTTTCTAGCATTTGGTTGTTCTGATACTGTGTCCAATGTAAGTGAGCCAAAGTCTTACCATTCTAGATTTTGAGGAGCATTTTGGTTGTATTTCTTCTAAGCCTCATTTGTTTGTTCTTCTGGCTGTCCACATTATATTCAATATTTTTCACCAACGCCATAATTTAGTTTGGTTAATTATCATGTTCAGTTTTAGGAAGCCCTTTATTTTTCCTCAGATGTAAGTGCATTTTTCAGCCTTGACTTTATTGTACATAAATATGATCATTTGTTTATCACCTAGTTTTTTCTTTTTGCTTTATTTCCCAATTACTTATCAATTGGAAAGAAAGGTATTTTATTTATCACTCACTAACCCCTTCACTAAAAACCTCTCCAGATCTGTTACTTCTCTTCAAGAATTGCTATAGGGAAAATAATAAATAGCACAGGTTCTCTGATTCTCCACTCCCCTTCTTATCCTTTCTTTCTGATTTCATATATTATTTCATATTCGTGTTTTGAAAGATGAGACCACTAAGACACAGAGGAGTTATGTAACCTTCCAAATGCCACAGAGGTAGCAAGTGAAGGAGTTGGGAATCAAACTTAGGTTGCCCTGAAACTGTATTTTCCCAGTATCTCTGCTGTCCATAAAAATGTACATTGTTCTTTCTAAGTACTACTAGAGGACTTAAGAAATGGTGCTAAGGGACTTGTGTATTTTGAAGACTCTTCACCTCCAAACTCAATCTACAGCTTCTCCAGGGCTATTGGCTTGGACTTGTCATTTGTGCCTATCAAAAATCTCCCCTATCTCAAGATCATGTGAAGGCAGTTTAGGAGGAACTTTGGGGCTTAAGATGCTGAACTTGCTCTTGAATGGAGAGTAGTTAAAGCAAATGGAATAAATCATGAGATAAAAGAGCTGAACAGAAGATTTCAAATAGCACCCTGAGAAAACAAAGCAAAGTATTATAATGAAATGTGCAAAGAACTGGAGTTAGATAACCAAAAGGGAAGAGCATGCTTAGCATTTCTGAAGCTGGAAGAAATGAATTAAAAATTCAAGCCTTGAGTTGCAATATTGAAGGATTCTGTAGGCAAACTATTGAATGATGCAGGAAACATCAAAACAAGATGGAAGAAATACACAGAGTCACTGTGCCATAAAGAATGGGTCAATGTTCAGTTATTTGAGGAGGTAACATATGATCAAGAACCAATGGGACTGAAGGCAGAAGTTGAAGCCTTCAACGAAGGAATTGGAAAAAAACAAACAAGGCTCCAGGAATTGATAGAATACCTACTGAGATGTTTCAACAAATGGAAGCAGTGCTGGAGGTGCTTACTCATTAGGCCAAGAAATTTGGAAGACAGTTCTCTGGCCAACTGAGTGGAAGAGATTGATATTTGTGCCCATTCCAAAGAAAGGTGATCCAACAGATTGTGGAAATTATAAAACAACATAATTAATATCACACACAAGTAAAATTTTGATGAAGATAATGAAAAAATAGCTGCACAGTATATTGATAAGGAACTTCTAGAAATGCAAACTGGATTCAGAAGATGACGTGGAACAAGAGATATCATTGTTGATGTCAGATGGATCTTGGCTGCAAGCAAAGAATATCGGAAAGATGTTTAGTGTGTTTCATTGACTGTGCAAAGGCATTTGACTATGTGGATCTTAACAAATTATGGATAATATTGAGAAGAATGTCCAGAACACTTGATTGCTCTCATGAAGAATCTGTACATAGACCAACAGGCTGTTGTTTGAACAGAACAAAGTCATATTTCATGTTTTAAAATCAGGAACAGTGTGGTCAGGGATATATCCTCTCACCATACTTTTTCAATCTGTACGCTGAGAAAATAATCTTAGAACCTGGACTATATGAAGAACATGGCATCAGAATTGGAGAAAGAACCATTAACAACTTATAATATGCAAATGACACAACCTTGCTTGTTGAAAGTGAAGATGACTTGAAGCACATACTGATGAGTATCAAAGACTACAATCTTCAGTATAGATTACTTCTCAACATAAATAAAATAAAAATCCTCACAACTAGACCAGTAAACAACATCATGATAAATGGAGGAAAGTTGAAGTTGTCAGGGATTTCATTTTACTTGGACCCACGATCAACACCCATGGAAGCAGCAGTTAAGAAATCAGATGTTGTATTGCACTGTGCAAATCTGCAAGAGATTTCTTTAAGGTGTAGTAGAGCAAAGATGTCACTATGAAGACTAAGATAACCCAAGCCATGGCATTTTCAATTGCCTCATATGTATGTGAAAGCTGAACAATAAATAAAGAAGACCAAAGAAGAGTTGATGCCTTTCAATTATGGTGTTGGCAAAGAATACCGAAAATACCATGGACTGCCAGAAGAACAAACAAATCTGTCTTGGAAGAAGTACAGCCAGAATATTCTTTGGAAGTGATAATGGCCAGACTTCACCTCACCTACTTTGGTCACATTGTCAGAAGGAGCCATTTCTTGGAGAAAGATATCATGCTTGGAAAAGTAGAGGGTCAGTGAAAAAGGGGAAGACTTTCAGCAGGATGGATTGACACAGTGGCTGCAACAATGGGCTGAAATATAGCAAGGATTTTGAAGATGTCATAAGACCAACAATGTTGCTATGAGTTGACACTGCCTATAGGAGCTCTGGTGGGAGCTCTGGTAGCATATTGGCTAAGACACTTGCCTGCTAACCAGATGGCTGGCGGTTCAAACCCACCAGCCACTCCTCAGAAGGAAGGTTGGGCAATCCTACTTCCGTAGTGATACTGCCTCGGAAACCCAAGGAGGGGTCGCTATGAGTCAGGGCCGACTCGATGGCAAACAACAACAACAACAACATAGGGTCGCTATGAGTCAGAGCCAACTCAATGGCACCTAACAACAAGAAGCAGCCATTGACATTTGCAGTCGTGTTAAAAAGAGAAGAGGTTATTTTGCCTGATCTCAGTGGCATACCTGTATTATTTTGTGGAGAAGCAGAGAGAGATACCTAGAATATTTTTAAATGGTTAAAAACTTTGCAGATATCACTAACAAGGCTACAAGCATTTAAGCATGTTTTGCTTTTTCTCACTTGTTCTTTCTCAATTCAGTGAAACTAAATGAGAACACATTCAGTTCCAAATCTTTGGCCATTCCTGGACATTTTCCAAACAAGTCTTGGAGTGGACATCGTACAATTAGGCTCTCATTAGAAATCATGAATCCCTGGAGTGTGGAGGGTAGACATTGTTTGACCCCTTCTCGGTGAAAGAGGGAGAAATATGTGGTCTTGGCAGCTTGAGAATACCAAAATATGCTGCCTTGATTTCTTCACTTGTGTCCTATTTTCATTATGAGACAAAAACAAAACAAAA
>NW_006921695.1:6396728-6434677 GCF_000298275.1 Orycteropus afer afer | reverse complement strand
AAATATTATATATATACTTAAATTGCTTCCGTGTTTATGAATTTCTTGAAAAACATAACCGCTTCAGTAGGAAAGGGAAGCACATTTGATAAACTTTTTTAAAGGGGGTCTTGATTTTTGAAGGAGCTCTGGTGGTGCAATGGGTAAGTACTCAGCTGCTAACCAAAAGGTCAGTGGTTCAAACCCATCAGCTTCTCTGGGAGAAAGATGTGGCAGCCTGCTTCCATATAGATTTACAGCTTTGGAAACACTGTAGGACAGTTCTGCTCTCTTCTATAGGAATGTTATTAGTTGGAATCTATTCAATGGCAATGGGTTTTGGTTTTTGGTGATTTTTAACAACCCTCAATTTCTGCTATCCAACTCCCTCCATTTCCCTTGGACCTACCCAAATAAAATTGTCCTATTATTTTCATAGCTGAATTAGATTACCCTGGGTAATCAAAGATTAAAGGTGAAAATTATTAAGCAGGGCTTTTATTTTAGAAGCATTAAACACTTTTAATGTATGGTGAAGATGTGATATGTCTATGTAGTTACTTTGTAAAGATATCTGCCATTTCATTCAAGACCTGCTTTGAGAAGAATGCTAATTTCTGTGTACCCAAGGAGGGGTCACTATGAGTCGACTCGATGGCACATAACAACAACACCTTGATTTCCAGCATTCCTATATTTTATCATGTTATTCTCCACAGCCTAGAGCACACTATTCTCTAACGTAAAATCTACCAATTCAAGGTCCACATCAAATTATTTGGACTCTGTGAGTCCCATAGTACCAGTGATACATAAAGTTCCCTTGCCACTTTGTGCATGCCCTTTTTATTCATAACTGGGTAGAACTTTGATCTGTTAACTCATGCATTTTTTTTTTTTTTTTTCCATTGCAGGTAACTCTTTGCTCATTGTCCCTTCTCCGCATTTCAGGAAGCTGCCAGGACATTAACGTTTCACTAACTGGACCAGATAATGCTATAGCCAAATCAAAGGGTTAATTCTCCGTTTTTGAGTTTCAAAAGCCTGGTTGTTGAATTTCATGAAGCAAAGCTCTGAAGGATGTGGCAGCCATTAAGTTTATTCCAAAGCCAATGAACTGTACACAGAGGTGTGTGGACATACTCAGGGGTACACAGACTTCCTATATATGCAGACATATGGATAGTGCCAGTAGCATCAATTTCCAGATCCTCAAATTCTTCCACATGTCCTCTTTTCAAATTGATTATCCTTGTGATTTGCAGATTTCCTTTTTTGTTTTTTCCTCTTAAAAACAAGTTGTCATGGAGTTAATTCCAATTCCTGGAGACATTATGTATACCAGAATAAAGTTTACTCCATACAATTTTCAATAAGTGCTTTCTTGAAAGTAGATCACCAGGCCTTTATTCCAAGGTATTTCTAGGTTAACTCAAACCTCCAACCTCTTGGTTAGCAGTTGTACACATTAACCATCTGCACTATCCAGAAACTACATTTTCCCTGTATTCACCCCTATTCTTGAGATGGTAGAAACACCTTGGGGCAGGGGCAGCAAACAAAGGGACTCTGTGAAATAATGGTGTTGAGAAAGCAAATTACTCTAGTGAATAGAAAACACACCCTTTAACAATTCAGATGTTTTCTATTCTCTGCTTTAAACAAAATTGGAGACCTACTAGGATTATTAAAGTAATTGTTGATGGTAGACCACTATGATATCTTTAGGATGCAATTCTGAAAAGTTCAAAGAATTAAAAAACACTGCTATAACAAAATCTCATCCATTTCTAACTACTTTTCTTTTGTTCCCTTTTGGACAAATTTTTTCAGTGTCCGTTTATTTAAAAAAGGGAAAAACATTGTCCTGACCTCTGCTTCATAAACTTATTGATTCATGAAGAGATGAACTAATTAGGGAAAACAAAAGCCCTGTCTATTTCATTAAGAGATGAATTTGGATCATGTTTTTTTATTAACATTTAAAATATATTTATATTGTTTTGATTGTATAGCAAATGAGAAGCATTATGATAACTTTCCAGAAGAAAAATTTAAAAACCGTTCAAATCCATATGCTGATGGGAAAGTTTTTAAAAAATGTCAATTTGTATTTATATTTTGTAATGAATTACGATAGGTTTATTTAATAAAATTATTTCATTATGTATTATTATACTGGATAAAATTCTGTGGGGAAACTGGAATGAAAGCAGACTTTAAAGAAAATTATAAAATAAGACAAACATGCATTTATATTTTTAAACAGATACAGTGAATATCAAATTCCTTGGAACTTAATTCTATTGGAAATATATGTGTGTGTGTGTGTGTGTGTGTATTTATATATTTAAATGGTGATTTGAGTGAAAATTTACAGAGAAAACTGATTTTCCCATTCAATAATTCATACACCTTCTGTTTTGTGACTCCTATTGCAATCACCATACTGTAACAGCATTCTTCCCACTGCCTCCCTGTGCCCAACCCTTCCCTTCCTCCTTCTTTCCCATCCTCTCCCACATTCTTAGCTGTATCCCTGGGCAATTGCCGTCCCCTTGATTATATATGCTTAATTGTTTTAATGAGTGCATACCCTCCTGATATTACTGTTCACCTTACAAGACTGTCTTTTGTTTGGCTGACAGTTGAGTCACAGGGGCAAGTTCAGTTCCTAGCTTGAAAGGTGTTTAAAGGCCATAGTCTTGAGGGTTCCACCAGTCTTCATCATACCAGTAAGCCTGATCTTTTTTATAATTTTGAGTTTTGTTCCACATTTCTCGTCCACTCTATCTGGGACCTCCTATTATGATTCTTATCAGAGAGATTAGCAGTGGTAGCCAGGAATCATCTAGTTCTTCTGATTTCCTCAGAGTTGTGGAGGCTGTGGTTCACATGGTCCATTAGTCCTCTGGACTAACTGTTCCCTTATTTCTTTTATTTTTATCACTTTTATTTGCTCCAGATGTGGAGAGACTAATACTTGCACCTTTGATGGCTACTCACAAGCTTTCAAGACCCTAGTCGCTATTTGCCAAACTGAGATTCTACCGGAAATATTTTAGAAAGTTTCGATTTTCAATATTTGCAATTCACTGGAAGTCACATCTACCAACTACTTAAACTTGTGATAAAAAAAAAAAAAACTTTTAGCTGTCAACTAAAAAATGTGTTAGCAATTGCTGTTGAGTTGATTCTCCCTCATGGTGACTATACATATGTCAGAGTAGAACTGTGCTTCATAAGGGTTTTGATGGCTGACTTTTTTCAGAGTAGACCACAAGGTCTACCTTCTTCCAAGGTGTCTCTGGGTGGGCTCAAATCTTAATTGTTTGCACCACCCAGAGACTCAAACAAACAAACAGAAAGTGTTAGAGGATACAAAGTCTTTTGGAACTATTTATGGAATAAATGAGGAAAAGGAGCTGAAGATCAAGGCATAAAAATCATCCATAGTTATTTAAAAGCAAGCTTTCAAATGAGCTTCATAAGCTATAGGTTGGAAGTGGGGAAGAGCACTATTTCAGAGAGTGAGGAGTTACCTCTGACAGTTGGTAGAGTTAGGGAGGAAGGTCAAAGGATGATAGAACCTCCCGGGCCCAATCTGAGAATTGGTAGAGCCTAATACCTGACTTTGGTAGCATAGTGCCTAAGGCACTTGACTGCTAACAAGAATTCTGGCAGTTCAAACCCACTAGCCACTCCTTGGAAGGAACGTTGGGAAATCTACTTCCGTGGTGACACCATCTCAGAAAACCAGGGGGGGGGGGTGTCACTATGAGTCAGGTTCAACTCAACAGCACATAACAACAACAACAACAAAAATCCCTAAGTCTTTTCTGGAATCCCCAGGAAGCAGGTGATGTGTGGGTATGAATAGTAGAATAGACATGGTTGCATGGGAAAATGCCAAGGATTTCATGAAATTCTGTCCATAACTTCATAGGCCCCTGCTGGGATTGAACTTCAGTTGCCCACAGCAGTTACCCATTTTATTGTTAGCTTCTGTTGAGTCAGTTTTGGCTTATGCATCTTTATGTATAACAGAATGAAACATTGCCTGGTCTTGTGCCATCTTCAGAATTCAACCTACTTACTTTGGATACATCATCAGTAAAGACCAATCACTAAAAAAGTACATCATGGTTGGTAAAGTAGAAGGTCAGTGAAAATGAGGAAAATCTTCAATGAGATGGATTTACACAATAGCCCAACAATGGACTGAAACATACACAGAACCCATCTCATCAATGCACCTTTTTTTTTTTTTGCCATGTCCCTTCTTTGTTTCACTTTTTCCATGCCCTATCTGTACTTCTTGAGATCGTCTTCCAAATAAACTAAATGAATTCAAGTTCTCTCAGGGTCTGCTTTGATAGGGTGGGGGAGGTGTACCAAAACCAAGATGTGCTATAAGGTACTTTCGCATAAAGAATACAACTAATTTCAATTCAATTTACTGTACATTTATTGAGTGCATGCTAGGTAGGCACTAGGGACACCCAATAAATATTTCTTGATTAATTAATTTTGATGAAATGATCAAGAGTGTTGGCTAATTCTCTTCTTACATACTGCCTTAGTTATTGAGTGCTACTAAAATAGAAATATGACAGGTGGGTGGCTTTAACAAACAAATTTATTCTCTCAGAGTTTAGGAGGCTAAAAGTCTGAAATCAGGGTTTCCCTCTCTGTCAGCTGTGGGAGAAGATCCTTACTTCTTCAGGTTTTGCTTCCTGGCTCCTTGGTGATCTCCCTGTGTCTTGACATCTATTTTACCCATCTTTCTCTCCCTGTTCACTTGTTTAATCTCTTTTTATATCTCAAAAGAGATTGACTCCAGACACACTCTACACTAATTCTGCTTATAACAAAGACAACACATTCTTAAATCGGATAATAACCATAAGCAAAGAAGTTAGGATTTACAACACATAAATTTCAGGGACCTAATTCAATCTTAAAACCTGGACTAGATGAAGAAGAACACAACACCGGGATTGGAGGAAGACTCAATAACAACCTGTGATATGCAGAAGATGCAACCTTGCTTGCTGAAAGTGAAAATGACTTGAAGATCACTGACTATGTTTTCATTATGGATTACACCTCACATAAAGAAAACAAAAGTCCTTACAACAAATAAGCAACATCAAGATAATCAGAGAAAAGATTCAAGGTGTCAGGGATTTCATTTTACTTGGATCCACAATCAATGCCCATGGAAACAGCAGTCAAGAAATCAGGTGACATATTGCACTGGGAAAATCTGCAGCAAATACCTCTTTAAAGTGTTAAAAAGATATCACTTTGAAGACCATGGCATCCCTGACCCAAGCCATGGTATTTTCAATAGCCTCATATGCTTGTGAGAGCTGGATAATGAATGAGGAAGACCAAAGGAGAATTGATGCATTTAAATTGTGGTGATGGTGAAGAGTATTGAAAATACCATAGACGGTCAGAAGAATGAATAAATCTGTCTTGAAAGAGGTAAGCCAGAATAAGTGAGAATGGCCAGACTTTATCTCACATACTTAAGTCATACTTTTCAGAAGGGACCAGTCCCTGGAGAAGGATAAAGTAGAGGGTCAATGAAAGAGAGAAAGACCCTTAGTGAGATGGATTGACACAGTGGCTGCAATGAAGGGCTGACGAATGGCAATGATTGTGAGGATGGCACAGCATCCGGCAGCATTGCGTTCTGTTTTGATAGGATTGCTGAGTTGGAACTGACTTGATGGCACCAGACAACGATAATTCAATCTATAACACATACAGAAAAATATAGGGGAAAAACTGACCTTGAAGAAATTAATGTTAAACAGAGAAGCTGATTTTTCAAAAGCCAGAAAGCAAATGCAAGGACATAATAAAAATAGAATATTTTGTGCAATTCTTTTGGAATAACTGTAATTTTTCATTTAACATTTTTTCCATCTTATGAAATCTGCTTGTTACAACCAAAACAGAAAACCAAACCCATTGCTATCAAGTCGATTCCAACTCATGGTGACCCAATAGGACAGAGTAGAACTTCCCCATAGTCTTTTCAAGGATGTAATCTTTATAGAAGTAGACTGCCACATATTTCTGCCGTGGAGTGGCTGGTGGGTTTGAACTGCTGACATTTTGGTTAGCAGCCAAGAGCTCCAGGGATTATAAAATAACCCAAAAGTGGTGTCTGATTTTAACCAACAGTTAAATAAATATAAGGGCCAACAGGACTCATGTTCTATTCTGGAGTTAATGGGAAATAAGCAAGATTTCACCCTTAACTGTTTTTATGACTCACACAAACACTTGCAATGCAGTTATGTAGATACCCAGTTGGGGTTTGGAGTGCTGCTTTCATTATTTAACTGTAAAGTTATAAAATGTCTAATTTGCATGTTATTATTATTTTTGCCAGTAGTATAAAGTTTACAAACAAGGCTTTCTTTTATAGAGAAATGTTTAAACAGAGGCCTCCAGCAATCAGAATGTAGAGTCTTACCTAACATTTACCTTTGAGTTTTGAGCAGAGGTTTCTGTTTTATACCATAATTAGAGAAAACCAAAAGTAGAGAGGAAGAATAAGGGTGTTAATAACTTCCACACGTTATTAATTGGAGAGCCAGGGGGCTTTGAGAGGGAACTCAGAGTTTCTCATCTCTCTAGAATGGGTACTTGACACATGTGACCTTTGGTCAAAGGTGATCTCACTTCTTCCATATGAAATATGAAGGCAGCTTAAAGGCTTAGAATTGCCACTGAGGCATCAGTGTCAGGTAGTTTGTTTTTGTTGCTCAAAATTGTCAGCTAACTTCTCTCACCATATAGTTGCAACATTCTAATAAGAAACAGACATGAGTCTGGAAAAAAGCACAGCATGGCCAGCGGTGTTGGCTGCTATAGCCATAGAATGTCTGAGCCAGAAAGATGCTTAATTATCATCTAATTTTTATAAATAATTTTTGATGCTTACCATGTGCCAGACACTGTGCTAAGCATCTTACAAATTTAAATCTCATTCTATCACTTCATCAGCCTTGTGTGGTGGTATCATTATCTCCATATTATAGATGAGTGAACAGACTCTGAAAAGTTAACATGGCCAAAATCTTACTACTAGAAGCCGAAGTGCAAGGATTTGAACCCTGTTATGGGGCTGGAAACTATGCCACTGGTATTTCAAATACCAGCAGGGTTATCCATGGTGGATAGGTTTCAGCAGAGCTCCCAGACTAAGACAGACTAGGAAAATATTGTCTGTTGAAAATATTATGGATCACAAAATAATTGATGGTCCAATATTGTGCTAGAAGATGAGCCTCTGGGGTAGGAAGGCAGTACACAATGGCTGCAACAATAGACTCAAACGTATTAACAGTCATAAAGATGGTGCAGGATAGGCAACATTTTGTTCTATTCAGGTCATTTTGATCTACATAAGGTAGTTGTGAGTTGGAGCTGACAATGTGGCAACTAACAATAGCAACATTATGATTTTTTAACCTCTGTGTGTACATCTCCCCTTTGTTCAACCCTTTCATTTAAGACATGGGGATGTGAGAAACTATATGATGCTCTAAGACCTTCAGGTTAATAAATGACAGGGAGGGATTTAGAACACATGTTTTCTGACTCTTAGGCCAGTTCACTACAATTACCCAAGCTTCCTGGGTAATAGGTAGAGATGGCTGAGATGTATATGCACTGTGACATGTAGACTAATTATTCTCTGTATTTTGAAATGGAACCTGTGTGGCCTGTAGAAGGTTCCAGAGTTGTAGATCTCCCAGCTATAAAAGGCACTTGAGTCCTTTTCACCACCTCTTCTGGATGCCTTTCTTCCCAGGAATAGCCAACGGGAGCAATTTCAATGTCTTTTGGCTAATAACTGGATATAACTAATATTCTTTAAATGGAAACAACTCCCACAAAGAATTTTCAGATGATTTAAAAAAAAAAAAACAAGCAATTTATTCAGGGAGATTGGGTGGTTTTATTTTACACATGCTGTTCCATTTACTTAGCAGCTTGCTGTCCATTCCATCAGACTCCTGATTTGGCTGGCTTGGCTTTCCATCCACCTAGAAAAGCTTAGTTCATCTGAAAGCATGGGGACTTTAGCGTTTAATAACTCGGGTAGCATAGTGCCTAAACGCTTGACTGTTAACCAGAAGGCTGGTGGTTCAAACCCACTAGCCACTCCTCGGAAGGAAGATGGGGCAATCTACTTCCGTAGTGATACTGCCTCAGCAACCCAAGGAGGGGTCGCTATGAGTTGGGTCCGACTTGATGGCACATAACAACAACAACCTTTTCTGGACATTTTTAGTTTATACTAAGAAGTATCCCTAATGCTCACTTTTTAAAATTCATTATTTTACAATTCTTTATTATTTTTACTACTTCATCCTACCTTTTGACCTTTGTTGCTATACTAGTTCTGGATTGAAGACAAAGAAAACATCCTCACATGAGCAGCGGACACCCAGGCAGCTAACAAACACATGAAGAAATACTTGTGATCATTAGCCATTAACGCAACACAAACACTGCTTTGGAGTTGGATCCAATTCATAGCGACCCCTTCTTGGGTTTCCGAGGCAGTGTCTCTACAGAAGTAGATTGTCCAAACTTCCTTCTGAGGATTGGCTGTTGGGTTTGAAACACTAGCCTTCTGGTTAGCAGTCAAATGCCTTAGGCACTACATCACCAGAGAGATGCAAATCAAAGCAACAATGAGATACCATTTCACCTCAGCACTATTAGCAAAGTTGAAAACAAAACAAAACAAAAAAACAACAAATGCTGGTGAGGGTATGGAGAGACTGGAAGCCTCATACACTGCTAGTGGGACCGTAAAATGGTGCAACCACCAAGAAAAGTGGTATGTTGCTTCCTTAAAAAGTTGTAAATAGAAATACTATATGATCCAGCAATCCTACTACTAGATATATATCCTAGAGAAATAAGAGCACAACATGAACAGATATATACACACCCATGTTCATCACACCACTATTCACAATAGCCAAAAGATGGAAGCAACCTAAATGGCATCAGTGAAGGAATGGATCAACAAACTATGGTACATACACACAATGGAATAATACACATTAAGGAACAATAATGAATCTGCAAAACATCTCATAACATGGATGGACTAAGAGCCCATTATGCTCTTAAAAAATCAAACCAAACTCACTGCTGTCGAGTCGATTTCAACTCATAGTGACCCCTCTTTGGGTTTCCAAGGTGGTATCTCTATGGAAGTAGATTGTCCAACCTTCCTTCCGAGGAGTGGCTGGTGGGTCTGAATGATTAGCTTTCTGGTTAGTGGTAAAAAGGCAAATATTGTATGAGACCACTATTGTAAAAAGATAAGAAAATGGTTGCACAAAAAAAGAATATTCTTTGATAGGTTACCAAGGGTGGATGGGGAAGGGAGGTTAAACTACTAACTAGAGGGTAGACATATATTAAATTGGATGAAGGAAAAGCAAAGCAAAACAAAACAAAACAAAACAAATAAATCCTCAAACTTATGGCGACTCAGTTTTTTTCCCTTGACAAAATTGTTTAAGTTAAAGTATTTTGGAAGTTAGTGATTGTACTTTGGTGGGATGTCAGTTTATATCTACCAGTAAGTAATCTTTATTTGAAAGGTTTGCTGATTGCATCAAATAGACATTTATTTTGAATGCGTATGTATGTAATATTTAAGAATAGGACTTAATTATTTAGGTCAAATGTGGTTCAGATCTGATGTGAATTTGGGCAAGTAACTTAATATCTTTATGCCTCAGTCTTCTCGTGTGTAAAATAGGAAAACAATAGCATCTATCTCAGAGGATTCTTAGGAAGGTTAGTTGACTTAATGCATGTTAAGTACTTGAAACAGTGCTTGGCTCAGAGAAAGTAGCATATAAATGTTAGGTATTATACAATACTACAAAGTCTTATGACTTAGTTATTTGTTCTAGATTGGAAAACAAAAACAAAAACAAAAACAAAGCAAACTCACTGCCCTCAAGTCGGATCTGACTCATAGCGACCCCTCCTTGGGTTTCCGAGGCAGTATCACTACGGAAGTAGATTGCCAAACCTTCCTTCCAAGGAGTGGCTGATGGGTTTGAACTTCTAGCCTTCTGGTTAGCACTCAAATGCCTTGGGCACTACGTCACCAGAGCTCCCCTTGTTCTAGATCAGAACTGTCTAATGCAAATAAAATGTGGATTGTAACATAATTTTCTAGTAGGCAGATTAAAAGAAGTGAAAATTAGTGTTAGTTATATATTTTATTTGACTCGCTAAAAAATATAACCAATAAAATTAACAATGTATTTAACATTATTTTTTTATACTATGTTTTCAAAATCCAGTGTTTATTTTACACGTAAGTAGTCAGTTTGGACTGACTACTTTCAAGTGCTCAATGGCCACATTTGACTAGTGGCTACCATATTGAACAGTCCACATCTAGAATGTCAAACATTACAACTAAAATTCTGAAATAATACCTCTTTTGGGTAGTTTTTTGTAATAGTTTTCCCAGACAATTTTAGTAATACAACTGAACTAGGAATAAGGTTGGGTTCAAGAAATATTGAGAATAATTAGAAATTTGTCAGTGGTGCTCTTCAGAAGTCCTATCTGGGATAATACCCCTTGGCTTCAGTCAGATTCTCAAGATAGAACCCACCCCAACATCCCTAAAACAGGCCTTTTCATTTGCACATGATTGTCTTTCTAAGTCCTATTCCCCTAGAACCCTAATGTGATGAAGTTATTTTTACTTTTTTTTTTTTTTTTAATATAGCTTTTGTGTTTATAGAAATGCGTTCAGTGTTTTGTGTGGGTGGTTGAGAAATTTCTGGGGATCCTTCACATTCCATCACAAGGATGATTCCTTATACATAGGATGTCCACTTCTTTGCCTGGAGAGTAGAGCAGCCAAGTGGTGTAAACTGGTGTTTGGTTGGGCCAGGGTAGTTACCCAGGTCAACCATAAACAGAAAGAGCCAGAGAATGAATAAGACTGAATCTTGAGGATAAAAGTAGAAGAGTTGTTAACTGCAATGCACTGGTAAAGAATGGGAGGTAAAGTTGAGAAGCATAAACCCACTTGCCATCAAGTTGATTACAACTCATGGTGACCTTGTATGTGTCAGAGTAGAAATGTGCTTAATAGGGTTTTCCATAGCTGATTTTATCAGAAGCAGGTTGCTAGGCCTTTCTTCCGAGGGACCCTCCAACCTTTCACTTAGCAACCAAACACATTAACTGTTTTTACCACCCAGGGATTCTTGAGAAGGATAAGGAGCCTATAAAACAAGGCAAGCAACTGAGAATCAGATACCATACAAGAACGAGTTGAGAGGACCGGTACTCTTAGGTGAACAGAGCTGAGGTACCCAGAGTTGCCTGTTTCAGCTGTGTAGCGTGTAAGCAGATTTCTCTGGGATAAAGGCAAAGGGTTATAGATGCAGACACCTAAACTTGCTGCCCAAAATAAGTGACAGATAGTGCAAGAATTCTTGATATTTTCATCTACTCTTTTGTCTCATCATCAAGTTGACTTTATTTTCTAAATTAACTGGAACCTCACCCTCATCTCTTTTGTCAAACCATTTTTTGTTTGAAACAAACAAAAGTATATACATATGTTGTAAAAGATTCTAATTTCACCAAGAAAAAGCAACATATTTAAAATAAATATATTGATTCTGTGAATATACAGGTTTATCTATTAACACTGAATTTTTGGTAAATTTTCTCAAATGACTTAAAAAAAAGATTGTGTTTAGTTTTCCATGTGCTACTCAATCCCATCATACAGTAGACATTCTTTCTTTAACAATGTTTGTTCTTTTAACTGAGAGAAGTATGCAATTCAATTGTTTCCAAACAGGAACTGACTTTCTTAGGGTTGACTCTATGCATAATTCAACCTCATCCCATTGTCTCTTCCTGTTCTATTCCCAAACACACTCCACACCCTACTGGAACAGGAAAGCTCCGTTAATACTTTACACAAAATGAACATGTCCTAATGGGTATGTTTTCTAGTTTCATTGAAGCTTTGCAAAAAATTAGGGGAGGAAAAGAGTAGGAAAAATATATCTGGAGCGTCATAATAGGATATAAGGGTAAGCCAAATAACCAAGTTGGAAAAAGATCCTAAGAAATCAAACAATAAATTGGAATCTGGATAAAATCAAGCTTTGAAAAATTTGCCCATCATTTGGAAGACTGTTTTATTGAAGAGATTTCAGTACAGTGATATATAAAAAGAAAACTTTGAGTATTAAAAAAAACTCTCCCATAACTCAACATGAACACAGCTTGATAAATGTTACCTTTAATTGGATAAAAGGAGCTCTGGTGGTGCAGTGGTTAAGGGATTTGGCTGCTAACCTAAAGGTCGGAGGTCCACCAGCCAATCCAAGGGAGAAAGATGAAGTAGTCTGCTTCTGTAAAGATTTACAGTCTCAGAACCCTATGGAGCAGTTCTACTCTGTCTTATAATGTCACTAAGAGTCTGAATCACCTTGATGTCAGTGAGGTGAGTAGGTTAAACCTTAGTTTTCTTAGCTGTGAATGGGCATAAATAGATAAAGTAGGTTAAGTGATTTATAAGACATTTGAGGCAAATTGTAATTAAAATGATTCCCTTAAGCAAGTATCTATTAAGCCCCTGCTATGTGACATCTTCATAGAGCTTACGGTATAGAAAGGGAGTCAGACAATCCAATGAGCACACAGGTGGATGAAGATGGAATAACACAGGGTGTTAGAAGAGCATCAAACAGGGTCTGAAGGAACCAGGGATGGTTCTCTTAGAGAGTGAGGCTGGACTGAGAACTAAAAGAAGAATGAGGGTTAAACAGGTAAAAAAGGAAGAGGAGTTTGGGGAAAGGAGACATATTGGCAAGAAATTGCATGTGTATGTGCAAAGCCCCCAAGGTAGAGGGGATAATGGGCTTTTTGGGGAGGTAAAGTTTGGCCAGTGTGGCTGGAACATGGAGAGTGATGGAATTATGAGAGATGAAGTTGAATATTGGACAGAAGTTGCATCGTGCTGCAGTCTGTAGGCCAAGTCTGTGTGCAGTCTAAGTGCAGTGGTGAGCCAATGATGGACTTTAAGTTGGGGAAAGACATGATCTACTGTGAGGAGAATGGAATTGTTGGGGGTGAGGATGACTGTTTACTATTACTGTCTTTTCAGGGAGATCAGATGGTGGCACAGGCAATGGAGAAAAGTGAGTAGATCTGGGAGAGGTTGAGGAGGTGCAATTGACAGGACTTCATGATGGACTGGATATGGTGGATGAGGAAGATAGAAGTATTAAGGATGTCCTGGTGTTCTGGATTGGAAACTGAACATCTGGTAGTACCATTCATTGCAATAGAGAGACCAGAAAAGTACCAACTTTGCATAGTATCTTTGCCCTTAGTTACATGCAGACTTTTTTTTTTTTTTTACAAAGCTGAAATCACAGCATACAACGTTTCTAAAACTTATTTTTATTCTCGAAAGTGTATCAGTCTTTATATGCATATAACTCTGCATACATAAAAATAGTAGATTTACCATAACTGTTCTACACTGTCAAAATCTTTGTTTTGCTTTATTATAAACTTCAAAACGTTAGAGTCCCTGCTTGGTTCAAAAAGTTAAACACTTAACTACTAGCCAAAAGCGGTGGTTCAAACCCATCTAGAAGTGACTTGGAAGACAGGCCTGGCAATCTGCTTCTGAAAAATCACAGCCTTCAATGCCCTATGGAGCAGTTCTACTCTGCACACATGAGCTTGCCATGAGTTGAAAGCAACTTAAGAGCAACTAAAAACAACAACATATTTCCAAAAATCTATAAGCTTTGCTCATAGTTAGCTTGAAAACAACTTTAATATATCAGTCTCCTGATCAAAACACTTACTTTCTCCCTATAGTTTATGGAATGAAATCCATGCTCATGATTTAGCTTCATATTCAAGCCCCAAGTCCCTTTACTGACTCAACTTTATCACTTCCCTATGTACTCTGAGAGTATTGTGTTTTCTTGATTTTGATCCTATTGGTACCTTTGCCTCAAACGTCTTCTAAACACTTCTTCTATAGCTAAAATCCTACTCATTCTTTGAGGTCTCCCTTCTAGGACTTCTGGATCCCTGTTAAGTTGTTCCTATACTTTCTTGTTTCAGCATGGGTTTATATCACAACAGACTTGAATTAAAGTTGTTGTTCATATCAGTCTTCTCTTCTAGATAAATAAACAAAAAACAAACTCACTGCCCTTGAGTCGATTCCAACTTGGGTTTCCAAGGTGGTATCTCTACAGAAGTAGATTGCCCAATCTTCCTTCTGAGGAGTGGGTTTGAACCACCAGCCTTCTGGTTAGCAGTCAAATGCCTTACGCACTATGTCATCAGAGATCTCATTGTTACTATTTTTTTTTTTTTTTAATTTTTCATCCCTATCTGTTAACATTTTTAAGCATAGCCTCGGATTTAAATTGAGCTCTCTCAGAAGTGGATCCTGAGATAAGAGTTTGAGTGCAAGTAATAAATTTTGCAATCACTCTTAGAGGAAGTACAGCCAGAATGTGCTTTAGAAGTAAGTGTGGTGAAACTTCATCTTGCTTTCTTTGGACACATCATCAGAAAAGATCAATTGATAGAAAAGAACATCATGCTTGCTAAAGTAGATTGTCAGCAAAAACTAAGGAAATATTCCATGTTATGGATTGACATAATAGCTGCATCAATGAGCTCAAACATACTAACAATTGTGAGGATGGTGCAGGACTAGGTCATGCTTTATTCTTTTATACATAAGGTCACCATGAGTTAGAACCCATTCAATGGCAACCAACAACAATCTATTTTGGGAGGTGATCTCAGAAAGTACTTATAAGGGAGTAAGGAAGTGATACAAAGAAGGGAAGGAAACCAGTACAAGGTGAATTAATGAGCAAGCAACTGCTATGGGTGAGTGGGGCTCAATTCTGCCAGGATGTCTGGGAGGCCATGTAGAACATATCTCAGTGCTGTCACATCTAAAAATGAGAACTCTGGGGAGATTGTCTTCCATCAGTCAATTAATGTTTGAGAGCTGTTCCAGGGGTCCATTATTTCTCCAGCACTTCTGACCTGACCTGGCTTGTCCTACTCTTGGGTCAAATATGCTTCAGCACCCAGAGAAGGCTCCTTCAGATAGAAAGTTACAAATATTTGCAGTAGAAAGGCATTGGTGTATGAGAGAAAATGAGTGCAAAAGACACTGATAGTATCTGTAATGCCCTTTGAAAACTTATACATACAAACCAAAACACCAAACTCACTTCCATCATCAAGTCAATTCCAACTCATAACGACTTCCATTGGGTTTCCAAGGCTGTAAATCTTTATGGAAGAAGATTACCTCATCTTCCTCCCACAGAGCAACTGATGGGTTTGAACCATTGACCTTCTGGTGTACAGCCAAACGTCTTACCCACTATGCCACCTACACATATAGGATTTTCTTATTTCTAAGTAATATTTGTTGTTGTTGTTGTTAGTTGTTGTTGAGTCAATTCCAACTCATGGCAACCCCATGTGTGCAGAGTAAAACTGCTCGGTAGAGCTTTTAAGTATGTGATATTTTGGAGGCAGATCACTAGGCCTGTCTTTTAAGTTTCCTCTGGGTTAGTATGAACCACCAACCTTTCAGCTAGTGGTTGAGTGCTTAACCTTTGCACCATCCAGGGCTTCCCTAAGTCACATAGAATGAAAGTTTCTCCCTCCTCTTCCAAATCAATTAAGAGGATGTAGTATTTGGGACAGAAAAGAGGAAGTTGCCAGGGTACATTTATTAAATGTACCTAGAGTTTCTAGCTAATATATTTTAATAGTTGAACATATTGAAAACCAGGCTGTATAATTTATTGTGAATGTAAAAGAAGTAAAGTGAAAAATAGCGAGGTTCTGGATCCTGAGTAGTCTTTAATGTGTAAGTGCTACAAGCAGAAGGAAAGGCTATGAAATATTATCATGGAATATGGGAGCCATTAAGCACATAGTTAAGAAAGGAGAATTTCCTCACCAATAATATAATGTAAAGCCATTAGAATGAAGCACTTGGAATTTAGTTAGATAGGACCTTAGTTTAGGAAAGTACTTCTTGAAGTCTTAAAAAATAGCAAATATATTTTACATGAAACATACTCCTCGAGGCAGGCTTTCCCAATAGAGAAAAGAAAGAGAAGACTGATCCTTTTAACTTCTTTTCCCATGTGTATGAAGGACTCACTTTCCTTGGGCTTTTTTAGTTACATCCTTCCTTTCCTCCTACTCCTTCTTCACCATTTCCTAGCACTGGCTGCTTTCTAAGGTGATGTGATTTCTGGACTTGTGGAGTGCAATCATTTTTTGAGAAATGAGTCATTACTAACACGCTGTTTCAGCACCCAAGCTATAAAAATAAATGTATTTAGATGATTTTTGTCCACATGCATATGGAGAAAGTTTCTTTACTTGAAAACAGTATGTAGTTTCTCCTATTCATCTGCGTAGTTTCTATCACAAACATTTTAAAATCAAAGGGAGATAAAGTCTCTGCGTGCATGTGTTACTTCATATTACTTTCAAGAACAAAATCAGACCACTCATTGGCTGGTTTTTCTGTTTCCAAATCATATTCCCAGCAAAAGTCCAATGCTGCCCAGCAGTTTAATTCATTATTATACCAAGTCCAAGTGAGTGAAACTTTAACCTCTGCTTCTAACCACTCCATGTTGCTTTTGTCGGTAATTAACTTAGTGAAAGGCATCTGATGACAGATTCTTCCTTGTGCTCCAATTACCTAACTTATGAGGTCCTCCAAGGAGCTTGATTTAACCACTTTATAGTAAAGAGGGTCATGTGGTAGAGAAGGAATTTTTAGTAGGAATTTTAGGTGTTATAACAAAGAATCCCAAAAGACATCATTGAATGAGCCCAAATTGAGAGCACTGACTAGTGTGGTTATACTTGAGGCAGTATAGTGGTCAAAAGAATATAGCACTGAAACCAAAATTAGTTTCAAAGTAACTTAAATCCTTTACATTCCTCAAAAGCAATGTTTTCTAAAATTATTTTTCCCATTCGTCTCCTATCCAGTGCCCACATTCTCTGCAGGTGTACCTAAGGACTCTGTTTTCAAATGTCCTTCACCTGAGAAGAACTCCCCAAGCCAGCCTTCTAGTTCTTCTGTTCTTTACTACCCTGCAATTCTCATAATTCTGACTATAAAAGCCCTGAAGAATCAGCCTAGCAAAGGTAAGAGCTTCCTGGAGGGCAGGAAAGAGGAAGACAGCATAGGAAAAGCTAGAATCTTTGTTCATTAGGCAGAAATAAAGGTTAGGTAAGGGACCCTCATACAGTGATGTCACTAGGGTTGTTGTAATCCAACACTGATATGGTCTCATTAACATAACAAAGAACATCCTATTCCCAAATGGAATTACATCCATAAGTATAGGGATTTAGGATTTACAACACAATTTTTTTGGGGGACACCATTCAATTCATTACCTCTATTAAGAGAGAGTAGAAGCCTGAGCAAAGAAGAGGTGGACCAGAGGAACCTGCTATGAATGGGATCCAAGGAACATTTGTTAAGAAAGAGGACACATGGAAGATGAGAGTCTGCAAACTATACCACTCAAACCACCCATGCTATGTGCCCCTTCCAAAGTTTTGATGTGACTTTGGACATTGTTGTGCTAGAACATGTCCCAAATGTCTTTCATTTTCATTAGATTTTACCATGTACCAAGGAAGGTTGTAACCTGAGTAATGTTGGGAACGAAACTGTAAACCTGAACCACCCTCCTTGGCCTCTATGGATAGAAGATAGCCACTAGTCAGGGGAAAGGTGAAGATGGTCAATGGCACTGCTAGGGCTAGGGTCACGCACTGTGGTAATTCATGGTGTCATCCCCATCCTGCCTTGGACCTCCTCCCATACCAGATCATACAGAATCTTCATAGTGACCCCAATTGTGCTTCCAAGGCTATAGATATTTACAGAAGCAGACTGCTCCAACTTTCTTCCACAGAGTGGCTGGTGGGTTTGAACCACCGACCTTTTGGTTAGCAGCCAAATGCCTTAACACTACACCACGAGTGTGCTCCTTATAGAATCCTTAGTAAGGTTTATGATCAAGTTTAAAGATAGAACAATATATGATAAATATGGTTGTAAATTGCTTGAATGTAATATTTCTTAGATTATGAGAATACTGACTACAAAATTATGAAATCTTTCTACATTGACTTAAGCTTTCAATTATTAGTTACTAAGTGGAATGTTTTTCTGATTTTCTCCTTCTTTTCTTTAATTACTACTTCATTCTCAAAAAAATTATTGGTATAGGTCCACAAATACTAATTACCATAATATCATAGTTAAAACACCAGAAAATTTGACAAAATCAGCAACTATGAAAACACTGACAACAATGAACACAGCAGTGTCTGCTTATAGTGCGTGCAGATGAATCCATGTGAAGTGTCATTATAATTTCATAATAATGACAGCTCTGAGTGAAATGCATTGTTGTTGTTGTTCTTGTTAGGTTCCTTCGAGTCAGCTCTGACTCACAGACATTTTATGTGCAACAGAATGAAACACTTCCCAGTCCTGAACCATCCTCCCATTTGCTATGCTTGAGCATATCATGGCAGCCACTCTATCAATCTATTTTGTTGAGGGTCTTCCCCGTTTTCGTTGATCCTCTGCTTTACCAAACATGATATCTTTCTGCAGGAAATGGTCCCTTCTGACAACATGACCAAAGTACTTGATACAAAGTCTGGTCATTCTCTCCTCTAAGGAGCATCTGGCTATGTATTTTCCAGGACAGATTTATTTGTTCTTCTGGAAGTCCGTGGTATTTTCAGTATTCTGCACCAACACCACAATTCAAATGTATTAATTTTCCTTTGGTCTTCCTTATTCATTGCCAGCTTTCATGTGCATGTAAGGCAATTGAAAATACCATGGCGTGGGTGAGCTATACCTTAGCCTTTAAAGCAACAGCTTTGCTTTTTAAGACTTTAAAGAAGTCTTTTGCAATAGATATGCCCAGTGCAATATGTTGTCTGATTTCTTCACTGCAGTTTCCATGGATGTTAATTGTATATCCAAGTAAAATGAAATCCCTGACAACTTCATTCTTTTCTCCATGTATTGTGATGTTGCTTACAAGATTTTTATTTTCTTTATGTTGAGGTGTAATCCGTACTGAAGGCTGTCGTCTTTGATCTTAATCAGTAAGTGTTTCAAGTCATCTGCACTTTCAGCAAGCAAGGTTGTGTCATGCACACATTATAGGCTATTAGTGAGTCTTCCTCTAATCCTGACAACATGTTATTATTCATATAGGCCAGGCTCCCAGATTATTTGCTCAGCATATAAATTGAATAAATATGGTGAAAGGATATGACTCCGATGCATGCCTTTCCTGATTTTAAATCATCCAGTAATCCCTTACTTTGTTCGAATGACTACCTCTTTGTCTATGTACAAGTTCCACATGAGCAAAATTAAGTGCTCTATAATTCCTATTCTTCACAATTATCCATAATTTGTTATGATTCATACAGCCAAATACCTTTGCATAGTCAATAATATACAGGTAAAAATCTTTTTGGTATTGTTTACATTTAGCCAAGATCTTCTGAAATCACCAATGATATCACTCATTCCACACCCTTTTCTCAACCAAGCTTGAATTTTTGGAAGTTCCCTATTGATGTACTGCTTGCAACTGTTTTTGAATTATCTTTAGCAAAATTTTACTTGTGTGTGATATTAATGACATTGTTTGATCATTTCCACATTTTGTCGGATCACTTTTCTTTAGAATGGGCACATTTATGGGTCTCTTCCAGTCAGCTGGCAGGAAGCTGTTTTCCAAATTTCTTGGCACAGATGAATGAGTGCCTCCAGTGCTTCATCCATTTATTGAAACATCTCAGTGGGTATTCCATCAATTCCTGGAGCCCTGTTTTTCACAAATTCCTTCAATGCAGCTTGAATATCATCGGTTCTTGTTCATGTGTTACCTCCTGAATTGGTTGATCATCAACCAATTTCTTTTGGTACAGTGACTTTATGTATTAATTTCATCTTTTTTTTTGATACTTCATGCATCGTTCAATATTTTGCCCTTTAATTCCTTCAGTATTACATCTCAAGGCTTGATTTTTTCCTTCCATTCCTTCAGCTTCAAAAACACTGAGGATATTATTTCCTTTTGGTTTTCTAATTCCAGATCTTTGTACCTGCAGGTGTGTATTAGGAGGTTCAACTTACCACAGCATAGTAGCCCTCTAGGTATATTGATACATATAAGGAAATTGATGCATTTGAATTGTGGTGTAAGCAAAGAGTATTGAATATACCACAGACTTCCAGAAGAATGAACAAATTTCTCTTGGAAGAAGTACAACCAGAATGATCCTGTGTTACACTGGGTTCTCTAGAGAAACAAAACCAGTAAAACTTATATATCTAGAGAAAGAGAAAATTATCTTAGGAAAATGGCTTATACACTTATAGAAGCTGGCAAGTCCAAAGTTCTTGGATCAAACGTCAAGCTGAAGGCTTTTCCCAACTCATGCAGCTGCAGGGGCTAAGGAGCTCAAGGTTGGCAGGCAGTGCACTGGCTGTTGACTCCAACGAATGATGAATCTAAGATCTCCAGGCTGAATGGTGGATTGTTCGCTCACGGACAGTTGTAGGTAGCACAACAGAATTCCGATCTACGGAAGAGTGTCTCTTTTCCCAGGATGTCCATAAATATACTGGAAGCAGGCCACACCCCTAGGGAAACTCCCTTTCAATGCATTGGCTGCTCAAAACATATTTATCTGATCCTATCATGGAAATAACCACATCACAACTGCTTAAACCACACAGGATTGTGGTCCAGCCCAGTTGACACACAGCTCCAACACCTATCCTCCTATCACACCTCCTTAGAAGGTTGAACAGTTAGACCTCGTCTCTTGTACTTTGGTCATGTTATCAGGAGGGGCAGTTAGTTCCCTGGGGAAGAATATTATACTTAGTAAAGCAGAAGGTCAGCAAACAGTGGGAAGACCTTCAAGGAGATGGATTGACACAGTAGCTGCAACAATGGGCTCAAACATAGCAATGGTTGTCAGATGGTCTGGGACTGGGCAGTGTTTTGTTCTGTTGTACATAGGGTCACTATGAGTCAAAATCAACGTGATGGCACCTAACCACAACAAGAAGAAGCTGGACTTACAAAAACATTTTTGTTGTTTTTAACTAATTATAGGGATATCTAAATATAAAAAAAATGTATTTATACTGAAACACTGCTAAAACTTAATCATTTTAGTGTTGCTCTCTTTCACAGTGTTACCTGATGTGGCCTTCACCTCCAGCACCCCGCTAGTGAAGCCACTGCCCTCGTAACATCATTTTTGTGTTTAAAGCATATAGTTGAGGGTATAGGAAAATTCTTTATCAAGCAGCACTAAGGACCATTTTATTAAATGGCAGGGTTGTCCTTTATAAGAGCAACCCTAAGACATTAGAGAGGTCCACCCCAAAGTTTTATCTTACATTGTGGCTTGATCATTCAAGCCTTTCCCCCAAACCTTCCTGAACCTATTCATATTTTCGTTCCAAAAGTTAGATAGTTCAAGAATTCTGGCAAATAACTCTATATTCTATCTCTACCTTTCATGATTTCAAAGGTTTTATGCACTCTTCTAAACCTCTTTCCTCTTTTAATCTCTCATTTTTGAGAAATGCCTTCATTCCCTTAAGGATTTTGGTTAACCTCCTTGGACTTTTTCCAGGTCTATTATGTCCTCCTGAAGATATAACAGCCAGAATTGCTCACAGTATTACAGGTGTATATATGAGCCAGGTTTATAAGAGGAAGATTTGTAGAATTTATTTTTAGTATCTTTTATTGCTAATGGTCAGCATTATTTTTGTTGTTAAAACTTCCCAAAGGATCCATACACTTTAAGAAGATCACAGTGATTCCTGTACCATCATCCTTAGTCATAACCAATGTTGGTAACTGACATAACTATCCATCTGTAAGTATGGATCTCAAATTGTGGTAACTGTCTAACTTATACCCATATAAAATCTTATTTGCATGTTTCTTCATGCTTTGGGGGACTGTAGCCATATACTTGGAATTATGATCCAAATGTTAGGGATTAAGATCTAGGAACAACCTGATGGAAATTCTAAGATATATTAGAATCATTTATAGCATAAGCATGAATAACATAATGGGTAGGAGAAAGCAAAGAGTAATCTTTGAATGGGGCAAAGGAACATTTATAGTAGGAGGAACAAGTAAAAGTAAAATTTTGATTTTCCAAAGATCTTTAATAAGATTCCACATGTAAATTTCATATTACTTGGTAGAATATTTCATCGAGAGGAGGGAATTTAGTAAATTTAGGAAGCAAACTTTATTTATAAAAATCCCATTGCTGTTGGAAGAGTAGAATTGCCCCATAAGGGTTTCAAGGCTGTAAATCATTACAGAAGCAGACTGCCACATCTTCCTCCTGTGAAGTTGCTGGTGGGTTTGAACTACAGACCTTTTGGTTAGCAGCTGAGAGCTTAATCACTGTATCACCAGAGCTCTGCAAACTTTATTTATAAGAGAATATTTCTCCTCTATTCTGCCCTGACCTATTCAGGCTTAAGGAAGGTTCAAACAGTGAAATCTTGCCTTTGCTTATCAAGCCCAGGAGGCTAGTAGACTATAGCAATAAGTTTCTAAGGGTGGCTTGGGAATTCCAGGGGTCCTTAAAACACTTCCAGGGGTCTGTGAGTGTGGTGGATAAGGTTGTGTGTTAACTTGGCTGGGCCTGGTTTTGAGTGGCTAGGCAGCTGGATGTAGTTATTCTTCATGATAAGACTGATAATCAACTCCATGGTGAAAACTACTATGAGCAGCTGAGTACCTGCCTTAAGGATGTGGTCTGCTTCCAGGATATATGCAGAAATTTTAGGAATGATCTGTAGCTTTTTGGTACACTTGGACCTTATATGTGGCAGAGTCTTTATCTCAGTGGCCTGCAACATTGTCTGCCAATCTTGTAATGGACTTGAATCAGTGACCTGCCATGTAGTTTGGTAATATCTGGACTGTACCTTTTTATTTGTGGCCTTGGGTTTGCCAGCCTCAGCAGCCAGCAGCTATGTGAGTGAAGAAAGACTCCAGCTTCAGTGGGATGAGAGGAAGAGGCAAAGCTGAAGTCCAAGGTCAGTGGGTTTTCACCCAGTCTCTAGAGCCTGGCATTTTGATCTCAGACATCTAGCCTCCAAAATTATGAGAAAATAAACTCCTGTTTACATCACCCATTTGTGATATTTTCTGTTAGAATGGCATGAAGTAACCAAAATAATCCTGTAGAGTCAGTGTGAATCAGGATTGACTTGATGACAGTGGTGTTTTATTTGGTTTATCCACTAAATGTATGAGGCCATATTTTCTTCACATATTTTAGGTAAAATCGTAGACTGCAGAAGATTGAATGTAAAACAGGTATGAGAATTATTCTCCATAGAGTTTTCATGGCTGTGATCTTTCGGAAACAGATTGACCAGGCTTTTCTTCTGAGTTACCTGTTAAGTGGGTTGAAACTGCCAACCTTTCAGTTAGTAGCTCAGTGCTTAGTACTTAACCATTTATGCCACCCAGCAACTCCTGATAGAGTACTGGTGTCCTTCAAAATGTTCACCATCTTAATCACTGGAGCTTGTGAACATATTACTTTACATGGCAGGTGGAACGTTGCGGATGTAATTAAATTTAATTAGATTATCCTGGAATACACAATTTAATCCATTGGTCCTTAAAAGCAGAGAACTTCCCTCACTGTGATTAGAAAGAGGAACTACAGGAGAAGAATCAAAGAGATACGATTTTGCTGGGTTTGAAGATGGAGGAAGGGGACCAGGAGCCAAGGAATGTAGGCAGCCTCTAGAAGTTAGAAAAGGCAAGGAAATGGATTTTTCCCTAGAGGCTCCAGAAGTATTTCCTGCTGATTCTTTGGTTTTAGCCCACTGAGATCCTGTCAGACTTCTAACCTTCAGAACTATAAGACAATAAGTTTGTGTTGCTTTAAGTCTCAAATTTGTGGTAATTTGTCATGGTAGAAAATGGATACAGCTGGGTTGAAATGGATCTTCCAACACGCAGGTCCTCACTTTCTCTTAAAGTGCACTATTGTCTTAGCTTTCAATAGCCAGCTAAAAAAGTTAACCAAATATTAAGATAGGGGCTCAATATGACTTATGTTGCTTTTCTATTTATTTCATGAGGACCCCAATGAAAGCTATTTCTAAGTCTTTTATATAACTGAATGAAGTAGGAAAGTAAGCATCCTGGGGAAGCCATTCTAAAATCTTGCCTTTTCTTTGGCAGTGGGTAATTAGGAGAAAAGTAGTTAAGAAGGGTCAAAAAAAAAAAAATCAATAAAATAATTTATTATGGTCATTTAAGGACTATAAAAAAAACAAAATAGTTGCCATTGAGTCAATTCTGACTCATGGTGATCCTATATGTGTCAGAGTAGAACAGGGCTCTATAAGGTTTTCAGTGGCTGAATTTTTGGAAGGTGTTCTGGTTACCTAGTGCCTCTCTGACAAGAAAATACCACAAATGGTATGACTTGAACAAGCAGGAGTTTATTCTTACAATTTGGAGGCTTTAAGTCTGAGTTCCAAGTGCCAGGCCCTAGGGGCTGGGTGAAAGCCCCTTGACCTTAGGCTTCAGCTCTGCCTCTTGCTCCTGGTACACTGAAGTTAAAGGCATCTTTCCACTCAGGCAGCTACTGGCTGCTGAGGCTAACAAGCCCAGGCAACAAATAAAATGGCACAGTCCCAATGTTATCAAACCATGCAGCAGGCCATTAATTCAAGTCCATTGAAAGTTCCAAGGTTGGCAGAGCATGGCAGGCTGCTGAGCAATGACACAGCTACATGCAGGGTTCAAGCATGCCACAAGCTAGAGACCATGCCCAAAGCTGCTTCTTATATATGGGAAGCAGACCACATCTCTAAGCGCCTATTCAATTGCTCCAACACATTCCACCATGGAGTTCATTACCAATCTCACCACGGGGAATGTTACATTCAGCTGCCCAGCCACTCAATCAGGCCCAGCCAAGGTGACACACAAACGTAACTACCACAGAAGGAGAAGTCCAAGCCTTTCTTCTGAGGTGTCTCTGGGTGGACTCGAACCTTCAACCTTTCAGTTAGCAGCTGAGCACATTAACTGTTTATGACACTCAGGGATTTCTTAAGCTCCATTGTTATTGTTTTTTGTTGTCTAGTCAGTTCTAATTCATGATAGCTGCTTGTATGCAGAGTAGAACTGTGCTACAAAGGGTTTTCAAGGCTCTGAACTTTTGGAAGCAGATCACCAGAACATATATTTTGGCTTGTAGAAGAGAATGGGCCAAAAGAAGTGTTAAACATTGTTTTGATTCTTGATCAAATGATATGACAGCAGCATGGGATAAAGACCTGTCGATCTGTTCCTGTAAAGATTACAGCCTAGAAAACACTCTGGGGCAGTTCTACTCTGTCACAGGGGGTCACACTGTAACTTGCAAACGGACTTGATGGCACCTAACAGTAACAGTCAAGATGAGGCAAGAAGAAAAGAAAGGAAAAGAAAGAAAACACTAAGCTGCTTAGAGAGAGAGAACAGTTTCTCTCTCCTCATGCTTGAGCAATTTTATTTGACATTGGGCCAAATATGCCTGGGGGGAGACTAGAATGTACAAAGGATCGCAACAGTGAAAAAAATGGAGTGAAGCAGTTAGTCTGGATGTAAAATTACAAGTGCCAAAGCAGATTGAAGCCAGTGAGGAAGTTGGCCAAGGCATGGAAGCATTAATCCCTTTGCTTTTGACCTGCTCCCATCTCACACAGGAACCAGGATAATCTCAGTGGTGTTTACAGTCAGCGTTTTTATTGTGAAACTTTGCACACTTTGTCACTGACTTTTATTTAAAGTAAATAATTTATTATAAATGACTGGCTTTAAGTTACTTAAGGATAATTTTAGTATGCCTTAAAGCCAACAGTTTTCCTAGCAGATAAAAGCTGCAAGTCAGAGGAACGTTAGTTTACCTGAAAGAATTTTACTTTTTAGACAACTTTTCCGTATTGTGTCCATTCAAAGTCTACCTGCATTCACAGGCCTAATAAAAGGAGAATAATTATTTATCAAAACCTCCTAAAGCAGGCTGAACATCAGAGTAAAAAGAAAAAGAACCAGTAAAATTACTAAGCAAGGGGTTTAGAGCTACCACCCTTATTACTTGGGTCTTGCCCAGACAGTGTACCAGATCTAGTATAAATTTCTATCAGGACACAGGAAAGCAAACCTTTAACCAACTGTATGTTTTATTTGAAGTCTCAGGGCACTTAGAAATTGCCTCATGAGTGTAAGGAGGTTTAATTGCAAAAGCAATGAATTTGAAGGGCTGAAAATGAACCAGAATGGGAAAGAAAAAAATCTTGTATGTGGTCTGAGCACTGGGATTAGCTTATGGAAAGTTAGCATTTTGAAGTATGTTTGGCTTCCCTCCACTGGTCTAAGAAGATTCAGTTGATTTTACTAATTTCCAAGGCATAAGAAAGTTCAATGAATTTGACCTCCTAGCTGGTGCTTGTAAGAATTCTGGTAGCATAGTGCCTAAGGCATTTGACTACTAACCAGAAGGCTAGAGGTTCAAACCCACCAGCCACTCCTTGGAAGGAAGGTTGGGCAATCCTACTTCCATAGTGATACTGCCTTGGAAACCCAAGGAGGGGTCGCTATGATTTGGGGCCGACTCGACAGCAAATAACAACAACAACAACAGCTGGTGCTTGTACATGAGGAGTCTATTTCTTTTGTCCCTTAAAATCCTACACAATACTTTGGATAGTATTTTAACTTTAAGATGACATAGGGACAGGTACTGTTTCATGTGTACGTGATATCAATTAACATTTACCATGATCAAGTAGGCAGAAAACCTGCTTACAAAGCTGAAATAAATTGCTGGTGTTCTGACCTAGGAGAATATGTCTAGAAATGCTAATAGAAGGATGGAAAAAACGTAATACCTCTTTACCTCTACTGCTATTACAGTGTAATTTTTTTTGTTTTTCTGTAACTAACTGAATCAGAGCATCCAATAAGTGTTACACAGGATGAATGTATTTCTGTAACAGATGTTGCTACCATTGAATATGGTAGAATGTAGCAGGTAGGAAGTACAATATGCTAGGTATAGTGGGAGCTGCCATAGGGGAACACAACCTGTTGGTCTTAGACCCATGAACAGAGCACTGGACTCAAAGTCAGGTGACCTGCATTTTGGCCTGTCTTTACCTGTAGTAAAGAATTGTAGTAAAGAATTGAGATTGCTCTTTCTGTAACATGCATCAATAACACATACACTGAAGTGAAGACTGTGTTTGCAAACCACTACCCAGGTATCATTTTGTTTTACTGTTGTGGGTTGCAAATTGCTATGATACTGGAAGCTTTGCCACCAGTACTTCAGCAGGGTCATTCATGCTGGACAGAGTTCGGTGGAGCTATAATACTAAGACAGATGAGGAAGGAAGGTTTGGTGATCTACTTTGGAAAAGTAGCCAGTGTAAACCCTATGGATCACAGCAGAATTTTGTCCACTGTAGTGCTGGAAGATGAGCCCAAACATCCCAATGAACATGAAGATAGCACAGTACTGGAAAAATGTTTTGTTTTGTTATACATAAAGATTCCATGAGCTGGAGCCAACCTGACAGCAACTAACAACACACTAGAAGAGAAAGCAAAACATCAATGCAGTACCTTGCACACTGGAGCCTTATGAGGTGGGCTTTATTCTTCCCCTATCCTTTATCCAGCAAAAAATTAAAACAAAACTGGTTGCCACTGAGTTGATTCCAGCTCACGGCAATCCCATGTGTGTCAGAGTAGAACTGTGCTCTATAGAGTTTTCAGAAGTAGATCACCAGGCCTTACTTCTGAGGCTCCTCTGGATGTATTCATATTGCCAACATTTTGATAGCAGTGGAGTGTGTTAACTGATTGTGCCACCTGGGAACTTAATCTAGAAAACAAAGATAATTACGCTATTTTTCCCTCCTCCTTTAAGTATTTCCTTTATCTAGCCAGAGATTCTTCAGTGAAATAGCGAAGTTTCCTTCTTCTTCTTCTTTTCCGTAAAAAGTCAAATATCAAGTTTTAGTAATTGTTGAAATTATAGTGCTGAAGGCATTTGCCTGCTAACCAGAAGGCTGGCAGTTCAAACCCACCAGCTATTCCTCGGAAGGAAGACTGGGCAATGTACTTCTGTAGATTCTCCCTCGGAAACCCAAGGAGGGGTCGCTATGAGTTTGATTAGACTCCAAGGCAATGATTTTTTTTTTTTCTAATTTAATTTTTTACCCTGATGGCACCTCATACTTCAAATTCCACTGATTATAATGTCTACAGTGTTGTAATAGAAGTACAGTTGTGAGATCAAAACAAGGGAAAATTCAGAAAAAGCTACACAGTGGAAGTGACACTGGTTTATTAGTAGGAAAATATGGGAAAGTGGAGAGTGCTTGGAAAGGAGAAAAAAGTTGGACAAGGTAGGAACAACTTTCTACACCAACAGTTAAGTACTTGACTATTAACCAAAAGGTTAGCGGTTCAAATTTACCCAGCGGCACTCTCGGAGAAAGACCTGGTTCTGCTCCTTTAAAGATTATGGCCAATAAAACCCTATGGGGCAATTGTACTTTGTCATGTGGGATCGTCTTGAGTTGAAAATCAAGTCAGTGGTCTCTAATAACAACAGCACACTCAATGGGTAGGAAGTATTGGTATAACATCTTTTTCATCTTAAGGTTCAATTGCTGGTTTATTTTGTATTTAGATGTTTTTGGAAAAGGAAAATTAGTAAACACTTATAAAATTGTATTGAATAAATCTAAGTAATGTGGAGAATATGTTTAATATTTTAGTGATTTAACGGTAAAATTTGATGTAATTAGTTTGAGTGAGTATACTTGGCACATAAGTGGTGTTTTTTGTTCCCGTTTCACTGGGCATGACAAAACCCTATCTGAACCATCTGTTTCTGTACGATGTTAACAATCTTAAAGTTGAAAAGAGGACAGATGTGTTTGTGCTTGCAAACCTTTTCCTTAACTATGTTCAATGAAAAAATTACATGCCTGCCTTTGGTCATATACCCATTTATTGATTATATCTTTCTGGTGAAAAATAAAAGTTTTCTTCAATTTGATAAATTCTTAACTGGGGCTAAAGTTCAGTATGTGCATTTTATTTTTACCTTTCTCAACCCTCCATTGTCCAGGGTACTTTTTATTATTTTTGTTAAATCTTGTACTATTTGTTATTTTTGTTTGGTCTCATATTAATCTTTCTTCCAAAAAAAAAAAAAAAATCTAAGCTCAGCATACTGATCCACTTAGCTGAAATTTTGGCCCAATTTTCTACCTTCAGAATCTTCTTGGATAATTTCAGTGTACTTAGCATTTTTCCTAAATGTGGCTGTAGAATCATCCACAGTATTCACTCAGTCATCATAATATGTTTTTGTTTTATTGGGTTTCAGGATTTTCTGTGGTAAACATCCAATAACTTGGGCTTCCTAAGTTCCTTGCAACTTTGAGAAATGCATTTTTTTAAAGAAGAAAATCTCTGGTGTCAGAGTAAGCATACTGTTCTAAGTATGCTGGGTTCTGATTGATCTAGTCTTCTGTTTAGATGGAAAATGCTTCATAACACAGTCAGTGGTTCTGACAAAGCTTAGTGTTAATTTTTAGCTTCTGCTGCTCATGATATCACTTTATTACCATTATGTCATGTCATCTGATTTTAATTTCTAGTTTTTATCCAGTGAGTGTAGTGCATATTTAGCCAGATAGAGATAAAGTGTTATGAAGTGCGATGGTTCGAGTTGTTTGTCAACTTGGCTGGACCACAATTCTGAGTGGTTTAAACAGTTGTGATGTAGGTTATTTCCATGATGAGATCAGATGTATATGTTTTGAGCAGCCAATTAGTTGAAAGGGAGTTTCCCTAGGGGTGTGGCCTGCTTCCAATATATTTAAGAACATCCTGGGAAAAAGAGACACCTTTCTGTGGATTGGGATCCTGTTGTGCTGCCTACAACTGTTTGTGAGTGAACAATCTACCATTTGGCCTGGAGATCTTGGATTTGTCATTTGTTGGAGTCAACAGCCAGTCTATTGTCTGCCAACCTTGAGCTTGTCAGCCCCTGCAGCTGCATGAGTCGATAAAAGCCTCCAGCTTGACATTTGATTCCAGAACTTGGGACTTGCCAGCTTCTTTAAGTGTGTAAGCCATTTTCTTAAGATAAATTTCTCTCTCTTACTCTCTATAAGCTTTACTGGTTTTGCTTTTCTAGAGAACCCAGCCTAACACTTGGAGTAAAGATGTCACTTTGAAGATCAAGGTCCATCTAACCCAAGCCTTGGTATTTTCAATTGCCTCATATGCATGTGAAAGCTAAACAATGAATAAGGAAGACTGAAGAAGAAGAGTTGATACCTTTGAATTGTGGTGTTGGCAAAGAATATTGAAAATACTGTGGACTGTCTGAGGAATGAACAGATCTATCCTGGAAGAAGTGTAGCTGGAATGCTCTTTGGAAGTAAGAGTGGCCAGACTTTGATCATGTTGTCAGAAGGGACCAGTTTCTGGGGAAAGATATCATGCTTTGTAGAAAAACAAAAGAATCCAAACTCACTGCCATCGAATCAAATCCGACTCATGGTGACCCCTCCTGGGGTTTCCTAGGTGGTATCTCTATGGAGGTAGATTGCCCTGTCTTCCTTCTGAGGAGTAGCTGGTGGGTTTGAACCACCACCCTTCTGGTTAGCAGTCAAATGCCTTAGGCACTATGACACCAGATCTTCCAAAAGGAGGAAGACTCTCAATGAGATGGATTGACACAGTGGCTGCAACAATAGGCTCAAGAATAGCAGATATTATGAGGATGGTGCAGGATGAGGCAGTGTTTCTTCTGTTGCACATAGGTTGCTATAAGTCATAGCTAACTTGATGACACTTAACAACAATAATAGAGATAAATTGCTCAGTGGAAATTATAACAATTTTGAATTCTAAATTGTAAAAATTACAATGGTATTGGTTTAGCTTTCAAATAATTCATTCACTTTGGTTCCTTAATTCCCCCTCCTGGCAAAGTACTGTCCATATCAGTCAGTTTATGCTAAGTTATGATGTAGTGACAAACGATCTGAAAGCTTCAGAAGCTTACAATAACAAAACTATATTTCTCATTTGTATAACATATTTGTAGCTCTATTCCACGTCCTTTTCACTTGGAAGGAACAATGAGAATATAACAATGGTTGTTGTTGTTATGTGCTGTCAAGTTGGACCTGACTCATAGCGACCCCTCCTTGGGTTTCTGAGGTGGTTATCACTACGGAAGTAGATTGCCCAACCTTCCTTGAATGGATCATCAGGTTTTGTGCAGAAGTGGCCCATGTCATTTCTATTATATTTCATTAGTTATAGTAAGTCACACGATCCATGTTGATGAGGGAAACCCAATAGGAATGGAGCCAACAGACAAGAGCTGATATAAACAGAACCAAAACCAAAACCAAACTCCCTGCCGTCGAGCCGATTAGACTCATAGAAGACCCCTCCTTGGGTTTCCAAGGCAGTATCTCTATGGAAGTAGATTGCCCAATCTTTCTTCCCAGGAATGGCTGGTGGGTTTGAACTGCCAGTCTTTTGGTTAGCAGTCAAATGCCTTAGACACTAGGCCACAAGAGCTCCCATATAATATTGAGGAGGCAGGGAATATATCGAACAAAAATTCAATCTACTCTCTAATCTTCATTAATACCTCTTCACATTTGGACACAGAGACACATATACAAACAGTCTAACCATAAAGTAATGGGCATGATTTTCCTTAAAACTGTCTTACCTGAAATTCTTTTTGTTAATAGTAGGTCTCTCTTTGACAATTTTTCCAACCTTTTCACCATTGTTCGCAGAACTATGAACATTATTAGAATATCCTCAATAATTTAAGGATGTTGTTGTTGTTTTAGGTGCCGTCGAGTTGGACCCGACTCATAGCGACCCCTCCTTGGGTTTCCGAGGTGGTATCACTATGGAAGTAGATTGCTCCATCTTCCTTCCAAGGAGTAGCTAGTGGGTTTGAACTGCCAGCCTTCTGGTTAGCAGTCAAGTACCTTAGGGTGCTACGCTACCAGAGTTTGAAATTTGAAAATGCCTAGAACTCATTTGTAGGCAATTTTGGTGAATAACATGGGTGATAAAGCATTTTATTAAAAGTGAACATTAACTAAGAACCACACTATTGATTTTCTTCCATGGTTCAAGAAGTGACACAGAAAGTCATTCCAAAAGATGAATTCCAATAATGCTTTCAGCAATGGTCATTTGAATTAGAATATGTATATAATATTATGGGGTAAACACTTCAGAGGACAAAAACTCACTTAGATGCTTATGTGCTTATGTTTTGTTAATTTTATAAAGAATACAGTAAAACGATGGGATAATGTGAGTTCTGACAAGTTTTGGCTATGAGTTACCATTCTCCACCTATGTGGTGGGGTTTGACTGAGATAAGTATTCACTGTTCAATGTATGGTTTTTAAAATAATAATTAGTCTATTACTACACATCTAATAAATGAAAATGTGTTTGTTCACATAGTAACTGAAAGATGGAATGAAAAAAGTGGTTTTATCTGAGAAATTCCTACTTCTTCAAGATTCAACATTAAAAAATATTCATCACCCATGTTCATCACAGCACCATTTACAATAGCCAAAACATGCAAACCACCTTGGTGTCCATCAATTGAAGAATGGATAACCAAACTATAGTACATACACACAATGGAATACTATGCAAACTTAAAGAATAACATAGAGTTTGCAAAACACCGCATAACATGGATGAATGGGAGGACGTTATGCTGAGTGAAATAAATCAATCACAGAAGGACAAATATTGTATTAGTCAGTTATTGTAAAAAGTCAAGGAAAAGTTTATATATGGAAGGAAATTTTCTTTGTTGGTTACCAGGGGTGGAAGGGGAGGGTAGGGTATACTGTTAGATAGGTAGAGACAAGTATTGATTTGGGTGAAGAGAATGGCAATGTACCAAATGTGAGTGATCAACAAGGTGGCATTGAGGAAGAGGAAGACATAGAGAGGTACATGGGAGGTACAGACAACAAAGATGAACCCTTTTGCATGTACAGTACTGCGTCGTCAGTGAAGGCAAACATGGCTATATGGGTGGATAGATGGGTAGACAGGCTGAACTATTAGGTATGACTATGTAAGGGGGAATGTGCCCAAGACCATGTATAGGGTTGGCAGAAAATGTTTCAACAAGTGTGTTTGTATGTTCTGTAAGAATTCCCAGGTGTATAGTAGAGCTGACAAAGAAAAAGTTTGTAGTCACTTCTTGGCCACAGCCAGCTACCCAGAGGGAGTGAGTGGTTGAACCTGTGGGATTGGGACCATAGTCACAGTGGTCATAAAGCTCAATTGGCATACCACACAAAACATTGTTCCACCTCTTACTTTGGCGAGTAGCGACTGGGATCCTAAAAGCTTGCAATCAGCCATCTAGATGCAACGATGGGTCTCTCCTCATCCAGAGCAAAGAAAAATGAAGAAAACTAAAGACACGGGGAAACAATTAGTCCAAGCGACTGGTATACCATGCGAACCTCAGCCTACACGACTATGAGAACAGAAGAACTGGATGGTGCCTGCCTACCACTGTCAACCACTCAGAGGGGGATATATGTGGGAGATCCTGGATAGAGTGGGAGAACAATGAGGGAAAAAACTCAAAATCATTTGGAAAAAAAAAAAAAAAAAAGGACCAGGTTTGCTGGTCTTATAGAGCCTGATAGAACCACTGAGACCATGGCCCGTAGCTGCCCTTCAGGTCTGGAATCAAACCCACACCTGTGGCTTCCAGCCAAACAAAAGACAGATATATGAGCTGAACATTTACACTAGGTAGATACACTCCTTGGAAAGAACAATCATGGGAAAATAGAAGGGCTGTGTATACACAGGGACATAGCCCAGGGGGCAGAAGTACATGGAGGGATGGACACAGGGAAGAGGTAACTATGGGGAAGAAGTGGGAGGGAAGCTATTGCATTGTGGTAAATTGTAGTCAATGTCATGAGACAAAGTGTATGTGAGCTGCTATATGGAAAATGAATTTGCTCTGTAAACTTTCACCCAAATCACACACACACACACACACACACACAAAGAGTACAACTTTCTTCCTCTTAGCTATTAGGTTGAGTCAGATGTGAAGGCCAATACACAAAGGAAAAACAATAGGGAAGAGAGAGATGTCCCAGATCTAGAGATGAGAACATGAAAAGAAAAGGAAATACAGAGAAGGGAGATTAAACATTTGGAAATGCAAATAAATTACATTATGAAATGCATAAAGTGATAAGAGAGGATAGGAAAACTAGATATAGGCCAGGTTATGATTAATTTTATGTACCATAAAACAATTGCCATTGAGTTGATTTCGACTCATGGTGACCCCATATGTGCATAGTAGAATTATGCTCCACAGGGTTTTCAATGGCTAATTTTCCAGAAGTAGATAAATAGACCTTTTTTTTTCATGGTGCCTCTGGGTGGACTTGAACTTCCAACTTTTCAGTTAGCAGCCAAGTAGGTTAGCTGTTTGTACCACCCTAATAAGGATTTAAGACTTTAACAAGACATGTTGGAGGAAGGCTTTGAAGAATTTTAACCAGAAGAGGTTATAATAACGAAGACATCTTAGTTGATATTAAAAGGTTTCCTTACCTGCTTTCTTTGTTGGTTTTCCCTTAGTACTTATAGCATTCAAAGAAGGTGTGCATGTTAGTTAAATAGGATATTGACACACAGATCTACAACACAGTCCTGTAAATTCATTTAGAGCAAATTTTTATGTTGGATAATCTACATTTCATCACAAGGAGGAGGTATATTAACTATTAAAATAATGGAGATCAAAATGGAAAGTGAACCACACAGTGTACATGGTATCAATGTCTAATGTGCTTGAGGAATGGAATTGCCTAAGAAACTGTTGTCCAGATATCTGATTACAAAAAGGCAACCTTTCTTTGGGAACCTATCTTGGAAAGTATATGTGTAATTACATCATAATAGCTGAGCAGATGCACTTGGTTATAATTCAATGTTTTGTTTATACCACTTGCTACTCCTATGTTTGTAAATAAATCTTTAAATGGGTGCATTTTACAAAAATATTTTGGGCAAAAAAAACTCCCCTTTGATTATAAGAATAAAGAAGTGGAAAATTCAGGTTGAATTTTAATTCAGCTCAACTTTGCTTAAAAAATAGAAAATGAGAGAATTTCTCTGTTCTTTCTGACAGCGTATAAAAGGTGATTGATTAATGCATTTTAGATGGATAAGATTGTAGACATGTCCCTGCCATGCTCAGAACAAGTCAGGTTGTGTTAACCAGCTGGGCTGACGCTAGGGCTCACTATGTTTAACACGATAAGGAAGTCATGTTTTTCTGCACGTTCTGTGAATACAAAATGACGTGATTCCCAAAAGACAAAAATGTACTTACCCTTTGCAGGCTGGAACATGCCTCATGGGTATCACTTTAATGTTTGCTGCTGTGGCAAAGGCAGTGTTGAAGAGGATACAGGGAGATTTTGGTAAAGACATACAGGTAAAATTTTGTAAAACTGTATCTTTTTTAGAGGTTTATCAATATCCAACATTTTACAGAGAATTTTAACTTACAGTTGATCTGGCTTAAAAGTGAATCATTATTAGGTAAAAAATATACATCATGTTATCCAAGTTCTTATTGCTACGATAATATTAACTTTAATAATTTGTCATACTTGCAAAAATTTGGGCAGATGTTAACATGGTTCTACACCTAAGATTCATCATAAATGCCACCACTGTGTAAAGACTTGCCTGGCTCCAATTACTTCCTCATTGGTACATATCTTTATACAAACTAAATATTTGTTGAACGAATTATGTTGCTATCCACATTAGACATTCATTGTTTTTGCATTTGTTATTGAAATAAAATAAACTACCATAAAATTTAACCTTTTAAAGTACAATTTATGGCTTTTTGTATATTCACAAAGTTGTGCAACCATCATCATTATCTAATTTCAGAACTTTTTTGTCACCCCAAAAATCTCTTCTCCCCTGCTTCTCAGCCTCCAGCAAAATACTAATTTACTTCCTGTCTCTGTGGATTTGCATATTCTGGACATTGTATATAAATGGAAGCATACAAACTGTGGCCATTTTATTCTTCATTTCTTTGGCTTCCCATATTGTTTTCAAAGTTCATCCATATCATAGCATGTGTCAGTGCTTCATTTCTATTTATGGCCAAATAATATCCCATTGTGTGCATATACTACATTCTGTTTTCCCTTCATTAGTTGATAGACACTTGGGTTATTTCCACATTTTGGCTATTATGAGTAATGTACTTTAAGCATGCTTATACAAATTTTTGTGTGGAACATGTTGTACATTACAAACTATTACAAATTTTTATTAAAGAACTATTGTAACATGAAAGAAGGAACTATAGTAGCACAGTGATTAAGGCATCTGACCAGAGGTTGGTGGTTCAAACTCACCAGCCACTCCGTGGAAGGAAGACTGCGCAATCTACTTTTGTAAAGATTTACTGCCTTGGAAAACCAATGGGGGTTGCTATATGAGAATCAACTCGATGGCAGTGGGTTTGGTTTTTTTTTTTTTTTTTTGGTAGAACATGAAAGGAGTCCCTGAGTGGTGCAAATGGTTAAGTGCTAGACTGACTGCTGACTAAAATGTTCAAGCCCACCCAGAAGCCCTTGGGAGTTTTGCTGATCTGTTTAAGAAAGCTCACAGCTTTGAAAACCCTATGAAACAGTTCTACACAAATGGGGTCACCATGAATTGAAATCAACTCAATGACACCTAATAATAACAACAACATAAAAATTAAAATACAAAAAGATGTTATTAACATTTTTTAAAAAAATTTCCTTTTAGATTTCTCCAGTTACTTCTGGAATACTTGTTCTTAAAAAAAGCAGATTTGGTGTCATAATATGCATACTGTTCTGTAGTCTGTTTTTCATCTTACTTACCCTATAGTAAAATATATATTATGTATGTATATTTCTGGGCCAATATTTTTAATACTGTGTATGTCTCTACTTTTTATTTTAATTATTAATTTACTTCTCTGTGCATTAGGATTAAATTTCCTGAGGGCAATTACTTTGTTTTATTCCTCATTTCCATCCCTTTTCTTTCCTTCCAATTGAATAGTAGCTATCAAGTAACTGGAGTAGTCTTTCAACAAATATTTGCTGAAGTGAATTTTTAATATACATAGAATCATAGAATGTTAAGATTGAAAGGAATCTTTGGGGTAAACTGGTTTTGTAAATAACACGGGTGATGAAAGGTTGGCTGTTCAAACCCACCCAGAGGTGCCTCAGGAGAGAGAACTGGCAATCTGCTTCTGGAAAGTCACAGCCTTGAAAACTCTATGGTTTCCACACATGGACTGGCCATAAGTCAGAAGTGACTCAATGTCAACTAACTAACTAACAACAACCAAAATAGCATTTTAGTTAAAAAGGAATTTTAACTAATGACTACAATTTTTGTTTTTAAATCTGCTACTTAAGTACTGCTAAATTATATATATATATATTTTATTGTGATTTGGGTGAAGATTTACAGAGCAGATTCACTTTCCATACAGCAGTTCACATATACTTTGTCTCATGTCATTGACCACAG
>NW_006921695.1:6376923-6386433 GCF_000298275.1 Orycteropus afer afer | reverse complement strand
AGAATCCTAAAATCAGCACAGGAAAAACAAAAAGTTACCTACAAGGGGCAACTAATAAAACTAAGTTCAGATTTCTTGGCAGAAACCATGCAGGTGAGAAGACAATGGGATGGTATATATAAAACCCTGAAAAAGAAAAATTTCCAACCAAGAATTATATACCCACCAAAATTGTCCCTCAGATATGATGGTGAAATTAGGACATTTCTAGACAAGCAGAAATTAAGCGATTTTGTTAAAACGAGACCAACCTTAAAAGAGATGCTAAAGGGAGTCCTTTGGACAGAGAACCAACAACAGCAAACAACAACTGACCATTAACATACATGATGACATAACCCAGAAACCAACGCAGTTACAGAAGTATCCAAAAGTAAATAAGTCTACAAGATTGTAAATAGGGAACCAGAGACATCAATTGACAAATGAGGACAACTAAAAACCATAAAGAGGGAAAAAAAAAACTGTGTAGTTTCAGAACTTCTAAATGGTAGGGAAATCAAGAGAACTGCAAGATAGAATGGACTATTCTAAACTTGGGAAGAAATTACAAATCACAAGGTAATCTCAAAGAAAAATTATAAACTTTTACATCAAAATAGAAAAAGAAGACTAGTACAAATATTTAGCAAATACTAAAGCAATAGCAAAGAAGGAAGTGATAACACGAATTCTAAACAAAATGAGCCTAGCACAGAAAATTTTATGGAAGAAAGACATTAACACCATGAAAAAGCACATAATAAAATGACAGCAACAAATTCATACTTGTTGATAATATCTGACAAGGGACTTACCTCTAAAATTTATAGAAAACTCCAACACTTCAGCAACAAAAAGATTAACAATCAATTAAAAAATGGGCAGAAGACATGAATGGACACTTAATCAAAGAGGATATTCAGTCAGCCAGCAAATATGAAGAAATGCTCACGTTAGCTATCAGAGAGATGCAAATCAAAACAAGAATGAGATACCATCTCATTTGCAAATGACAAAGTTCAACAAGACAGAAAAAAACAAATGCTGGTGAGGATGTGGAGAGATGGCACTCTAACACACTGCTGGTGGGACTGTAAAATGATACAACTACTATGGAAAACAGTATGGCGATTCCTTAAAAAGCTGGAATTAGAAATACCATTTGACCCAGCAATCTATTACTAGGTATATATCCTGTTCTGGTTACCCAGTGCCACTCTGACAAGAATATACCAAAAATGAGATGGCCTGAACAAGCAGGAGTTAATTCTTACAATTTGAAGGCTTTAAGTCCAAGTCAAAGTGCCAGGCTCTAGGAGACGGGTGAAAGCCCCTCAACTTTGGGGCTCAGCTCTGCCTCCTGCTCCAGCCCACTGGAGCTAGAGGGTTTTTTCACGTAGACAGCTGCTGGCTGCTGAGACTGACAAACCCCAGGTTGACAAGTAAAAAGGCAAAATCCCGATGTTACCAAACCACATGGGAGGCCATTAATTCAAGTCCACTGAAAATTCCAAGGTCGGCAGAGCATGGCAGGCTGCTGAACAATGACATGGCTACATGCAGTGTTCATGTGTGCCATAAGTTAGAGACCGTTCCCTAAGCTGCTTCTTATATATGGGAAGCAGACCATATCCCTAAGGCAGCTACTCAGCTGCTTGTGGTAGGTTCCACCATGGAGTTGATTGCCAGTCTCATCATGGGGAATAACTACCACCAGCTGTCCAGCCACTCAAGCCACTCAATCAGGCCCAGCCAAGTTGACACACAAACTTAACCATCACAATATCCTAAAGAAGTGAGAGGCAGGACAAGAACAGATATGTGCACATCCATGTTCATTGCAGCACTATTTACAATAGCTAAAAGATAGAAACCACCTATGTGCACATCAACAGAATAATGGATAACCAAACTGTGATACATACACACAATGAAATACTATGCGACCCTAAAGAATAATATGGAGTCAATTCTGAGTAATGTAGACCCTGCTTGTGAAGTACTTCTCAGTGAGGTTTTCAAGGCTGTGGTCTTTTGCAAGCAAATCTCAGATCTGTCTTCCAAGGGCCTGTGGGTGAGTTTGAGCCACCATCCTTCTGGTAGTAGTCAAATGCTTAACTGTTTGTACCACCCAGGGACTCCCTTTTCTACCTGGACCTCCTGATAGAACTTTATGTAGCATGCAGAACAAATTGTATATCTTTCTTTATGCTTTCTTGCTTATGAGTATTTGCTAATAAGTGTGTCCATGTGAAGGACATAGGGCTGAGATTTGTTTTCATTAAAAATTAGCAGAGATATTGTGGTTGCTCCATATCAATCATCTTGGGAAGCCACTAAAAATAATTGATGCATTTGGATTGTGGTGGTGGTGAAAAATATTGAATATACCAGGGACTGTCAGAAAACAAGCAAATCTGTCTCAAAAGAAGTACTGCCAGAATTGTCTTTAGAAGTGAGGATGGAAAGACTGTCTCTTGTACTTTGGTCACATTGTCAGGAGGGACCAGTCCCTGGAGAAAGATACCATGCTTGGTAAAGTAGAGGGTCAGCAGAAAAGGGGAAGGTCTTCAATGATACAGATTGCGGCAGTGGCTGCAACAATGAGCATGACAATGATTTTGAGGATTGCTCAGGACTGAGCAGTGTTTTGCTCTGTTGTACATAGGTTGTTATGAGTTGGAGATGACTCAACAGCACCTAACAACAACAACAATTGTTATAAAATTGCTTGTAGGATTTTTGCGTACATAAATAAACTTTTCACAGATACTGTTTAAATGTTTTAAATGGTTGTGAGATGACACTGGACCTGGCATTGTTATATTCTGTTGTACATAGGGTCACTATGAGTCAAAACCAAGTTGACGGCACGTAACAACAACAACAACAGCAAAAAGAATCTAAGTGCTTAACTACTAGCTGAAAGGTTGGCAGATCAAACCCAACCAGAGGTGCCACAAAAGACAGGCTTGGCAATCTGTTTCCAAAAGGTCACATCCTTGAAAACCTGATGGAGCAGTTCTACTCTGTGCACATGGGCTCACCATGATTTGGAATCTCCTTGATGGCAATTAACAACAACAACAAAAAGAATCTAAGAGTAAATTACTCAACTGGCTTAGGTAGATTAACAAGCATTGGCTTTATCTAATTTTGAATGTCAGTGGGACCTTAAATCTTTTGCTCCTATTATGGATTGAATTGTCTCCCCCCCCCCACCCCGTTCTGTTGTATTCTAACCTATGTATCTATGACCCTGTTTGCATATAAAGGAGCTCTGGTGGCATAGTGCCTAAGGCATTTGACTGCTAACCAGAAGACTGTGGTTCAAACCCACCAGCCACTCCACAGAAGGAAGACTGGGCAATCTACTTCCGTAAAAGTTTTCCTCCTTGGAAACCCAAAAGCGGTTACTATGAGTCAGAATTGACTCAATGGCAGTGAGGTTTTTTTTTTTTTTTTTTTGGTTTGGATGTAGGGATTGTCCTTTATTATGTTAATGAGGCCACGCCAGCGTAATTTGTTGTTCCTGTAAAAAATAACTCATTGCCATTGAGCCAGACCTGACTCAGAGACCGTTCTTTAGATTTCCTAGGCGGTATCACTACAGAAGTAGATTGCCCAGTCTTCCTTTCTAGGAGTGGCTGGTGGGTTTGAATGGCCAAGCTTCTGGTTATCAGTCAAATGCCTTCTGCACTACGCCACCAGAGCTCCTTGTTGTTCTTAGTCTGTTGTTAGGTGCTGCCAAGATGGTTCCAACTCAAATCAACCCCATGTACAACAGAATGAAACACTGCCTCATCCTGCACCAGCCTCACAATCTTTGCTATGCTTGAGTCCATTGTTGCAGCCAGTATGTCAATCCATCTTATTGAGGATCTTCCTCGTTTTCACTGACTCTCTACTTTATCAAGCATGATATCCTTCTCAGGGAATGGTCCCTCCTGAATATAACCAAAGTACAAAAGTCTCACCATCTTCACTTCTAAGGAGTATTTTGGCTTTATTTCTCCCAAAATAGATTTGTTTGTTCTTCTAGATGTCCACAGTATTGTGCAATACTCTTTGCTGACACCATAAGTCAAATGCATCAATTTTTCTTTGGTCTTCCTTATTCACCATACAGCTTTCACATGCATTTGAGTTGCCACTGTAGGACGGATCCTAAACCTAATCACTTCTGAATTATAAAAATATCAGAATTGACACACAGAGACCCATGCAGGCAGAAGAGGAAGACAGATGATCGAGACAGATGCAGCTACAAGCTCCAGAATGCAAAGGATTGCTGGAAGATATTAGAAGCTGAGATAGACAAAGAAAGACTAACCTCTAGAGTCACACCCTGAATTCAGATTTTCAGCCTACTGAACTGTGAGAAATTAAGTTTCTGTTATTTAAAGCCACCCATTTGTGGTGTTTTTGTTAGGACAGCACTAGGTAACTAACTTCGGTCTCTTTCTATATTTTTCCTTTTCTTCTTTACCATTCAAAAACCCAAACCCACTGCCACTGAGTCAATTCCAACTCATAGCAACCCTATACAACGAGTAGAACTGCCCCATAGAGCTTCCAACGGTATAAATCTGATGAGGAGACTGCCTCATCTTTCTCCCTCAGAGAAGCTGATGGATTTGAACCTGACCTTTTGGTTAACAGCTGAATGCTTTAACCACTGTGCCAACATAACTCTTTTAGCAAAATTATTAAAAGAGGGAGTTGCCACTGAAGTTCTTTGTGACTTAGTGGCAAGCACTTTATTTTGTTGTTCTTTAATTTCCTCCTTACTGTTACTACTGGTTTTGGGAGCCAAGACTAGTGATTAATTGAGCCTCCAACATCATCCCTTGTAGTTTTTGGTCATCAGGGTGGGAGAAGGACGTTGGTAGTTTGATCTGGGGGCTTAGAGTTCAAGGGAGTCAGCTGTAACTCAAGTTCCCAGAGTAGTACCTTGGCTGTCCAGCTTGCTTTGGATTCTGCTTCCTTGACCCCCACCTTTATCTGTCGCTGAAGTTTTAGTTCTGAGGCCAAACACACTGGAATTAGGACTCAGCATGCAGGGTGCTGTTTAGCATTTTGTTCTTGCGTGGGAGCAAATTCCAGGAGGCAGTGTAGAGCACTCTGTAGCCCTGCAGGAAGGGCTTCTTTAGGGAAAAAGAAAAATCCAAAAACATTAGACTCTCAAATGAGAAACTTCCTGCAGTATCTCCAGGACAGTCAGGAAGGGCTAACAGAGATGTAACATTCTGGACTATTTTTATCCGCCTCTCTGTGGGAGAGGAAAACTCTTTGGCTCCAAATTAAAAGCTCATATTCCAAGACTGCAGGAACTAAGATGAGTCCTCAACTCTTCACAATTGCCAAAATGGACTAGACACACAATTTGTGGCTTTTCTAGCTCCCAGCTAGTTTATCCTTATTGGAAAATTCTATCATTTTAAAAGTCAGCCATCAATAAATCCCAAATAAATCCTGACATTGGGATTAATTACATTTATCTCCTTTCAAATATACCATCAATTCTTATAATCTTAAAGTCATAGTCAGAGAGATGTTAGGATGTACTGGTAATATTTTACACCCCTCACCTTGTTTCGTCTTTGTTGTTGTTAGCTGGTGTCAAATCAACCCTTGACTAATGGTGACTTAAGCACGATGGAGTGAAATGCTGCGCCGTCCTGTGCCATCTCTATGATTGGTTGTGCATCAAACTTGTATTTTCATTGGCTGCTTTTCAGAAGGTGAATTACCAGGTCTTTCTTCCTAGCCTGTTGTAGTATGGAATCTCTGTTGAGATCAGTGCATCTTGATAGCAACACGTAAGCTTCCACTGAGAGATAGATGGGTGGTGGCTGTGCATGAGGTGACTTGGCAGGGAATGAAACTCAGATCTCCTGCATGGAAGACGAGAAATCTACCACTGAACAACCACTGCCCTAGCATTCTGTTTTTTACCTTATACTATTTCTGTTCAAAGATTCCCTCGGTGACATAAATGGTTAAGCACTGAACTACTAACCAAAGGCTGGTGGTTCAAATCCACCCAGAGTGGTCTTGATGGTAAGGCCTGTGATAATAGCTTCTAAAAGGTCACCAACTTGACAACCCACAGGGTGCAGTTCTACACTGCACACATGGGATGCCATGAGTAAGAATTGACTCAACAGCAACTAACAGCAACAGTAGCAATTTGTGTTCAACTAGTGCTCTGTTTATTGCCAATGATGAATACCCTGTCCTCCTCTCTGACAATCTTTTTTGCAATCACTTTGGATATTTGAAACATTTAAAAAGAGTTAAATAAAGTGTAGACTTTCCAAAATCTGGACACTGAAGTGGGAAGAATCAGACTATGCTCTGCTTAACATCATTCATGAGCCTATCAGTCCGGGAGCTGACTATCATCAGCTTTTTATCTTTTGCAATTAACAAAGTTTTCATTTGTGACATTATGTTTAAAGAAGTATATTATTTATAGTAAAAGTTTATTTAATTTCTATGAGCTTTATATATAATATAGGAGTAACTCTACCTGTTCTATTTTACTACATGGGGTAGACATGAAGGAACAAGTATATTGTTGTGATTTATATGGCCAATGTGCTAAAATTGTACAGAAAGTGTAAGTTTACTATAATTTATCAACTTCTTCTACCTCCTAAACCCATTGCTATTGAATCAATTTTGACTCATGGCAACCCAATATATTACAGAGTAGAATGAATTGCTGCAAAGGGGTTTCCTGAGCCCTGGTAGTGCAGTGGTTAAATGCTCAGCTACCAATCAAAATGTTGGCAGTTTGAATCCAACCAGCAGCTCTACTGGAGAAAGACCTGGTGATGTATTTGTGTAAAGACTGCACCTTAGAAAACCCCATGTGGCAGTTCTACTGTCAATTGGTGTTGCTATGAGTAAAAAATGACTTGATGGCACCTAACAACAGTCTTTATGGAAGCAGATCACTAGGTCTTTCTTGTAGAGTGCTGCTAGGTGTGTTTGAACTGTCTATGTTTAGGTTAGTAGACAAGAGCAAACTGTGTGCCATCTAGGGACCTGTTGTAGTTACCTAGTGCCACTCTGACAGGAATATATACCACAAATGGGATGGCTTGAACAAATAGGAATTTATTCTCTTATAGTTCAGGAGTCTAGAAGTCCGAGGTCAAAGTGCCATGCTCTAGGGGCTGGGTGTAAGCCCCTTAACCTTGGGCTTCAGCTCTGCATCTTAACCTTGGGCTTCAGCCCATTGAAGCTAGATGCTTTTCTTCACTCAGGCAGCTGCTGGCTGCTGAGGCTGAAAGCCCACAGTTGACAAATAAAACGGCACAGTTCCAATAGTACCAAACGTGGCAGGCTATTGATTCAAGTCTTGAAAAAGTCCCAAGATCAGCAGGGCAACATGGCAGGCTGCTGAACGATGACTCAGGTGCATGCAGGGTTCAAGAGTGTCATAAGCTAAACTCCAATCCCAAAATTTCTTCTTATATAAGAGAAGCAGCTACTCAGCTGCTAGTGGCAGATCCACATGGAGTTGATTGCCAGTCTCATCATGGGGAATAACTACCTCCAGCTGCCTGGTCACTCAACCAGGCCCAGCCAAGGTAACATACCTTAACTACCACAGGACCTCTGATCTACCTCCTAAAAATCCCCAAAACCAAACCCACTGCCATTGAGTCAATTCTGACTTACAGCATGTTTCCAAGGCAGTAAATCTTTATGGAAGTAGACTGACCTATCTTCCTTCTGTGGAGCAGCTGGTGGGTTTGAACCACCTACCTTCTGGTTCAGTCAAATGCCTTAGGCACTGCACCACCAGAGCTCTTTGATCTACCTTCTAGCTGGGAGTTAATGAATCATTCAGTAGTTGTCTAGTAAAAAATTCTCAAGATTGGTACTCTAGTCTGGAGATGAAAAAGACTTAAAAACAAAAACAAAAAACAGGTAGATAAATGAATAGATAGCAGAGTGAGCCTAACATTCATCACTGGAAGAGGAAGGCAGCCTTCCTGGAGAACATTTTGTTCACTGTCCTCTGAATGAATTAGGATCCAGTTAGTCCTTTGTATCTGTGGTCCTTGACCAAGGCTGCCATCTGAGTTAAATGCGTACTTAAATCTAATGTGTGTTTTGTTCTTCTAACCTTATTGTTGTTGTTGTTATATGCCGTCGAGTCGGTCCCGACTCATAGCGACCCCTCCTTGGGTTTCTGAGGCAGTATCACTACGGAAGTAGATTGCCCCATCTTCCTTCCGAGGAGTGGCTGATGGGTTTGAACCGCCAGCCTTCTGGTTAGCAGGCAAGTGCCTTAGGCATTATGCTACCAGAGCTCCCTAGACATAATCAATTATAATGCAAGAGAAATGTGATCAATTTCCCACCTTTTTTTTTTTTTTTTTTTGCCCCAGTTATCTAGTTTCTCCAAGACATTTTCAAGCTATTGTATCTGAGCTAAGTGTTGGAGTTAGAAGTGTTTCTGAGGATGCACATCGACAGAAAAATAGGAATGCCAGGATCAAATAGTACAAAGGGGAGGGTTTTGTAACACTGTGGTTAAACTCTTGACTGCTAACTGAAAAGCTGATGGTTTGGCTGTCTACTTCTGTAAAGATTTACAGCCTTGGAAACCCTATGGGGTAGTTATACTCTACCCTATGGGGTTACTATGAGTTTGACTTGACTCCACAGCAATGGGTTTGGTTTTGGTTTTGGGCTGAAATTTAATTTCTTTAAAACAAACTGAAATGGAGAGAGAAAGAGCAGGAACCAAGGGGACAGAAAGTGTAGGGCATGTGGGTTAACCAAGACATACCAGTGCCCTGGTCAGCTTAATACTGTGGTACTACTTTACACCACTCGTTTATATATATTTTGCCCAACATTTACCTTGGATAAGGGGCTGGGCACTGCTTGGGTAAAGCAGAGGATAGGGCAGAACCTTCTCTCTTCTCTACTGTTAAGGAAATTCACCTCTGGCCCCAAACTTGCAAGTCCTCCTCAACCAAACAAAAGCCCTGCACACTTCTGGAGCAAAGTTGAGCAAGCACCTACTTTCAAATCTAAGATTTACCTGAAGAGTTTTTCTGATCAACAAACTTACGTATAATTTTCTCTATCTTCTTAAATTCCAATGATATTTTAGCAACCCAGTGCCATCCCAATGCTTAAGTCCTTAGCAGCTAACCATAATGATGGTGGTTCAAACTCACCCATTGACTCTGCAGCAGAAAGACCTGGTGATCTGCCCCTGTAAACATTACAGCCAAGAAAACCCTACAGGGCAGTTCGGCTCTGTAACATGGGGTCACTGTAAGTCAAAATTGACTCAATGGTACCTAACAACAACATAGATAGGTATGTGAGGCAACTCTTAATCTTGTGAGGCAGAAGGTGGAAGAGAGAGGAGGAGCCTTTGTGGAAGACAGGTGCGGTGTAGTAAATTACTTAGTGTGGCCTTTCTACCCATAAGTCTTTGTAAACTCCAAGGTGGGATTTTCTATGAGCAACTGAGCAGCTCCTTATTGC
>NW_006921695.1:6373591-6376428 GCF_000298275.1 Orycteropus afer afer | reverse complement strand
AACGGTTGGTGAAAGGGCTGGAGGGAGGCAGCATGTCTGGCCTTGCAGTAATAGGCCTTGGGTTACTGCTGGTAATCCTGTCTTCCTCTCGTGGGATTAGAGGAGGTCAGAACATGTGGTCTCTTTGCCGTTTTTGCAACAGGACTCAATAAAAGAAAGTTTTAAATAATTTTTAAAAATGTTTTAAAATGTGAAAGAGAACTAGATAAATGTTTAAATCCTGTAACTACTGAGAATGGTAACAATTTCAGTTTATGCTTTGTTCATGAGAATTTTCTTTGCAAGAGAACCTACTATATAACGTGTATATACTCTGTTCTTTGAAAAACACTGTGTATTTTAAAAATGTGTGTGATTGGTCATAGGATCAATAAGCCTAGAATTGTTATGGCCCACTATAGAATGAATAAGACACAGACTTTGTCAATTATCTGCTTGCCAATGAAATGATAGAAAAGACCATATACTGCTTTAAAGGTTTTGCAAATTAAATTATGAATATTAGTACCATTGCAGAATTTATGTGTGACATTAAAACCAACATTTACAAAGAGTGGAAATGATTCAGAGGATTATGTTTACAATTGTGGAAGCAACCATCAAATGTAATTAAGAAGCCAAATGTCCTAGTGACTAAGGGCATAAATGAGATTTATGAAATGATGTTGTCCCTGGCATTATTATACTATACTCAGCCTTTTGGGAAATAGCATTTAGTGTTCTGAGTCTTCTAAAAGACTTTATAAATATTAGGTAATTCACCCCCAACTATAATCTCCAGTCATCCAGGTAGTATTTATCACCACAGCTATCCTGGTGGGGAAATAACTTAATCTTGTTCCATTAATTGTTGATTTCATATAGAATGAATACAGTGTTCATCTTTGTTCTTCTCCAGGGGTGGATGTCTGCAAGGGACTCCTCTTTTTGCAGTAGTCGGAGGAAGAGTTTGCCTACAATGGACAAAGAAACAGTAGTATTAACCTGAAACCATGCTTTCATATTTAGGGCTTACTCTACTTTGAGCTCTCAGACAGTATCTATTTGGCTCCTACTCTTCCTTCTTAGAGTCCTTTACTTCCCTGACTGCATGGACTGTACTCACCTAGTCCTTTCAGGATGTGATTCATAGTTCCCACATTCTGGTTGTTGTTACTGGTTGCCATTAGAGATTCTGACTCAGGACGACCTCATGTGTTACAGAGTAAAACTGCTACATTGGGTTTTCTTGGCTGTAATCTTTATGGAAGCAGAATGTCTGGCCTTTTCATCTACAATATCACTGGGTAAGTTAGAACCAGCCAATCTTTAGGTTAGCAGTCAAGTGCAAATTGTTTGCATCATCTAGAGACCTAGAGCCTCCTCTCAAAGGACAAAGATGAAACACAGGAGAAAGATATGAATCACTGGCAAGACCCAAAGCTGGCTGCAGAATCTGAGGCCCAAGTCCCTCCGTGAAGGCTCCACCTTGCTCCATATAATACATTTCTCTTTTCCATAGCAAGGTGCTTCCACCAGCCAGAAACCTGCTATGTAGCAGCCAGAGTGTGGCTCAGACAAGGACTACAACTTGTAGCTGTAATTTTCTAGCAGGAAGAACTTCAATGACACTTCTTGGTTTCACTAGCTTTGTAGAAAGGTCACTGCCAGGTGGTGACTGCTGGCAGGAGTCTTGGGATGATTGTTGCTGTTGTTAGTTACCATTGCATCAGCTCCAACTCATGGCAACCTTACACGTAACAGAACAAAGCACTGCCTTGTCCTGTATCATTTTCATGATCCCTGGTGCTTTTGAGTTTATTGTTGTGGCTTTGTAGTGCCTTCCAAATTACAGGGCTCATCTTCTAGCACTGTATTCCATAATATTCTGTGTGATGCATAAGGTTTTCATTGCCTAATTTCAGAAGTAGATAACCAGGCCTTTCTTTCTAGTCTGTCTTAGTCTGGAAGCTCTGTTGTAACCTTCCCAACATGGGTGACCCTGTTGGTATTTGAAATACCGGTGGCATAGCTTCCAGCATCACAGCAACATGCAAGTCACCACAGTATGACAAACTGACAGATGGGTAGTGGCATGGGATAATCAAGAGTGTGTATGAAAAGTTTTTCTATGAGTAACTTTATTAAATATAAATCATATTCATAGGACCTCAAGATAGTACAAAGCAGCAAGAAAGGAAAATTCACTCAGGTTTAAGAAACACTAGAAATGGTTAAAGTGCTTGGTTGCATTGGTAAATAAATGCTGCCTTAGTTTTCTATTTCCTTTTAGCAAAATGAAACTCAGAATTTTTAATCATGCGGGAGAGCCATTTACAGCAGACATTTTGCACACTTAGACTGCAAGCACTGTTTCTCAAAACTATACATTCTATATTCAGTTTAAGAAAGTATATTTTTGATTGAGGTTAACACACTATTTAAGTTAATGGAAAACATGCTTCAATTGCAGAGTATTTCCACCAGAATTGTTGGATTCTGTACAAAAATCTGTTTCTATTTTGAAAAAAAGTGGTGCTGTTGTGTGACCTAAATATTCTCTGTTCTCTCTAATTTCACTCTTTTTCATGTGCTTGTCTCTTCAGGTACATTCAAATAAATGACAGTATTAATTCAGATGAAAATGCATCTTAATTTTTTAAAAACTTATCTTGTGTAAAATATGAGCTTCATTTCAACATAAGGAGCAAGAGGTACTGCTATTCAAAAGATATTGTTGTTGTTGTTGTGTGCCGTTGAGTTGGCCCCGACTCATAGCAACCCCTCCTTGGGTTTCCAAGGCAGTATCACTACAGATACTGTAGTGATAGGATTGCCCAAACTTCCTTCCGAGGAGT
>NW_006921695.1:6371272-6373491 GCF_000298275.1 Orycteropus afer afer | reverse complement strand
CCAGCCGTCTGGTTAGCAGGCAAGTGTCTTAGCCACTATGCTACCAGAGCTCCCTCAAAAGATATTAGGATTGAGAAAACAGAAGTAGAAAATCTTAGAGAATAACTCTTCAACTCTGCATCAGTTAGCTTTTGCTGAGTAACAAATCATGGAAACCTTTAGTGGCTCAAAATAGCAGCTATTTATTCATGCTGAACCCTTTACCACTGTACCACCAGGACTCTTTCATTAGGCATCACCTACTTGGGGAAACTCTTTTTAAAGTGATAGCAGAAATTCAAGAGGGCAAGCAGGGACCTGTGTTAAACTTAGTGCTAGTACACTGTTATTTCCACCCTCATCTCATTGGCCAAACAGTTCATAATGCCAAGTTCAACAACAACATGATGGCAAAATTTAGTGGGAGGAACTGCAAAGTCAAATGGCAAACCAAGAAAAACAAAGTCACTGCCATTGAATAGTAATCCCCATTGGGTTTGCAAGGCTGTAAATCTTTACCGAAGTAGATTGCCCCATCTTCCTTCTGTAGAGTGGCTGTTGGGTTTGAACCACTGACCTTCTGGTTGGCAGCCAAATGCCTTATCCATTATGCCACCAGAGCTCATTAGTCAAATGACAGAGGCATGGAAATATGAAGGGGAGAAGAATTGGGACCTAATAATTCAATCCATCAGAAACCTCAATTCATTCTTTCCTTTCTGCAGGTAGGGATGTCATCATGGTGTCATTCTCTCTTCTCCATAGGATCAGTAAGTCTGAAAAGGAGAGAAAGGGGCAGAGGAGAGGCATCTCTTCTCAGCAGTGATGTGCTCTGATCTCTGGACATGGCTTTCTCAGAACAGTGGCTCTCAAACATTGGTATAATGGGATTACTAGGGAGGTTGGTGCAGTCAGCCACAGGAGTCCAGATGAGGAGAGAGAACCCAGGCATGCCCAAAGCAGCAGGACAGGAGAGCAGGAGAAAGGAGATTAAAAGCCAAGAACCTGGACAGAGGAGCAGTCAGCTGCAGGGATCCAGGTGAGGAGAGAGAACCCAGGCACGCCCAAAGCAGCAGGACGGGAGATTGGGAGAAAGGGGATTAAAAGCCAGGAACCCGGACAGAGGAGCAGTTAGCCGCAGGATCCAGGTGGGGAGAGGGAACTCAGGCATGCCTAAAGCAGCAAGGCAGGAGAGTGGGGAAAGGGGATTCAAAGCCAGGAACCGGGACAGAGGAGGAGTCAGCCACAGGGACCCAGGTAAGGGTGGTAGGAGAGGTTTCCAACAGAGAGACAAACCTGTCTGTTGGTTTGTCCTACTGTGGTGATGTATCGATGTGAGTTTTGAGGCTAAGCCACTGGTGTTTCAAACCCAGCGGGATGCACATGGTGCACAGGTATCAACCCAGCTTACAGACTGAGACAGACTAGGAAGAAGGAAGAGGCTGTCTACTTCTCAAAGAATTGGCCAGTGAAAACCTTATGAACAACAAAGAAACACTGTTTAATACATTACTGTGCAACTTTATGAATAGTCTGGTTAAGTTGGAAGGCTCTCAAAATAGGACTGGGAAAGAGCTGCATCATCTGAGTAAACCCAGCCTTACTCATATGGATAAGGTAAAGCTTTCACGACCTCCATTTGCTGATGCAGCACCACTCAAATTGAAGAGAAACAGCTGCAGACATCCATTAACCATCAGAACATGGAATGTACGAAGAATGAATCTAGGAAAATTGGAAGTTGTCAAAAAATGAAATGGGATGCATAAAGATTGATATCCTCGGCATTGGTGAGCTGAAGTGGACTGGTTTTGACCACTTTGAATCAGACAACTATATGATCACTATGCTGGGAATGACAGTTTGAAGAAGAATGGCGTGGCATTCATCATCACAAAGGATGTTTCAAGATCTGTCCTAAAGTACAATGCTGTCAGTGATAGGATAATATCCATATTCCTACAAGGAAGACCCATTAATATGACTATTATTCAAATTTATGCACCAATTACCAAAGGCAAAGATGAGGAAATTGAAGATTTTTATCAACTCCGCAGTCTGAAATTGACCAAACATGCAATCAGGATGTGTTAATTATCACTGGTGACTGGAATGCAAAACTTGGAAACAAAGAAGAATCACTGGTAGTTGGAAAATTTGGCTTTGGTGACAGAAATAATGCTGGAACTCGCATGGTAGAATTTAGCAAGACCAACGATTTGTTCATTGCAAACACCTTT
>NW_006921695.1:6358330-6367423 GCF_000298275.1 Orycteropus afer afer | reverse complement strand
TAATTGGCTTTGTCTGCTCAATCCTCTCTTTGAAATCTTCTGTTCAGCCCTTTTATCTTGTCATTTCTTCCATTTGCTTTAGCTACTCTTTGCTCAAGGGCAAGTTTCTGAGTTTCTTCTGACATCCATTTTGGTCTTTTCTTTTTTTCTTGTATTTTTAATGACCTCTTGCTTTCTTCATGGATGATGCTTTTGATGTTATCCCACAATTTTTCTGGTTTTCTGTCATTGATGTTCAATACATAAAATATATTCTTTAGATGGTCTCTAAATTTAGGTGGGATATATTCAAGATTAGATTTTGGCTCTCATGGACTTGTTTTAATTGTTTTCAACTTCAAGTTGAACTTGCATATGAGCAGTTGATGGTGTGTTCAATAATCAGCTCCTGGCCTGGTTTTGGCTGAAAATTGAGCTTTTCTATTGCCTCTTGCCACAGATGCAGTCAATCTGATTCCTGTGTACTCCATCTGGAGAAGTCCATGTGTATAGCTGCCATTTGTGTTGTTGAAAATAGGTATTTGCAATGAATAAGTTGTTCCTGCAAAATTATATCATGTGATCTCCAATGTTATTTCTGTCACCAAGGCCAAATTTTCCAACTACTGGTGATTCTTCTGTGTTTCCAACTTTTGCATTCCAGTCACCAGTGATAAGCAACACATCTTGATTGCATGTTCGGTCAGTTTCAGACTGTGGAAGTTGATAGAAATCTTCAATTTCCTCATCTTTTGCTTTTGTGGTTGGTGCATAAATTTGAATAATAGTTGTATTAACTTCTCTGCCTTGTAAGCATATGGATATTATACTGTCACTGACAGCATTGTTCTTCAGGACAGATCTTGAAACATCCTTTGTGTCGATGAATGCCATGCCATTCCTCTTCAAACTGTCATTCCTGGCATAGTAGATCATATGGTTGTCTGATACAAAATGGCCAAAACTGGTTCATTTCAGCTCACTAATGCCTAGGATATCAATTTTTATGCCTCCCATTTCATTTTTGACAACTTCCAATTTTCCTAGATTCATACTTTGCACATTCTGTGTTCCGATTATTAATGGATATTTGCAGCTGTTTCTCCTCAATTTGAGTCGTGGCACGTCAGCACATGGAGGTCCTGAAAGACTTACTTTATCCATATTATTAAGGTTGGTTCTACTCTAATGAGGCAGGTCATTCCCAGTCCTATTTTGAATGCCTTCCAACCCAAGGGGCTAGTCTTCCTGCACTGTGTCATACAATGTTTCCAGGCTATTCATAAAGTTATCCAGTAATGTATCAGACACTGTTTCTCTGCTATTCATAAGGTTATCCCTGGACAATTTTTGAGAAATGGATGGCCTCCTCCTTTTCCTAATCTGTCTTAGTCTGTAAACTGTGTTGAAACCTGTGCTCCATGTGCAACTCTGCTGGCGTCTGAATCACCAGTGTCATAGCCTCAAGCCTTACAGCAATTTACAAGCCTCACAGGATGAACTGACAAAGTTTGTCTCCGTTAGCTGTTGGAAACCTCTGCACCCTCCTCCTACCTAATTCTTACCTGAAACCTGTCACTCTGTGTTCCCTGGCCACTCTTGGTCCCTCCCTTTCCTGGCTCTGGGGGGGGGGGTGTCTAGCCTTGCTTCCATATATATATATGGTGTGGGGGGGCACAGTAAGCAACATCATGAGAGAGAGAGAGAGAGAAATTTGTCTCAAGGAAATGGCTCATGCAGTTGTAGAGGCTGTCAAACTGGAGGCTTATCCAACTCCCAACTCATGTAGCTGTAGGGATTGACAAACCTAAATTGGCATGCAATACAGCAGGCTGCTGGCTTCAAAGGCTGATGTATTCAAGATTAGCAGGTAAAATGGCAGGCTGTTGGCTTACAGGCTGTCAAGGCAACAATCCCAAGATTAGTAGGCAATAAGGCAGGCCACTGCACTGGTTCAAGTCCTGGAATCGGCAATCAGATGATGAAGAGCCTGATGCAGGATCCAGATTGAGTAAAAATCCCACACCACTAGCATAAGGTTAATTGAGGTGAGTTTTGAGCTTACTTTGTTTTTATGTTTTTGGTACACTTGACTTTATTTTGGAGCACTTTTTGCCCCAGTTTTTCTGTTTTATTTTAATCTTTTTTTGGGGGGTGAGAAGAGTTTGGGGTATAATGTTATTTGTATTATTTTCATATTTTGCTGTTAGTGGTAGAGAAACTTTAACATCGCTGATCTTAGTTACGCTATATTTAGGCAAAAAACCATATATATGTATATTTCCTTTTTCTCAATTTCCTTATTTTTCAACTACCATTAATTTTGTGTATTATTTTTCACTGTCTCTCTCCTCTCCCACTGCTCTCCTCATGTCCTTGGAGTTTTTTTTTTTTTTTTCTTCTTCTTCTTTTTTGTTGGGACTCAGGCAGTGTGGCAAATATATATTGTATTACTGTTCCACAATACCCTGCTCCTTAGGATCCCCATACAGGAGGTGTATACTTCCCTGTCCCATTGCTGTTGAGTTTGGTTTTGTTATTTATTTTAACCAGTGGAATGTGAGTAGACATGGCATTCGCCATGTTCAAGTAAAGCTTTACATTTATTTCTGTAGGTTGGCTTCATCTCTTTGTTTCTGCCCTCTGCCATGAGGAGCGGCTCTGGCTTCCTTTTATATAATGCTCTCAGATTTCATGATGACTTACACTGACTTACTTGAGGCTCTCTGTACTGTTTTTTTATTTTATTTTTTTAAATTTTTTATTGTGATTTGGGTGAAAGTTTACAGAGCAAATTCATTTTCCGTACAGCAGTTCATACACACATTTTGCCTGAAGGCATTGACTGCAATTCCTCACAATGTAACAGCTCTCTTCCCTGTAGTGTTTGTTTTTAATACATTTGCCCAGTCTAGCTGTTTCCTGTAAGTGGGATCATACAGTATGTGTCCTTTTGTGACTGATTTATTTCAGTCAGCATAATCTTTTCAGGGTCCATCCATGTTGTATAGAAGCTATTTTCTCTTGAGTACTCTGTTGTATTCCCTCTAGAATAATTTTTCAACACATTTTACCTCTCATTTAAAACACTGTAAATATTCTGGAAAAGCAGATTGCCTAATATTCATCTAGGACAGAAGAATCCCAGATCTCAGAGGTAAAGTGTATGTGTAACATACCCTGAAGAATGAATGACAATCTGCTTCAATATTTGTTTCTTTATTTCTTCTTCTCCCCTCACTCACTGGGTTGATTTTAAATACTTTTTTTTTTTCCTTCTCTCATATGCTTCAATTCTTTCATCAAAGAAATATAAATTATGGCTTTTGGTTTCATTTTGACCCAGATTCTTGAAGACAGATAGTATAATTTCCAACAAAGCTCTTCATTAGGATAAAAATCCAACAAAACAACATATTTTTACATATTCCGTGAGTACATGGCAAGAAGACTCAGCTTGCAGAGGGTAAGGTAACAATTTTGAAATCTTGTAAAATAATGTTGTTGTTGTTGTTGTTATGTGCCGTCGAGTCAAACACGACTCATAGTGACCCCTCCTTGGGTTTCCGAGGCAGTATCACTACGGAAGTAGGATTGCCCAACCTTCCTTCCGAGGAGTGGCTGGTGGGTTTGAACCGCCAGCCGTCTGGTTAGCAGGCAAGTGTCTTAGCCACTATGCTACCAGAGCTAATAGCATCTAGTTATTCAAGACCTACTCTGAGGCATTATATATACATTTGATTCTAATAGTAAGCCTGCTGGGAAATGATGATTATCTTCTTTTATGGTTGAGAATTTTAGATCTTAACAAAATCACACAGTCGTGTGATAGACCAACATTTGAGCAAGATTTTCATGATTGCAAATTCTGTTGTCTTGGCTTTCACATCTATGATAGTTAAGGTTATGTGTCAGTTTGGCTGGGCCTGGTTTTGAATGGCTGGGCAGCTGGTTGTAGTTATTCCTCATGATGAGACCGGCAATCACCTCCATGGTGGAATCTGCCATGAGCAGCTGAGTAGTTGCTTTAGAGATGTGCTCTGCTTCCAGTATATAAGGAAAAAAGCTTTGGGAATGGTCTGCAGCTTTTTGGCTTGCTTGGACCCTGCACATAGAAGAGTCTACATTTAGAGCCTGCCATGTTTCCTGTTGATCTTGGGACTGTCTCTGGACTTGAACTAGTGGCCTGCTGTTTGGTACTATTGGGACTGTGCCATTTTATTTGTCGACCTTGGACTTGTTAGCCTCAGTGGTCAGCAACTGCCTGAATGAAGAGACACCTCTAGCTCCAGTGGGCCTGGAGCAAGAGGCAAAGCTGAAGCCCAAGGTCCAGGGGCTTCCCCCCCACCCCTGAGCTTGGCACTTTGAATTCTGACTTCAAGCCTCCAAAAGTGTAAGAGAATAAACTCCTGGTTAAAGCCATCAGTTTGTGGTATTTTCTGTTGGAGCTGCACTAGAGGTAACCAAAACAATACATTATCATGTCTCTTACTTGAAAGAAAGGATTGCTAAATACCTTAAAATCATCGCAAAGCAACTAGTCTTTGACATTTATTCCTATAATATAAAAATTGACTCATAGTGATCCCCATTGGGTAAATATTTACAGAAGTAGACTGCTTCATCTTTCTCCCACTGAGCAACTGGTGGGTTTGGACCATCAACCTTTCAGTTAGCAGCCAAATTCCTTAGAAGCTCTGGTTCTGTAGTGCTTAAAGCATTTTCAAATACAATTCTCTCTCATCCTCTGTTCTATCATAAGCTCGAGAGACTAAATAAAAACTAATAAGTATATATTTTTTACTGTTTCTTGATAATATGTTTTTGTTAGAAAAATTGTTAAACAGGATTTTAAAATAGCTTCTTATTAACGAAAAGAAACTGCTAATAAGTGAATAATCACCACTTCCCACACATCATTGATTAAATCCTTGATTGTGTTTTAGCAGTTTAAGAAGCAAAATCTGAAAAACAAAACTGAAAAATTTGGGCAATTTAGGATTCCCTTAAAGGTTTTTCTCATTATTTATTGCAACCACAAAGGTGGGAAATACTTGCCTTGGTATCAGAGAGTACGTGCTATTAAATTAATACACATCACTATACACTATTTGGATTCCCAGGATGATGCAAATGGTTAACAAGCTCTGCCTGCTAACAAAAAGATTGGAAGTTCAAGTCCACCAGAGACATCTCAGAAGAAAGGTCTGGCAATACACTTCCGAAAAATCAGCCATTGAAAACTCTGTGGAGCACAGTTCTACTCTCACACAGGGGGTCACCATGAATTAGAATTGAGTCCATGGCAACTGGCTTAAGCTATTTAATGTCCTCTTATTTTTTGTTTCCCGATCTAGGCAAGTATATTTTAAATCTGCAGGATGTTCTCTGCTGTTCTTAATGATTAAGTAGGGTCAAATTCTTAAGTGTTTCCTGTAGTGGGTCTTATAATTTCATGTCTTTATTCAACGTAGTGTAAAATAGTAGTTTGGTTTACAATATTGACCCTAAATCAATTCAACTACCACACTGGCTCACTGGAAAAGGACAATATCCCTAGAAGATGATCCTTTCTTGTTTCCATGTCACATGCGCCAAAGACAAATATTAGTGAGCTCAATTCTTTTTCTAGTATTAAATGCCCAATAAAAATATTTTCAACAAATAACTTCTTTAAAAACTCTTGAATATATTGTTTAATAGTTCTCCCAAAGTCACATATTTTTGTAAATATTAAAATATATACATACATATATATGCATAAGGAATTCTGGTGGCACAGTGCCTAAGACATTTGACTGCTAACCAGAAGGCTGTCAGTTCAAACCCACCTGCTCCATGGAAGAAAGATGGGACAATCTACTTCCATAAATATTTACAACCTCAAAAAACCCAGTGGGGGGTGGCTATGAATTGGAATTGACTCGATAGCAGTTGATATATCTATATATCTATCTATATAGATATCTGTATCTCTATATTACATATAGACATATAGATATTTACACATGTCCCAAACTGCTTCCTTTTAAAGCCCAGACAAATGAGAACAAATCCAAAGATCCAGGGGCATCAGGGAGCAACAGGAACATAAAGAGGATACAGTTATCTGGGCGTCCAGGTATGCTGATGGACCACAAGTTCTAAGGATCAAGGTCATAGAGGGAAATCTACTAAACTTGGTCAATCAGAAAATGCTTCTAAAACACATACCATTCACCATAGAGCTCTCTTCAGAAGTGATGTAGAGTCAACCATAGTCTTGTAATAACACTCAAAATGCAATTCTTGTATCATTCTAAAACATATTTAAGTTCTGCCCCCAAATAGGAAGGGCTTGAAAAGCAGTTTAAATAGAGTACATTTATATTATGTAGGGGAGCTCTGGTAGCATAGTGGCTAAGGCACTTGACTGCTAACCAGAAGGCTGGCGGTTCAAACCCACCAGCCACTCCTCGGAAGGAAGATGGGGCAATCTACTTCCATAGTGATACTGCCTCGGAAACCCAAGGAGGGGTCGCTATGAGTCGGGTCCGACTTGACGGCACATAACAACAACAACAACATATTATATAGACACAATCAAGTGGCAAGCCACTGGGTAGGAACTACAGACCCTAACCAATATGTTATGGATTAAATTCTACCTCCCCAAAACATGTGTTGGAATCCTAACAGTTATATCTATGGATGTAATCCTGTCTGGAATTAGGGTTTTCTTTGTAATGTTAATTAGATCATACCCAAATATAGTGGTTTCTAAATGTAATCACTTCTGCATTATAAAAAGAGAACCCAAGATACAGAGATACACACAAGGGTAAGACAGATACCATGTGAAAATTGTCAACAAAACAAGGAATGCCCGAGACTACCTACAAGGACAGAATTGACATGGCTGAGACCCTGATTTGGACTTTTGGCCTCTGTGACTGTGAGAAAAGAAATTTTTGTTCTTCAAAGTCCCCTGCTTGTGACATTTCTGTTACACAATAACAGAAAACTAAGACATAGTATGATTTGAAAATTAGGTAAAGATAGAACTCAAAGTTGTGATCATGGGCTTCACGCCCAACATTTTGTTTAATTTTGGAACCAACATATAGTGCCTACATAAAGGGGCTTATCCTGGCATTTAGAGTCATAAGAAAAATTACATGGTTCTTGGCTTTATTTTCTTCTTACTATCTTAGATTAAGGAATCTCAGTCAAATAAAAAGACATGCTTAATATTACTTCAGAAGATAACCTGAAAATTGAGATGATTACTTCCATAGTAGAGTATTTGTAACAGTTAATTTTGGTCTATGTATCAGTCAGGATAGGTTTGATTAGGCTGTGATACCAAATTATACCCAAGTCCTGAAAACATCAATGGTTATTTTCTGCTTATGTTCTGTGTCCATTAAGGATAGGCAGGGGGGTATCATCCATATTTTCCTCATCAGGCAATCATACTGATGGAGCCAACACCCTATGGAGAGTGACTGTGTCTGATGTAAGAGAATATAACACTATCTCTTGAAAGTTGCTGATTAGAGAGTGACATACGTAACTTCTGTTCATATTTCACTGGCTAAAACCAGTCACATGACAAGGCCTAACATTGAGGTAGAGAGAAAAATAATCTTACCATGATTTTGGAAAGAAAAGATAAGGATTATTGGTTATTAGCCCTAGTGCCTGCCATCATCCATTAAAAAGTGTTAAAAACGGATTCCTTTTTAATGTCTGTAATCTTCTTTATCAATTTAGATTTAGGATTTTAAGGTACAATATTGAAGTTTATAAATAATAGTAGAAATTTTAAGACAACTTGATGTCTACTATATTTACAAGTTTAATTTATTAAGGTTTAGAAGATATACTTAAGTATTTGGAAAGGTTTTTTTTTTTTCTCTTTCTCTTTTTTAGTTGGGTTGTTGAGGTACCCAAATTTATAAATGCAATTTAAAATATTTAAAGGAACTTAATTAAGTTTTTAAATATGTTCATAAATTAATCACAAAAGTAGTAACATATTTTTTGAGTTATAAATGAAGTAATAAGTTTTGCATAGTGAATTTAAAAGTTTAAGGAGAAATTAGGTTTGTGAACTTACAAGTCTTGTAAATAAATAGTAATTCTTAAACCAAAGTAAACTTCTGAACAGATGCTACCCCTTTTTCATATCAACAGCTAACAGTTGTTGTTGTTGTTGCTGTGTGCTGTTGAATAGATCCTGACTCCCAGTGACCCTAATGATAGAGTAGAGAGATTATCAGATCTTTTCTCCTGTGGTGAGTTCAAACTGCTTACCTTTTGATTAGTAGCCAAGAGCTTAACCATTCCATGATCAAGACTTCTTATATTTGTTACTAGTAAGTGCTATTTTATCTAAAAAAAATCTATTGCCATCAAGTAGACTTGACTCATGGTGACCCTGTGTGTTACAGAGCAGAACTGCACCATAAGATTTCTTGGCTGTAATTTTATGGAAGCAGATTGCGAGGCCTTCCTTCCAGGATGCTACTGCTGGGTTTGAATTGCCAAACTTTAGGTTGATAGTCACTGCAAACTGTTGTGCCACCCAGAAACCTGTTCTCATCTATAGGCCTAGATTACTTTCCTTTCTGAGCATTTCAGCCTAAAATGATTATTATAATAAAAAACTATTATTTATTATTATAATAAGTGGTAATTATAATAAAAAAATTATTAGAATTTAAGCATGAAGGATTTACTACAAATGTGCATTGGAAGACCTGGAGATGCAGCTGGCTAGATTCCTAGGGGAGGGAATATCTTTTCTCTTTAGCATACATGTTGTTGCTGTTAGTTTCCACTGAGTTGATTCTGACTTACAGTGGCCCCATGTGTATAGAGTAGAACTGCTCCACAAGGTTTTCAAGGAAGGGACCTTTTGGAAGCAGATTGCCAAGCTTGTCTTCCAAGGTGCCTCTGGGTGGGTTTGAACTGCCTGCTTTTTGGCTACTAGTTAAAAAAACAAACAAACAGGGTTTAGTTCCGGCAAGATGGCAGACTAGGCAGGAGGACTGCACAGACCCTCTTCAACAAAGAAAAGGGAAACCAATTAACACAGACACAGAAGATAATCTTGGACCCCTGAGCCTT
>NW_006921695.1:6336100-6352500 GCF_000298275.1 Orycteropus afer afer | reverse complement strand
TTGAACCACCAACCTTCTGGTTAGCAGTCAAATGCCTTAGGCACTGTGCTACCAAACTCCTTGGCTACTAGTTAAGTGCTTATCTATTGGCACTGCCTAGGGACTCCATTGTTGTTGTTGTTGTTGTTGTTTGCTGTCGAATCGGCCCTGACTTTTAGCTTCCCTAAAAGAGACTTTTAAAAGGCAGAGAAGGAAAAATCATGCTTTCAGTACTGTCTAATATCCTTCTTTCACAAGAATAAGTGTCAGCATAGGTAGTTGATGGTAGTTAGTAAAGCACTTATTTGAGTTAGATGGAGGTGGAGAAAGAAGAGAAGTACTGGATTTGATAAAACTCATTTTTTATAGTCCTTTTAAAGTATGAGCCTATGTAGTGATTTATTTCTTATCAGTAAGAGCAAGTAAGACTAAAAAACATGACATTTTATAAAATGTGTGTGTGTATATATACATATATATATGTGTTTACACACACACACACATATATATATGTATGACTTCATCTGTACCAAAAGATAAATCATAGAGGTTTTGCAAAGACCACAAATCTTTTCATACATGTCAAAGTGTCTATTCCATGTGGCTTAGGAATATGCATAAAGTGGCCATATGGGAAAAAGATTTTGTGGTACCCAAACAAATGAAAGAATAAAGCATCAAAGAAACTACTGAAAGGTTTGACAAGCACTGATAAATATCATGAATTTTCTAATTCCAGTGTTAATGTCTACACATTTTATTTTTCAATATACTTATTATTTTAGAATAGAATTGTACAGAAATTTCTGCCAAAGAACATGAGGTTTGGTATATGATTACACTCTATGCACATATGTATGTGTGTATATATACTAGCGCTAGTCTATTTCAATTTGCCTCCAGTTTGCATATTTCACTAGATGCCTTACTGATTGGCTCTTGTTCTCATGGTAAAACTTAGCCAGGTGCCAACTCTCTTGAAGCAAAGTCCAAACCCTCAGAATAATGCTTATATACTTGATTTATACAGTTTATCTTCCCCTAAATGTTCATTTTAAATTAACTCCACATTGAAGTGAGTGATCCCACTAGTGGCTGACAGTGCTAAAATAGGCTGACTCTGTCTTAATGTCATCAACAATAATGAAAAGAAAAGAAAGAAAAAGGGAAGAAGAGAAGGAAAAAAGACAACAAAAAGAACACCAAAAAGAGTCCCGACATATAAGAAGCCAACCTCATGAAAATTTGAGTTATCACATAATGTTGAACTAGAAGCAAAGAACGTTCTTTCTCAAGGGGCAGGCAATGTGATACTTGAGGTCTATATAATGCCACAGATCCCCTTTCGTCTGCATATTGCACTGCAGAAGTCCCAAACTGTGGCCCACAGACTGTATTTGGCCCTTAGCAGTGTTTCATTTGGCTTGTACAATGTTTAAAATTTTTTTGAGCCAACATTTTTGAAATTGGAAGCTTTCACATAAAGATCCAGATTTCTGGCATCTGTCAAAAAATTAAAAGATCTGGGAACACTGGACTCACATTACCACATTACAGTCTATGGCTGGCTGCATAGCTGCTGCCCTTTTTAACCAGGCATGTATTCTCCAGTCCTCACCAATTCGTACTGCTTTGCAACATGAAGAATATCAGCTGCCACTTATCACTTTACGTGCTCTGTTTCTCTTTAGTAAAAAATGATTTCTCTCTACCAATGTCCTTATCAAAAGTACATAACCAATATGACAGAGTTATATTTTTCAATCTGGTTATTCTTTGTGCATTCTCTTCTCCTTTTCTCTCTCATAGACATTAAGGGCCAATTTCTCTCTCTTGCTCTCCAGTGATGTTGAAACAAGGATCTAAGAAAATTGTTGATTATTTTAAGTGCTGGAAAGGTTCTCAGAGGCATGCTTCCTGGTTTGCTTTTTCTCCCAGAGAGCAGAAAAGTTTGAGTTTGAGGAGAATGGAGAGACTAATAAGAGAGTGCACCAGTTATTGGTTCACAGCTTTGAGCCTACCCCTCTATAGTCAGCCTTGTGACACTTGGTACCAGCCTTTGAAAACCACATTTTTGCTTTGTTGGCTGATTCCTGTGTGGTGCAAATGGATAAATGCTCGACTAACCAAATGGTTGATGATTTGAACCCATGCCTCATAAGAAAGGCCTGGTGATCTGCTTCTTAAAGGTCGTTGTTGTTGTTGTTATGTGCCGTCGAGTCAGACTCGACTCATAGCGACCCCTCCTTGGGTTTCCAAGGCAGTATCACTACGGAAGTAGATTGCCCCATTTTCCTTCCGAGGAGTGGCTGGTGGGTTTGAACCGCCAGCCTTCTGGTTAGCAGTCAAGTGCCTTAGGCATTATGCTACCAGAGCTCATAGCCTTGAAAACCCTATGGACTGCAATTCTATTTGGTAACATGTGGTGTCATCATTAGTTAGAATCTACGGGACCCCTGTTTTGCTTTTGGCTTCTGGCTGCTCCCTGTTAGGCTTTGACAGTAGAGGGCACAAGAGAGAGATTTCAAGGCTGGGAGAGTATGAAGGGACTTGCTCCTTTTTGTTGGTCCCAGTGAGCTTCCTGTTTGCTGTTCTTGTGAGCATCAGCCCAGGATCACTCCTACACTTTTCCAGTAGCAATTCCTCCACAAAGCAGCAGCTAAATAGTTTGTAGTTTTTCCTACACTTAGAAAACCAATTTCACTGTGTGATCCCTCCAACTACATGGCCAGTCTTCAGAGATCTGCATCCCTGCTGCAACAACTCCTCTTCAAATTCAGAGATGCCTATACCACTGAACAGTATACATTCTAGGTAGTCTAAATTCCGATTCATGGGGGCCTCTTTTTCAACCTTCTAAATTTAAATATTCCAGATTCTTTATTTTGTTCCTTCAGCCTTAGGGATGGTAGATGGTTCTTGCGCTTTCTACCTTCAGGATGCCTTAGTGTTTTCTTTTTACTCTTCCACTAAGTAGTTAACAAATTTATATTTAACAATTATTTATGGTATCTTCTCTCTGTTCAAATAATTACTTTTTGACTGGATCCTGATGAACAGAGAGAGAGAGAGAGAGAGAGAGAAAGAGAGGAAGGATTGGCTCGATTTTTCTGTCCATACGGTAATTACTAACCACATGTACTTTAAGTGCTTAAGAGCAAAGATGTCTCTTTGAAGACTAAGGTGTGCCTAACCCAAGCCATGGTATTTTCAATCACCTCATATGCATGTGGAGCTGGATAATGAATGAAGAAGATCGAAGAAGAGTTGGTACTTCAGAGTTGTGGTGTTGGGAAAGAATACTGGAAGTACCATGGACTGCCAGAAGAACTAACAAATCTGTCCTGGTAGAAGTGCAGCCGGAATGCTCCTTAGAAGCAAGAATGGCCTGACTTTGTCTGAGCTACGTTGGTCATGTTGTCAGAAGGGACAATTCCCTGGAGAAGAATTGAGGGCCAATTACGCTTGGTAAAGTGGAGGGTTACGCTTGGTAATGAGTCCCTTGCTTCCTCCAGTACCTCCTTGGTCAGGAGGATACAGTCTCCCTTCTTTCTGCATTCCTGCACAAGTTATGCTTGGTAAAGTGGAGGGTCATTGAAAAAGGGGAAGGCATTCAACGAGAGAGATTGACACAGTGGCTGCAACGATGGCCTCAGGTATAGCAAGTATTGTGAGGTTAGCACAGGACCAAGCAGTGTTTTGTTTTGTTGTACATAAGGTTGCTGTGAGTCAGAGCCAACTTGATGGCACCCAACAACCACGTGTTATTATTTAGATATAAATTAATTAAGTATAATTAAATAAAAAGAGAAAACTCAGTTTCTCAATCACACTAGCCACATTTCAGAGTTTGGCTTGTGGCTACTTTTTTGGACAGTTCAGATATATAGGACACTCCATCAACAGAAAAAAAAATTCTTTTGGACACTGCTGAGGTAGAGGAATGAGAGGCCCTCAATGGGGGAGGGAAACACAAGTGTACGAGCATCATTAAAATCAGAAAATAAAGGGGAAGAAACTCCAAACAAGATTTTCTTAAAAGATCTCATCACTGTTACTGTCTCATCACCTCTAGACAACCAGAATTTCAACTTTCCTGGACATTTTTAAGTCCAGAGTGAGTAGGACATGGACTTCTTGTGCAGGGATGTGGAAAGAAGGGAGAATGTATCCTCCTGACCAAGGAGGTACTGGAGGAAGCGAGGGACTCATTACCACTGTTACTAAAAGGCAAAGGGTGACAAGTCTTTTAAGAAAAGTATTTATTATAGAAGTAAAGGTTACTCCTTCATGCTTAATATGAAAATACCTGAGCCATTTCACTTACTTATGTTACATGACTCTCTTCTGTAGGCATGTGGGCTCCTAATCCTGGTGTTAAGCATTCTGTCTATTAAATGGCAAAATCTAGAAGACCATAGGATTAAGATATTGTGAGAAGAAAATCATGCAAAACCAGCTAAACTATTTTTTGTTTAATAGGAGTAGAACTTTATCCAAAAGAGAGAAAGTGCTGAGAGGATCATATTGACAAACTGAAATTTTTTTTCAAGGAAAAGCTTGTAGAATAAAGAAGGGTTTGAAATTTATATAATATTAAGAAAATTCTATACAATTAGTTTGGACAAAAGAAAGAAGTTGATATTTTGGTAGCTTTTTTCAAATAGAAAAGTCATTTATTTAGTTTATCTACAAGGCAAAATTAGGAACAATAGCAGGTAGAAATCTATATTTGCTCTACATAAGGAAACATTTGCAACCATTAGAACTGTTCAAAATTAAAGGACTACTGGAAGCATTTTAATAGGGTTTAGATATCTATTTAAGGAGCACTGGTGGTGTAGTCATTAAGCACTTGGATTCTAACAAAAAGGTTGATGGTTCAAACCCACCAGCATCTCTGGGGGAGAAAAGACCTGGTGATCTGCTCGTATAAAGATTACAGCCTAGGAAACCTATGAAACAGTTCTGTTCTGTCCTATGGGATCACTATGAGTTGGAATCAAGTTGATGGCACACAAGACATTTATTTGGTTGGGATGTTATAAAAAGAATTTGTGGTAGTTAAGGTTGTATGTCAACTTGGCTGGGACATGGTTTTGAGTAATTTGGCAGCTGGATGTAGCTATTCTCCATGATGAAATTGTAATCACCTCCATGGTGGAATCTGCTGTGAGCAGCTAAATATTGCCTTTGGCTTGTGGCTTACTTACAGTATATATGGAGAAGCTTCAAGAAAGATCTATAGATTTTTGTACATTTGGATTCTTGTTTGCCCAAGTCTTCATCAGACCCAATGGCCTCCCATGTTGCCTGCCAATCTTGGAATTGTTCCCTGGATTTGAACCAGTGACCTCCCATGTTGCTTGCTTATCTTGTGATTGTGCCATTTTACCTGTTGGTCTTAGGTCTGTCAGCCTCAACATCCAGTAGCTGCATGAGTCAGAAGAAGCCTACAGCTCCAGTGGGCCTGGAATGAGAGGGAGACCTGAAGCCCAAGGTCAAGGGGCCTTCACCCATCCCCTAATGCTGGTACTCTGATTTTGGACTTCTAGCCTCTTAAACTGTAAGAGAATAAATTCCTGTTTATTAGAGACATCCACTTGTGGTATTTCTGTTATAGAGAACTAAGACAGAATTAAAATGTGAAATGAATTTGGCTATAAATAGATTCATGACTCCCATTGTTCCACAGATTATCAAAGTAAAATGGGTTACATAAAGTACAAGGACTATTTAAAGCTATGGACATGTACTACAGGCAATCCTGGGCTGACAATGTATTTGAGTTTCCGCAGAACAGCACTTATGACTGTTCTTTCTTTTTTTTTTTTCTGGTGCAACTTATTTTTAGTATTATGTATTACATACAATCGGAAGGAAGGTTGGGCAATCCTACTTCCGTAGTGATACTGCCTCGGAAACCCAAGGAGGGGTAGCTATGAGTCGGGGCCGACTCGATGGCAAATAACAACAACAACAACATTACATACAATGTTGTAGTGCATGATTTGCTAATGTTATCATTCTCAGATGTTTACTCTCAGATGTTCAATTTTATGATTTACTGTTCAAAACACTGCTATATAGCAGAGAAAAGAAATGTTGGAGAAGGAAAAAATAATGAGGAAGAGTAAGGAGCGAAGTTATCAAAAATTTTACATTGGCAGGATTAGCTAGAGTTTGTTTCTCAACTAAATCAGGGGGTTCAGTTGCTTGAAAAAATGAGCCCAAACATTGATCACTTTGATAAAATCAATAGGTGGGTTCTGGAAGAAGTGAGATGTTACTGTGAAATATAAGAAGAAAAAAAGAAAAGGGCCATACAGAAAACTCTCACTGATTTTCTGAGTAGAAATGCCATTCCCATGCCTAGGGATAATCCAGATGATCCAGAACCTTCTACAAGTTGAGTTATTACATCCAACAAAATGTCAATGTTGTCCAACTCTTCTTCATCGTGGGAGTAAATTTTTATGATTTGTGTTATTTCTTTTTTATTTTTTATATATGTATGCATATATTAAAATTTATATGTTAGTTTATATGTAATTTTCCCAATTCCCAAAAGCAAATAAAAATCAGATTTATAAAGATACTGATAATAAACAGCAATAATAGTGAAAGCTAAAAGTGAAAAAAAAAAAGGGGGTATTCAACTTTTATCAGAACTGATTTACAAAGGAGTGGTTGGAAAGAGACCCCATCGTAAGTTTGGTAATACCTGGATGTATATTCCTGGACTAATTTAGTAACTTAAGCCCCTTCCCCCTTTTTTTTTAAACTGTTAAACGAAAAGGTTGTATTATAAAGCTACATACATAATCCTCATTCATTTTTATTATTTTAAGAGTTAATTTAATTCTCTGCCATTTTATTTGCCTCCCTGGCCAATATCTGTGCTACACAGTCAATAGCCCTTAGCATAAAGAGCTGTTTCATTCTCTCTAGGAAGCTTGGTCTATAACAACATCATTTATAGTTAAGAAAAAGCATTGCTATAATTTTTATTGTAATTCTAAGTAAGTTTTCCTGTTTGGCAGCCTTAAATATTGGTATATCTGGCTGCCTGTTGGATATTATACCATAAGTATGGATGAGTTGTGGTACAAACATTAAAAAAATTCCAGTATGCTTTGTCCACATAAAAGAATAACCATCCAAGTTTTGAAAAGATACATTTCAAGTGTTCTGACTTCCAGAGAAGTTTTTTTTTTTTTTTTTTGGTCTTTTCTCTCAATATAGTTTTTCATAGTGTCTTTGTAACCTGTCAGTGTTAACAAATTTGTATTTTCTGGTTGGGTTACTGAGTTGGGAATTTTCTCCTCTGACAAAAAGTCAGAGAATTAAGTTACAAACCTATGGGTTAGATCTTTGTAGTGGGGAAAGTGGATCCTTCTCTGAAGTCATCATGACCCAATTTAGATACAGCAGTGCTGCTTCCTTTACTGGTAAACAATTATCAGTTGCCATTGAGTCCAACTCATAGTCACCCTCCTCGTCATGTGTTTCAGAGTAAGTGTGCTCCACAGAGTTTTCATTGGCTATGATATTTTGGAAGCAGATCACCAGGGCTTTCTTCTGAGATACTTCTGAGTGGACTTGAATAACCAACCTTTTAGTTAGTGGCTGAGTACTTAATGGTTTGTGCTACCCAGGGATTCCAGGAAACAGTTAACTTCCTATTCAAAAGCTAATCTTCCAACTTGTATATAATTAAGGCAGGTCTTTGGTATTTCCTTTTCTGTGGTTTTGCTGTCAGTTCTTGATTGTTTAACCATTCTCCTTCATTCCTACTTTTAGGCTAGTTAAGTAAGAAAAAATTAGTCATTTAAAATCAGAAATTTCAGTTGATGTCTGTTTTAAATAGTTCATGCGATATTTAATACACTGTTGAGCATAGGAAAGGTCATCAACAAGAAATACTTACCTGATGGTTTCACTAAAACGGATGTTGAGAAGAGGTAGCATGTACTGAGCAATTATTGTGAGTGAGGAATTTTGCAAATATGACTGATAATTCTCACAGTAGTGTTAGAAGACAGGTTTTCTCATTTTTTAATTGGAGATATTAAGGCTTGAAGAGGTATATGTCATTTATCAAAAGTCACATAATGGGCCAAACAAAAGAGTTGATGATTTTTTACCATGTTTTCTTTGGATGACAAGCTTATCTTGATTTGTATTTTAAAGAATCGACAGTGCCAGTGAATTTTTTTGTCTCCTCTTTTGGGAAGATAATTAGTATGTCCTTGGTTGCATGAAACATGGTTATGTTAGTAGAAGCATGTTGTTGTTATGATCTTTATTTGGACATGAGAGATGATCATAAGTAATGGGAGTGGGAGGTATTGTGTTGGATTGGCTGTTTTCTACTTGTTTTCTTCTAAGGATGAGGATGACATTTCCCTAAATTCCCTACCCCTCGTCATGCTGGATTAGAATTGACCAATGAAAGGAATTAGAGTGGTATTTGGAAGGTGGAAGTGAAGTAGAAGCTGTTATTCTGAGAAGACCTTGACAATCAGAAGCAGCAGGCTTCTAGATGTCCCCACAAACTTCCATTTAATAGTTCTGGTAATATCTCAGACTTCTCCACAATTATGATTTCTCTAGGTGGTAACCAGAAGTTGTTTCCAAATTTCACAGACGGTTGTGGTAGTTTCTTGAACTTCCCACGGATAAATGAATTTTTCCCTTTCTAGTTTGTCTTAGTTTGGAAGTGCCACTGAAACCCGTGCAATATCATAGCAACACACAAGACTCCACTGACTGGTAAATGATGACTGTGCTTGAGGTATGGTGGCTGATAATTGAACCTGGATCTACCATATGAAAGCCTAGAATTCTAACACTGAATTACCACTTCCCTCATGTGAATAAGGGGTTGCTGTTGTTATATACTGTCAAGTTGATTTTTTGATCAAATTGGCCCCATGTGACAGGATAGTACTGCCCCATAGGGTTTTCTGGTAAGACAAGATAAATACAAATGATAAATTGGAAGTAATCTACAGTTATTTTTGAGAGTTAATGAAAAGACCCACTACTAATGTACTAATGATTCCTAATATAAATACAAATATTCCATGTAAAAAACCCTGAACTGGATGTGGTGGGAAATACAAAGAGAGCTAATACGTATCGAGGGTTTACAATGAGTCAGATGCTCAGATCTTTAATTCATGCTTCAGCCCCATGAAGAAGATGCTATTATCTTTCTCTTACAGTTGGGAAATTCAGGCCTGGAGAGAATAAGTAAACTGGCAGAGGTCATATGGTGGTTCAAATACCTGGGCTACTATTCTGATCTGTGTGATTTCAAATCTCCACTCTTTTATCCCCTGGGCTGAGGTACTTCCTGACCTCAAAGAATTTTTAATTCAGTTGAAATGGATTTGGGGAGGAACACATATTGCTAGATGAGTTATTTTAAAAACTACTTAAGAATAAATTTACTTTCATTTTACTTATAGTACATTTTTATGTATTGAGTCACTATCATGGTTACAAGCAATTGCAGCTACCAAGTACATTTTTTTTGTTCATTTTTCTCCCTTTGCTTATTTGTCAGATTTCAAATGAAAAACCTATTGTACTCACTGAAATAGGTGAAAAATAGAAGTGACAAATAGAGGAAGGCAAGTAACTTGGGTACTCCCCAACAGTAGAACATTTTGTCATAATATTTCAATACAAGAAGAATTATTTCTAAGGTGTATTAGGCACATAATGTTCTTTGGGAACACATGTAATTTTTTTAAGTACTAGTAGGGTACAGACCTGAAATTTTTGGCCAAGATTTGATTTCAAAGTGAATTAGTTTCTAGGCGACTTCACTGAATTCTATAGATGGATATTTATGCGGCATAAAGTGAATGATGAATGTGAAAGAATGTTTTCAGAAAGTACATGTCTTTATCATTCCTGGGCAAAATTGATATTTAAGTAAGCAGCTGGAGATTGGCTTTTACATCCAGCATTTTAGATCATTGGCATAGGAATTACAGGCTTCTAAGTTTGTGTTTTCAAAAACCTACAGTAATACTATTGCAAAGATAACTCACTTATCATATTAACCTAATATGCAGGGCTACTTTTCTAAAATTGAGCACTTTATACTAAAACTATGAATTGTAAGGAGATTTCATTTCCTTGTTCCAATAAGTCAACCTGTAGCCAGGTTTTGTTTTGGGCGGCACTGGGATTCTTGGAAAAAAGGAGATTAAGAGAAGTACAGTAAAAACTGAATGTTCTTATTCCCTCTAAATAGCTGGAACTCTGTTCTGGCAAGTTCTACTTGAGCAAGCAAGTTCTACTTCTACTGCTCAGAAACACTTCTGATGCTTTCCTAGATTTGGGATTACTGCTCTGATGGGATAGTGCCTAAAGCATTTGATTGCTAACTAGAAGGCTGGTGGTTCAAACCTACTAGCCACTTCTCGGAAAGAAGACTGGTCATTTTACTTCTGTAGAGATACTGCTTTGGCAGCCCAAGGAAGAGTCACTATGAGTCAGAACTGACTGGATGGCAGTGAGGTTTTTTTTTGGGGGGGGGTGAGAAAAAAATAGTGTCATGGATCTCTAACTTTTGTGCATATTCCACCACCAAAACAATCCCCATTTGTCAGAGGCTAATCTCCAATCTCTTTCCTTCTCAAAGTGAGTAACTATGCAGAGAAAGAAACTGCTTGTGATAACCATGGAAGCAACTAACGAACATAACCTCTTTCTAGAAAGTGCACAAAACATTTGGTCTTTTTAAATTACTAATTTAGTGCCCTATTCAGGCATGGGTCATGATGCATGACTTACAGTGTTCTCCCATTATAAAGACATGTTTCAATTGCCATATAACAAGAAGACTATGAGATCACTGCAATGTTGTAAGACTTAAACCCACCTGTTTTTCAAAGAATTTCATCTGATCTTCTTCATGGTTGTTCTTTCACTTGATGAAGGATATGTATTGAATTTTATCCCCCCAAAATATGTGTTGTACAACATAGATGAATTTGGAAAACTTTAACCTGAGTGAAATAAGTCAACTGCAGAAGGACAAATATTGTATGAACCCATTATTGTAAAAAGTCAAGGAAATGTTTATTCAGGGAAGGAAATTCACTTTTTTGGTTACTGGGGATAGGAGGGAAGTGGAGGGAAAATTTTAGACTAACCAGGAGTCACATGTTGATTTGGGTGAAGGGAGGGACCATATAGAAAGAGTCTGTGAACAGCATGATGACATTGAGGAAAGAAAGGACACTGAAACATGCACATAAGATATGACAACAGAGGCAAATACTAGTACATGCACAATACTGCATTACCACTAACACCAAACACTAGGCTACGGATAAATGCATAGATAGGTGAGAAGATCAAGTGAAGGTAGGTGAACAGGAATATATCCAAGACCAAAGATAGATTTGGCTGAAGATAAATTTACATATGCACTTGTGCTGCAAAATTAGCCACATATATTACAGAAGCAACAGAAGACAGAGTTAGAATAACTTCTCAGAAACTACCAAATACCTTGAGAAAGAGAATCACTGGGCCTACTGACTTGGGACTGTAGTCTCTGGGGACATCATGCTCAATTGGCACAACATAGGACATAAGAATCTTGTTCTGCAACCTACTTTGGTGAGTAGCAACTGGGGTGTTAAAAGCTTTCAAGTGTCCATCTAAGATGCGACTATTGGTTTCCTCTCATTTGAATCAAAGAAGAGTGAAGAAATTCAAAGGCATCTGTGAACTATTAGTCCAAGGATAAGATGAACTATGAGGACCTCAGACTTTGTGACCCTGAGACCAGAAGAACTAGATGGTGCCCAGCTACCAATGCCAACCACTCAGAAAGGGATCAAAACTGGAGATCCTGGATAGAGTGGGAGGAAAACTGTGTAACAAAATTCAAAAACACAAAAATGATCAGAATTACAGGTTGGATAGAGACTGGTGGAATCCCTGAGACTATGGCCCCAGATTACCCTTTAGGGCCAGAAATGGACTCACTCTCATGAATTGGCTCTCAACCCAACAATAGAAAGACTTATATACAGAACATCTACCCCAGGGCGATACATTCACCTACTCTAGGGAGATGCACCCCTTAGAACAATCAGCCATGAGATACTAGGGGGCAGCTTTCACATCAAGGGAAAGGTGGACAGACAGGAATGCACAGTTAAGAAGGGCACAGGGTGGGGGTAGTCACATGGAGAGGAGGGGTGGAGAGTTTGTTATAGTGGGGATGGTAATTGGGGCATGAAATCAAATGCACACAAACTGTTGAATGTAAAACAAATTTGTTGTGTAAATTTGCACCCAAAGCACAATACAATAATAATAAGCAACAGGGTTTCCTTTGTTATGTTAATGAGGCAGTATCAGTATATGGTGTGTCTAACCCCTTTGGAAATAGAAAAAGAGCAGATTAGACACAGAAGCAAGTAAACACAAATGGGCAAAGAGAGATGTCACATGGAGATTTCCAAGGAACAGAGGAATGCTCAAACTATAGAAACTGAGACAAAGATTTTCCCCCAGAGCAGACAGAGAGCCTTCCCTTACAGCTAGTGCCCTGAATTCAGATTTCTAGCCTCTTGAACTGTGAGAAAATACATTTCTGTTCTTTAAAATAACACACTTGTGGCATTTCTGTTACAGCAGCACTGGGGAACTGAGACGTATTGTTATATCTTTTTTGTTGTTGTTGTTAATGCCTTTCAAATACCATAGGTCAACAACAATTTCAGTTATTGAACACAGTTTGAATGCAGATCAATGTGTAGACCTCTCCTCTCTCACTGGTCTTTCTGACTGAAAGCCATTGATTCTAAGAGAAGAGCTAGCTAGAACCTTTCTTTATCACTGTTTACAAAACTGGATATATTTTTCATGATCATTTGGGCTCACCCAATTTTTTGATCTATCTGATTCTGTTGCTAGTACATGCACTAGACTTAGCCCAAGTCATATTTATGATTTCAAACCTTTCAATAGTGTGATTAAACTAATCATAAAGTAGTGCATTTATCTGTGCTGAAATAGCTACAAAAGCAAGGATTCTTTAATTTATTCATTCATGTAGACAATTCAGATAATAAATGAGCACAAAAACTGTCAGATAGTAGAAGGATTATGCAGAAAGGTTATGCAGTTGACTGAGGAGCTATTTCAGTTTGAGTGATTGAGGGAAGCTCCTGTGAGGATGTTGTTGTTGTTGTTGTTATTTGTTGTCGAGTCGGCCCTGACTCATAGCGACCCCTCCTTGGGTTTCCGAGACAGTATCACTACGGAAGTAGGATTGCCCAACCTTCCTTCCGAGGAGTGGCTGGTGGGTTTGAACCGCCAGCCTTCTGGTTAGCAGTCAAGTGCCTTAGGCACTATGCTACCAGAGCTCCTTCCTGTGAGGATATTGCATTTTAATTAAGATCAGAATACTAGGAAGACATTAGCCATGAAAAGATTAGGGGGACGAGCCTTCTAAGCAGGGTGAAAAACTAGGGAAAAGTCTTTACTTTTGGAACAAGTGTGATATGTTTTAGAAACAGTGAAGAAGGCTGCTGTGTTGGAGTCTAGTGAGTGTTAGTCAAAACGATAGGTGGGGGACAGATCATGTCAGGCTTTGTAAACCAGGGAAAGGGGTTTGGGTTTATTCTAGAAGTCATTGGAAGATGTTAAGCAAATGATATGATTTGGTTTATGTTTTATAAAAGTATCTCTTGCTGCTGTGGGAAGTACATTTTAAGAAAGCAGCAGTGGAAACAAGGAAATCAACTGTTGTTGTTGTTATGTGCTGTCGAGTTGGACCCAACTCATAGCGACCCCTCCTTGGGTTTCTGAGGCAGTATCACTACAGAAGTAGATTGCCCAACCTTCCTTCCAAGGAGTAGCTTGTGGGTTTGAACTGCCAGCCTTTTGGTTAGCAGTCAAGTGCATTAGGCATTATGCTGCCAGAGCTTGTTGGGATATAATTACAGTGACTCAGGGGAGGAATAATTATGATGACTTAGATTTAGTAGATACAAGAGGAGTGTAGCAAGGTGGAGTATTTGGGATGCCTTTAAATGTTGATTCTCCTTGATTGTGAGGGTAAAAATTTATAATCAGAGTCATAAGGAAATGGCATATCTTAAAGTACTGTCATATGTCATTGGTATTTTTGAACTGGGAACATCTAGTCATAATTTGGCTAGATTATGTTGGGTCCAGGGGGCCACTGATGGTTAGTGGTAGACTTCTCATCTTCCATGCAGGAGACATGGATTCAATTCCTGGCTAATGCACCTCAAGCACAGCCATCATCCATCTGTCGGTGAAGGCATTTGTGTTGCGGTGATGCTGCACAAGTTTCAGTGGAGTTTCCAGACTAAGAAGAAAGTCCTGGTTATCTATTTCAGAAAAGTATGCAATGAAAATCCTGTGGGTCACAATGGTCTGATCTACAGCCTATCAAGGGGCTGCTGCAGGACTGGGCAGAGTTTTATTCCGTTGTACATGAGGTCACCATGATTTGAGGTCCAGCTCTGTGACAGCTAACAACAATAAGTATGAACACACAATTTGTCCTTAGTGTGCCTGCGGGTTCTCAAATACATTCAAAACATGCCACTCAAAGTTGCAAGGAAGGTGTAAAGTAAGTATGCAATGCTGTTTTTAAGATTTTAAAGTAATTTTTTTTTTTTTTTCAGAGATGCTTGTTGCTATAACTAGTAGAAAACCCTAACTCAAACAGACTTAAATAATAAGGGCATTTATTTTCTTTCATTTCGGATAGTCTACAGGATAAAGTGGGTTCTAGGTGTAGAATGAATAGACTCTTCTATGTCATCAAGGATTCATGTTCTTTATGTATTTCTTCTCTGCCATTCTTGACACTAAGACTAGCTCTTGTCATGGGAACAAGATAGCTCTGAGAGAGAACTGGGGTTTTATGCTTATTTGTTCGTATTCAGCTAGCCAGGAAGAGAAATTCTCTACCCATGTAAATCCTTCTCTCCAATTTGACTGGGCCACTTTAAAATCATAGGTTCATTCTATGATCAATATTAGTTTTCTGGGCAATGCTTTGCCTCAAGATAGGCTTAGGCAAATTAGGATTTCCTGAGTAGGGAAGATGATAGGTGGGATGCCTGAATAAAGTCAGGTTCTGATTGGAAGGGAAGAATGAATTTTGGGTTGGTAATCTACAACATCTCTGACAAATACCTAACATGAGTTTTTATATTTTAATATAATCAGTAAACACTATTTACATTTTAAGATCTTAGGGGACTGAAAATAGGATGTGAATAATTATTGAAATAATAAAAAAAAACCTTTACCTTCCTAGGAAAAAATGTAATGAAGCAACCTCAGAAACACAGCTATTCAAATTGAACTCAAGGATCTTAAATCACAGTAATGTGGTAATTTAATTTTTTACCCCAAGCTAAAGGAAACTTTATGAGAGAGGTATAATGCAGTATGTTATGGACTGTTGGAAGTTGAGCAAGTTGTCTTACTTGATTTTCACATTTTGATATCCCCCCGCCATTTCCACCTACCCCTTCTCTTTAGATTCCTATTAAATTTTGTTCTTTTTCAAAATAATGGCATGCTAATTATTTGGCAGATCTCATTTTCTATTTTGCTGTAATGATATTAACAGAGATCCCCAGCAGTGATTGACGCTAAGAGAGATTCCAAGGAAAATTATGCATTTGAGAGAGTATGGTCTGACCTTTATAATAATGTTCTTTGCAGGAGACTGTGTCAATTTAGTGATTGTACAGTGCAGACAAAAATGAAATATATTGTTTTGATAAGTATTAAATTTTTATTGGGCTCAGATTGCAACTGGCAATTTACAAATCCATAGACAATCACCCATTCAAGAGACAATGGTTAGAAACTAAATAGCTCTATTTCATATTAATTGTATGCATGATAGGTATGACACTTTCTATTTTGTTCAGTTTCTAGTCAACTACTATTTCATTTATTTCCCTAAGAATCTTAATTTATTCAACATAAGCTGAATAGTTTTTTTTTTTTTAAGCTGGAAATATTTATATATACTTTTTCTCCAAAATAGCTCTTTTGGCAAATCCCTATTATGGCTAAGTTGAAAAGTACAATGACGTTAAATTGCTACATTCCTTACTCATTGTTTGCATGAAATCTGGGAAAGGAGGAATGAAGTAGGTCCTTTTTAAGTTTTAAAAGTACTGGTATTTGACAGATGACAAAGTTTCCATTGGAAGAGAAAACTATATACTTTGACTGGCACAATTTACACTTATTTGCAGGATAGCAATGTAGGCTTCTTCTGGTTTGCCACTCTGGGTGGGCCTGAGTTGCCTCTCCTCACCTAATCCCTTTGGCTGACTGCTCTTCTCTCTGGCTTCCTGGCTTTTAAACCCCTTTCT
>NW_006921695.1:6310437-6332161 GCF_000298275.1 Orycteropus afer afer | reverse complement strand
CTGCGATGATGGGCTCAAGTATAGCAGGGATTGTGGGGCTGGCGCGGGATCGGGCAGTGTTTTGTTCTGCTGTGCATGGGGTCGCTATGAGTCGGAAACAACTCGACGGCACTTAACAACAACAATGTAGGCTTAACTTTTCTCCTGAAAAGAATTTACTTGATCCACTGAAAAAATACAGGTTCTCTAAGGTTCACTCTCTTCCTGATAGTGTTTTTGACACTCTTGACCTTTTCCTCTTCTCTCGTTCGGTCATTCCTGGCATAATACTCACCTATAATCTCCTTCTTACTGTTCTGCACCCATCTTTAGTATCCTTCACTGACTCTTTTCTCTCTCATCCCTTAAATGGAATCATACCCTTAAGGTTCTCTTTTCCTCATCTTCACTGCCTCTTCTCCTCAACCTTCTTTTCCTGAACCCCTGACTACCTTTACTCTTTAGAGTAACCTCATCTACTCCCAAGGATTTCACACCCAGTTGTATGCCTAGGTCTTCCAAATCTACATCTTTACTCCTCCCTTCCCCAAACCACACCTCAGTTTCCAGTAGTTAATAACCAACCCCACTGCCATCTAGTTGATTCTAACTCTTAGCGGCCCCCATTGGGTTTCCAAGGAGGTAAATCTTTACAGAACTAGATTGCTCCATCTTCCTTCCATGGAGTGGCTGGTGGGTTTGACCTGCCAACATTTTGGTTGTCAAATGCCATAGGCACTGCACCAACAGAGCTATTTTTCCAATAGTTAGGAGGTAGGAAATTAATATATGTAATTTCTGCATTCCCTTCTAAGTTCCTACATGCCAGAACAGACTGGCTGGACCCTCCGTATCTATCTATTTCATACCACACTTCTTCACATCAGTCACTAGTAAATTCTTTCTAGAATCCAACTCTGCACCATCTTTTAGACCCATTCTCTGTGGGAGATTATACTTTCCAAAGATGCCTTCTGTAGTATTTCCCAACCCTAATGTTCTTTTTCAATGTGACCTTACCACCCTCCTCTTAAGAATAGGAGCCTCTGTCTGCTTTTTTGATAAGCTGGCCTAGCTGCCCTACTTTACCACTAGAAAGAATCAGAAAGGATGTTTTGGGACTTCTGAAACTAGTTCATGAGAAATCTTGCAGCTTCTGCTTGAAATATTTGGCTTTGGGCTAATCCTTCTCAGGACTACCCTCCCCAACATCAAGCTGTGAGAAGTCTGTATGAAGAGGCTATATGTAGATGCTTGGCATCAATTACTAACCACATGAGTGAGCCATTTTGGACACATGGCCTATGGAACCTTCAGAAATCTCCAATCCCAGCTGCTACCTTACTGGAAAGGAGTCATGGTAGATCAGTGGTTAAGACACTCAGCTGCTAACTGAAAGAAAGGTTGGCAGTTCGAATCTACCAGCTGCTTTGTGAGAGACATATGTGACTGTCTGCTTCTATCAGCGTTATAGCCTTGGAAACCCTATGTGGCAGTTCTACTCTGTCCTATAAGGTCATTCTAAGTTGTAATTGACTAATTGGCAAAGATTTGGTTTGGACCTGACTGGAACTGCATGAAGAAGTAATGAGTTCAGCTGAACCCAATCAACTGATGGATTGTGGGAGACAGCACTTTGTTGCTTAAAGCCACTAGGTTTGGGATAGTTTGTTGCACAGCAATAGATAACTGGAACACCCTTAAACCTTAAGAGAATCTCTTGGGTCAAGTCTTTGGGGGAAGAGGGACAAGTTGAATGTTCCCCTTCTCCATAGAGGGGTTAAGGAGACAACACCTTCCTCATGTCCTCTTCTCCCTTTCTCTAGTTCTATATGTAGAAAGGAGGAAAATACACTGAAAATACATACTGGCTGCAAAAATGGGCTCAATCATACCTCCAACAGTTGTGAAAATGGCGTAGATTGGGCAATGTTTCTTCTGTTGTATAGAAGGTCTCCATGAGTCAGAACCAATGCAAAGACACCAACATACGTCATTCACTAGAAGCTGGAGGATGATCGAAGATAGACTGAATCCACAGAGTATTAAGAAAAGTATTAACTGAGGCTCTTCTTAATCAACTAATTTCCTGGTGTAGACACCTGGTTAATAAGATTACAGTGTGGAATTTTGGAAAAGAGGTCCAGCAGGAAAGCATATCCTGTGTGTCTCTGAAGCTCATAGGGGAAAATAGTTAGGGTTACCTGTGTGGCCTACAAGACTTACTTCTCAGGCCTCCAGAGGAAGAGTAGGAGGTGACTCAGCAGCATCCTTGATAAGGACACCCCCACTTCAGTTCTACACATTCAATTCCATTCTGATAGCTCACCAAGGAGACTTCAGATTTGCAGTTGGGCTTCCTGAAGCCCGATCTTTGGGGCTTAAAGCAGTGATCTCAAACCAGAGAGGCTTCTTAACTCAGGTGCAAATCTCTCATCACATTGGTAAAACCATGGGTGAGGCATTTTTTGCACTTTTCTTAGGAACCAAAAATTAGATATCTAATATTTTACATTACCTGGTCATCATGACCACCAGAACAAATTATAGACTCACTATCAAATAACTATTAAAACGAGGAATTGATCTACTTAAATGTTTCTAAGATTTAACTTTCTCTAAAGAACTAAGATTCTGTAAATTGTTTAGGCCATTGGAAATTAGTCATAATTTAATACTTTTCTCTCTGATTTCACTAATCATCAGCTTATCCAATATAGCAGAAGGAAGGACCATAATCAGGCAGACAAATAATGACTCCTGTGGCTGAGACTTGAGGCTGGCTAGATAGCTACCAAACCAGTTTCCACAAATACATGGCATACATAGCCTAACTTTCTTTGCAGTGGCCAAAAAATAGGGTCATGTGCTTGGGTTACTACCAGTGGAGTTTGAGAGTATGTGGTGCATATAATTTCAAGTCCTAACCCATGAAACTATGAGTCCTTCCTGTTCTTATTTTATCCATCAGTTTAATGCAGAATGATGCCTGAGAAGATGGTGCTGCCATGAGATGGCCGGAGACTTTATCCCTGAATGACTGCATGGAGCAGAGCCCCCTTTAGGTCTCATTTGATTGTGATAATATTAATGTTTTTATGTACTTAGATTTTGGCATTATTTCAACATTTATCTGATCTAATACTGTTCCTGGACATGATCTGTTTACTCATATTCCAGGGAACCTACTTTTAACATCATATTTCTTTTGATCTCAAGCTTGAGGGTCTGTGTCCCTATGTGTCCAGCTCTGGAATTCAGAACTCTCTGCACACATTGGGCCAACTGATGTGGCAGATGCCCCAGAAGTGTAATTGCAGGAGACACTAGTTACTCTTCTGGAAAGAATTTATCCTCAGGGACAGGCATCCAGGAAGACCTGGATGGGACTTGACCACTTAGAAGTTCTCTTACCCAGAGCACAGAGCCACTAATCCCTTCCTACTGGGAGAGGCAGCTTTGAACAATAAGTATGTCAAAAGAGACAATGATGGACTAAATAAAGGCCAGAGGATTTTCTCCCATCTTCATTGGTTGCTAAAAAGATGGTAGAGTAGGTGGACACCTACCAAAACATGAACAAGTGTTAACATAGTACAAACCCTGGTGGAAAGGAACTTAGTGATTTATTTCACTAATAAAATAAAGGAATATAGTGTTGGTTGGCTTAATAACAAATTAAGCTGGCTTAATAACAAAGCTGTGGTTGTGCAAGGAAAGGACTTCTCTGAATATGACTTGCTGTTTGTTTTTGGATTCATCTCTGGTCCAGTTACAGCTGCATGGATTGTATGGAGAGAAAGAGAGAGAGAGAGAGAGAGGTCATAAAAACTGAAGAAGTTGTGTAATCTGTAAATCTTTGATTAACTTGTGAGTAAAACAAAACAGAACAAAATCAAACAAACAAACAAAAAGCACAAACCAACACTATATTCCTTTATTTACTTAGTGAAATAAATCACTAAATTCCTTTTCACCAGGGTTTGTACTATGTTAACAATTGTTCATGTTTTGGTAGGTGTCCATCTACTCTACCATCTTTTTAGCAACCAATGAAGATGGGAGAAAACCCTCTGGCCTTTAGTCCATCATCATTTCTTTTGACATACTCATTGTTCAAAGCTGCCTCTCCCAGTAGGAAGGGATTAGTGGCTCTGTGCTCTGGGTAAGAGAATTTCTAAGTGGTCAGGTCCCAAGCCTTTGTGCATCCCTTCCTCAGAGGTTCTGCTGCCCTTTGATTAAGGCTGGGAGGGGAACATAGTTTCCATTCTTTGGGGAATCTGTCATCCTTGATTTCTATCTAACTCAGGGAAGCCACACCTAGGGATTAGGTCATTCTATTTAGTTCAAAGCACCACCTTCCATCCTGACTTATTGTACCTTGACTTTTTCTACCTTGATTGATCTGACATACAAAACCTGTGTACTTTTCCATGAAGGTAAAAGTTGGTGTATTTGTTTCCTAGGACTGTCATAACAAAATACCACAGACTGGGTTGCTTGTAAGAACATGAACTTACTGTCTCGCAGTTCTGGAGGCTGGAAGTCCAAGATCAGGCTGTGTTGATTCCTTCTGAGATCTGAGAGAGAATCTGTTATATGCCTCTCTTCTAGCTTCTTGTAGCTCCCAGTGTTCTTTGGTTTGCAGCTGCAGCTTCATCTGGTGTCCTTCTTCTGTCTTGTATCTGTTTATCTTTTCTCTTATAAAAACAACAGTCATAAAGGATTAGGACCTAACCTATTACAGTATAACCTCAAGTTAATTGATAACATCTTCAAAGACTTTATTTCCAAACAAGGTCTCATTCACAGCCACCAGGGGCTAGAATTTCTACATCTCTCTTTTAGAGACAAAATTTCATCCATAAATTGGGATAAGGAAGATTTTTTTTTTTTTTTTTTGTCTTTTTTAAAATTTAAGCAAAAAAAAAAAAAAAAAAAAAAAAAAAAAAAAAAAAAAAAAAAAAAAAAAAAAAAAAAAAAAAGAAAAGAAAAGAAAACTAAAACAAAAGGAAAAGAGACCAAAAACAAACAAGACACTAGTCAGTTTTACTTCCTTTCAAATCTCTAACATTTGGCAGTAGAGTATAATATTTCCTTAGTATCCCTCTGAGAGCATCAAGAAAGAGAGATGTTCTTGTTCACTTTGCCCTCACAACACCATATAGTACACATTTGGCATTGAGATTATTCTTAGCAGAAGCCATGATCTCCAGCAGAACTGACAGGAGAGTTAGGTAAAAGCTGAACTATTAATCATAAATGGAGGCATTTAGTGTCCGATTATCCAATAAGCAAAGTAAACTCAGACTTACTTGTGCTTACCTACTAATCTGTAGTGAACATGTAGTGAAGAGTGTCACATGTTTTTCATCACGTCTTGTGATGAGATCCATATGAAATTATTCACTATAGATTAGTAAGTAAGCACATGTAAGTCTGTGCTTACCTTGCTTATTGGGTAATCTTCCCCTGGAGGTATCCCTGACCAAAGAGAGGTGTGCTAGAGGGCAGCTGTGACAGATGAAAAGGAAACATTTGATGGATTCCAGGTCTTTGTGTAGATTGTGAGGATGGTGTAGGACTGGGCAGTGTTTCATTCTGTTGTACATAGGGTCGCTATGAGTCAGAGCCAACTCGACAGCACCTAACAACAACAACAACAACAACAAGGTCTTAGCTGATTGGATTTTTTTCAGTACCAGATAGGACACTCTTTAGGGACTTCTAAAAGTGCCTGGTGGTGGTAATGGTGGGAGATATTGGTAATTAAGTTTCTGTAAAAGCAGGGATCCAGAGAGACTTGAATTACATTTACAGTGAACATGTTTCCACTGGCTGGTGGGAACTCTTCACCTTCTTCCATTTTTTTCCCAGGGTTTACATGCTAATTCAACCCTTTCCCAAACTGAATGAGTGAGTATGTAAATTGCTCCATTGCTAGATAGTTAAAAGTATTTAAAAATAGTCAGATATGCCCCGTGCTGTCAGAAGAGGACCTAGAAACTTTTAAGGGACTCTAAGATGGTAGCTCCTTCTCCTCATCTACTTTCAGCCCAAGGACCTTGGGGCATCATTGTTTCTCCATCTCCTTCCATTACATTGGTTATTGTAGGAGGTTGGTAGGAAGTGGTTTCTGCTTGTTCTTGCTACTCTTCATTTCCTAAAAAGCTAGTTCCTGTTGCATATAGTATGGAACTCAGACGACTGGTTATTGTTTCCCCTCCCCACTTCCTGGATTGTGTTTATTTATTCATGTATTCTTTTATTTAAACATCATTACTTACTATGTGCCAGAGACCAGAAGTTTATGCTAGAAATTTTGTTATCTTTTCTAAATTTGAATGAATTTTTCTTAGGTCTCTGTTTGATAACAGAACTCTGACTCTAGTGACACATGTAAGTCTGGCCCTTTCCCTCCTGCCTTAGCTTCCTAGTACTGCTGTAACAAAAGTACCACAAGTGGCTATAAAGAATAGAAATTTCTTCTCTCACAGTTTCAGAGGCTAAAGTTGCACATTAGGGTCTCATTTTGTCGATTCTTTCTATCTCTCTCCTAGTTTCAAGTGTTTGCTGGAGATACTTGGTATTCCCAAGCTTATAGAGCATCTTCACATGCTGCCTCTCTTCCCTGTGTTCTGTAGCTATTTTGCTGTTTTTATAACATAAAAATGATTAGGTTTAGGATCCACCCTACTCATTAACACACCAAAAATTTTATTCCCAAACACGGTCACATACACATATGTATGGACTATAACACATATTTTGAGAGACACAATTCAAGCCTATAATGCCTCCCTTTCTCAAATCCCTTCTGGTTTCTGTTACTTTCTTTTGGTTAAGTTTGGCTTTGGTCCCAGTGTGCCTTTGTGGTGAAATGGTTGCTCACTGCCAGAGCAAGTTTTGACAAATTTTTAACAAGTAGAATTCTGAACCCAAGAAATAATATATAAACCAGCTTTTCTTAATTGAGGTTCCTCATGTGAACCACATAATATGGAACATTATTGGAGCAACAGTTTTCTTAATTCAACATGGAAGGTTGACATTTTAAATCATGCCAACTAGTCAAACAGAATACAACTAGGTAACAATATAATTTACTATTTTTTAAAAAACTTTTTGGTTATAAAATTCTCACTCTCTTTAGATCTTAGCTCCTCCATATAGCTCATATGTCTTCTAGAGTTTACTTCTCATTTCTCTATCACTTTTCCATGTTTACAGTATATTTTGTTATTTCATGGGTTATTATTACTATTCATCCGGGACAATGTACATCACACACAGCCATAACCCGTCTGTCAGGAAGCTTGTGTGTTGCCATGATACTGAACTGGGTTCAGTAGAGCTTCCCAGAATAAGAAAGAGTACAAAGTTCTGGAGATCTACTTCTGAAAATCAACTGAGAAAAGTCCTATGGATCACAAGGCTCAAATCATGTTGTGCCCAGGGTCCCCATCAATCAGCGTCAACTTGAAGACAGTTAACAACAACATCAACATGCTTGCATCTAATGTTTCAAAATTAAGGCTTGCTGGGTAAAATGAATTTTATTTCTTCATAATACTGAACTCATAATTCATGAGTTCACCTAACTTGTGAAAATTCTATGATGATTTAAAGTATATTTCTACTCATCCATAGAAACCTATCCAATAGTGAAGATCTTGAGCTTTCAATGTTTATAACCTGTAGATGTGAGTTCTGACTGAAAGTCTTTTGCAAACTTCAGATGGAGGAGAGGAGCAAGGCATTTATGTTGCATGAAAGGAACCTATGCTGGCCAGATAGAATGGTCAGGCTTATGAGGTGATCCTCAGGTTTCTTGAGAAAAACATATTGAGCTTTTCCTTTCTTTCTTTCTCTTTTTTGCCTTTCTTTTTAGTAAGTGCTCAGGCAAGTATCCTCTATTACATTAATACAAAAAGAATTGAGTATCAAAAGTTACCTGTTAATCCCTTTCATTCATTGGGTCTTAAAAACCACACAAAAGGTAAACTATGAACACATTACTAGAAAAAAAGGTGAAGGGAAAAAAAGAATCCAATGAAAACAAGAGAAATTGAAATCTCAAAATTGCCGCAGTCATATCATAGAAAAAAAAAAAGTAAGATAAATCCCACAACACACATACCATTTTGCCCACAAGATTGTGGCAAGGTTGAGTCAGTCTATATATAGAAAAGATACAAATATTCTGTTCGGAAATCAGTTTGAGAACAAAGAAAGGAAGTGACTTAGCAGGAAATTTTCACAGGAGTTATTTGGTCAACCCTGAGCACAGCAACTCAACCTGAACTACCTGGAGATGTTTCTACTTTGCTTTTAGAAGTTATTGGGTAATCCTTACATCACATTTTAAAAATTTGCTCAGGGTTCAAGTTTATCTGTGGGGCTTCCATCTTGTAGCTTTGAAGCAAAGGTATCCTGGCAGTGATTTTGGGAATACAGTTTTGACAACGCTGATTACAAGTAATGTTGTAATAAAGACTTAAGTAAAAGTGACAGTTATACTCTCTGCCTTGCTTACAAATGGGACAGTGCTTGCTTCTTTGTATAGATGTTCATAACATAGATAATAGAATAAAATAATGAAGTAAAATTAGAAATGGTAAGCGCAATGCATATCTTATCATTTAAATGAAATTCTCCCCTCCCCCATTACAAAATAGATTTAACTCAGTAGAAAAAGTATGTGTTCCTTTTTCTGATTTTTCTTTTGTTCTTTCTTTTTTTTGTTGTTGTTTCCCTGACTCTCTCTGAATTAGGAGAGGTCATCCCTGCCAAGTTACACGGTGGAGGTGGGGATGGTAGGGGTGAGAGGGTGAGGAATGGCCATTTGTAATCAGACAGGCATGCTCAGGGAAGTTAATTTCATGAAATAGAAGCAAAAGTAAGAAGATAATTTGGTGGCTTAAGGAAAGACATATTTGATCATGTTAAACAGAAAGTGTCATGATGTCTGTTTCTGTATGATTGGGTTCCACTTAAAGCTCAGACACCAATCAAAAAGTTGCTAGTTCTGCAAAAGGGAGCAAAGTAAAACTCCTTCTTTATCCAGAGAAACATGGGATGAACACGTGCATAAGTTGTCAACATGTGACCTACAGTTAAAAATATTATGGGCATTGAGCTACATAATGGGATGGATCTCCATGAGTTGGAATTAACTCAGTAGCAACTGGTTGTTGAGCAAGTAGTGAGAAATCCTTCTCAGAGCAAATAGTTAGAAATTAAATAATCAGTCATTATTAATGGAGTAATTTGGAGGCAATTCCCTGGGTGGCCCAAACTATTTGCACTCAAATATTAACCAAAAGATTAGTGATTTGAACCCACTGTGGTGGTTAAGGTCGTGTGCCAGCTTAACTGGCCCTGGTTGAGTGGCTGGGCAGCTGGTGGTTGTTATTCCTCATGATAAGACTGGTAATCAACTCCATGGTGGGATCTACCACAAGCAGCTGAGTAGCTGCCTTAGGGATGTGGTCTGCTTCCTGTATATAAGGAGAAACTGTAGCTTATGGCATGCATGTAGCTGAGTTGTTGTTCAGCAGCCTGCCATGCTCTGTTGATCTTGGGACTTTCAATGGACTTGAATTCATGACCTTCTGTGTGGTTTGGTAACATCGGGTCCATACCTTGTTAATTGTCAACCTTGGGCTTGTCAGTCTCAGCAGCCAGCGACTGAGAAAAGCCTCTGGCTTCAGTGGGCCAGGAGCAAAAGGCAGAGCTGAAGCCCAAGGTTGAGGGCCTTTCACCCAGATCCTAGAGCCTGGCACTTTGAACTCGGACTTAAAGCTTCCACACTGTAAGAGAATAAACTCCTGTTTGTTCAAGCCATTGCATTTGCGGTATCTTCTGTTAGAACAGCACTAGGTAAAACACCCACCAAGTAGTGTCATGGAAGAAAGCCCTGGTGATCTGCTTCCATAAAGATCACTGCCAAGAAAAACCCAGTGGAGCTCAGTTCTACTCTGTAGCACATAGGATTACTATGAGTCAGAACTGACTTCATGGTAACCTTTTTGTTTTTTGTTTTTCTTTGTATTTTGGAAGAAGAGTCTCCCTTTTACTGAGGATAACTAGTGTATTGAAGGCTGTTGTTTTAAAGAAAACAGCAATAAAGGTTTTGAATGAAGGAACTGCAACCAGTGTAGATAAATGTGGAGCAAGAACAGTGTGGATGAGGATTTCCACTAGTTTCTTTAGGTGAACTAGCCCTTTAGCAAAGAAATACAACATGGCGGTCTAGGCTGTGCTGCCCAGTATGCCAACCATTAGTCACTTGTGGCTATTGAAATTTAATTTAAATTACTTAAAATTAAAATAAAAAATTCAGCTCCTCCGGCCCTCTTTCCACATTTTGAGGGCTCAATTGCCACATGTGGCCAGATGTTACTGCATTGGACAGCACAGACAGAACTGCTTCATTATTGCAAAAAGTTCTGTTGGACAGTGTTAGAAGAGTGTTGTGTCTGCAGTCTTGGTTTGTATACTAGGTCAGCAACTTGGTATGAGTGTGGTCTCTTTATCTTCATATTTAAAATGGGGCTAAGTAATGATATTCATCAATTGAAATTGTTGCAAGGAATAAATGAGTCTTTATGAAGTGATTAGAATGATGCTTGACACATAGTATTATTGTTGAATTACATCACCCCAAAAATATGTGTTGGAATCTTAACCCCCTATTCCTGTGGATATAATCCTGTTTTGGGAAAAGATTTTCTTTTTTGTGTTCATGGGGCCATATAAGTGTACATCCCAAGCCCACTGCCATTCAGTCCATTCTGACTCATAATGACCCTATGGGGCAGCGTAGAACTGCCCCATAGGGTTTCCAAAGCTGTAAAACCTTTATGGAATACTGCTGCCTCATCTTTTTCCCACAGAGAGCAGCTAGCTATTAGGTTCAAACTGCTGACCTTTTGGTTAGCAGCCTAATGCTTTAACCATAGCACCACCAGAAAACCTAACCACTTTGGAGATAAGATATAAAGAGTAAATTAGGCACAGAAGCAAGCAAGTACAATTGGGAAAGATAGATGCTATGTGGAGATTGCCAAAGAACCTGAAAGCTGCAAGGGACAATGGAAGCGGAAAGAGACAAAGATTTCCCCCCCGAGTGGACAGAGAGAGAGAGCTTTCCTTTAGAGCTGGTGTCCTGAATTCAAACCTCCAGCCTCTTGAACATTGAGAAAATGTATTTCTATTATTTAAAACCACACACTTGTGGTATTTCTGTTACCACAGCACTCTGGTGGCATAGTGCCTAAGGCACTTAACAGCTAACCAGAGTGCTGGAGGTTCAAACCCACCAGCCACTCCTTGGAAGGAAGGTTGGGCAATCTACTTCTGTAGTGACACCGCCTCAAAAACCCAAGGAGGGGTTGCTATGAGTCGGGTCTGACTTGATAGCACATAATAACAACAACAGCAGATAAAAAGACACATAGGAAGTGTAGTATCACTGGTATTTAAATGAATGGATGGCTGATAGCTGTACGCTATAGTTTGTGTACATTTATGCTAATATTAATTTTTAGGAATAATAACTAACATTACATACACACTTACTCTGAGTGTGCTAAGTGCTTTACCTGCTTTGTTTAAGTGTCATCAAAATCTCATAAGAAGGAATCTATTATTATTACTTAATAGATACAGATATTGAGCCCAAAGATCATATAGTTAAGTGATAATTCGTTAACTGGGCTGTTTTTAACTGCTACCACATTTTCTACTATGATGAGCTACCAGATTCCAAAGCCTACACTGTATTGTCTTTTGTCTTATAACCTGAAAACAATATGCTTCTTCCAATTTTAACTCCAAGCTAAATAAACTCTTCAACCATTATCTATATTATAATAGCTAACTCTCACATAGTACTTACCACGTGCCAGATACAGATCTAATAATTTTACATGTATTATGTTAATTGAAAGGAACTTTGGTGGTGTAGTAGTTAAGGCATTTGGCTGTTAACCAGAAAGTTGTCAGTTTGAATCCATCAGCTGCTGTGTGGAAGAAAGATGAGGCAATCTACTTCTTCAAAGATTTACAGGCTTGGAAATCCAGTGGGGGTCACTATAAATCAGAATCAACTTTGGTTTTGGTCTTAATTTAATCTCTGCAACAATTGTGAGATAGATACCATCATTAATGTATTTTATAGATGGGAAAATTGAAGCTCAAAGGAATTAAGTAAATTGTGTAACATTCACACAGTGAATCATACAACTACCCCATTGGGTACAAGTCCTATTCTTTTTATTCACCTCTCTGTACATACTGTCTTTCTGTCTAGAGGATAAAGATAGTTACCCTAGGGGGATGCTGCCTGACCAGTGCAGAATAGATTCTGATGCTCAGAATGGGCAAAATCAAATAGTATCTTCTTAACTATTTAAAGGAGGGTATTTCAGTCCTGCACGTTATGTGTACATATCCTGACTCATCCTCTCCTTGGGGAAAATAGGGAGCAAATTACATAAATGGAAATGTACTATTAGTTGCTGCACCACATTTGGCATGGACTGTGGATCACAGCCTCTCAGCCAAGGAGAGGCACATCCCTCCCAGCAAATGAGGCACAGTACTCAAGTCTATATCCTCGGATTCTGTCCATGCACATCCCAATCTGCATACATTCCAGTCTCCCCCTGTATAAGCCAGATCCCTGTAGGAAAAAAGAAAGTAATTTATTTTAGAAATCAGATCTGAGCAAAAACCAACCCTCTATTTGCAGTTCTTAAAACAATATTCAATGAAATAAAGCCCTCTGAGTCAGAGGATATGATATCCTCATTTGCATGATTCAGAATGGCAGTGACGCCATGGGCATCAGTCACTGAGGAGGAGTTCCCGAACATGGAAATGCTGAACAATTAAACATTACTGTAATTGGCACCAAATGAAGCATCTTTGATAACTGAAGGCTGTTCCATTGGCCTAGCTCAGGAAGCTGGTGGCTATCAGAACTTCCCAGTAGATGAATCCTGTTACCGCCCCAACATTTTCCTGGAGTCTGGGGCTGACAGCAGACAGTCTTCTGAGAGGGACTGGAGTTGCTGGCCTACCTATCCAGGGTACACACTGTTTAAGTGCATATACTCTTTTAGAATGGCTTAAAGAATTTTCATTTTATTGTATTACAGTGGGAATGTACAATCTGGTAGCTATGCAGAAGAAGAAGGTCCCTAGGGCATCTATGAACCTTTTGAGTTATTAGCAGAATGTGTTTTTCTATCCTTGGGAAAATAGCCCATAGTTTCCATCATATTATTAGATGGGTCTTTGGCCTCTTAAAATATCCAACCATGTTCCTGGTAATTACACAGTGAAGAGATCACAAACAAACTTTATGACATATTTTAACATATAATATTGAAGAATTGCATGTTTTATATGTTTTTACATGTAATGCTAAACTATTATGTATTTCTGCTTCACATAGTATAAATTCTAGGTGAAGCAGAGTTTTCAAAGCTGGACTTTGTTGAATAAGCAACAGGATTCATTGTAAGTAATATTTTCCTTTTGAAAACAAGCAAACAAAACAACAAACAAAATAAGTACAACAATAAGATCTCACAAAAGTTTCATGAGTTGATACTTAAAACATGTCAATGTGGTCATGACTATCATGTAAGACTTAAGTCAATAGCCACCATTCAAACTCGTCTTCTAGTCCTTAAAAAGCTGGTCATGATTTTGAAGGTAAAAATACATCCCAGTCTCCCCCTTCATTGAATTGTTCTATGTTCTTTTGGAATAACACTTTTCACTTAAGTAAGAATGTAAAGCTTCAGGTGTGGATGTTCAATAGTAAATGATGAAGTATCTTGGTTTGTGAGGAGAACCCAGCTATGCTCATGTGTCCACCAAGGTCTTGTGCACCGGTGATGGTGAGCTCTTTGACAATTGAGAGCTGCATTCTTCACATCTCCAGAGACTCAACCTCTCTCTCTCTCTCTCTCTTCTCTTTGTCATGAGTTCAGTCTTGCTTCCTCTCAGGCCTCCTGAAACAAACACTCTGTTTACTCCATGTCAGTCCCCATAATCTCAGCCAGTATGAGCATATCATTACTAGAGTTTGGTTGATGTTATTAATGTTTTGGATGGCCACAAATGGCTCAAATCAAGAGGCAATCACTGTAGGAGCTGTAACAAGAGGAAATAGAACTCTGACTAAAAGTTTCTTTTGAAATATTTTGACAAAATAAACCATCTGCAGCACAGAAAATCTATTAGAATGGCTTCTACTTTCTTTTTCACAGCACTGTCAAACTCCGTTGTTATCTTTCCTGTGTTGATTCATCAAGGAGATATTTGCTGCCAAGAAATCATTATTTTGACTTTTTCTTCTTAGCTGCTTTCATCAACTAAATCCAAATTGTACAGCAAGTATTAGAAGAGAGAGTTAGAAGAAGGTATCTTGATGAAGTTTTTCATAAATTGAATTATTTTCCTGCAAGCCAAAAGTTATGAGAGCAAATAGTTGAATTTCTATTTCACTTTCAAAAACTCACTCACTGACTTGGAGTCAGTTTGACTTATAACAATCCTTCCTTGGGTTTCTGAGGCAGTATCTTCATGGAAGTAGATTGCCCAGTCTTCCTTCCAAGGAGTGGCTGGTGGGTTTGAACTGCCAGCCTTCTGGTTAGCAGTCAAATGCCTTAGGCAGAGTTGGTAATGCTGACATCAGCAGAAAATGAAAACACATTCTTCTACTGCTCTTTAAAACTCCTTTCCACTAAACAGAAAGTTTAGTTCAGATATTAGTTGGGATACATAAAAAGACCTTACACAGTTATTGATAATGGTTGATTAGTAAGCTCATTTGTTTAAAATAATGTTACTTAATTTAAAAAAGTGAGAACACAATAAATTCCACCTTGAATTACAGTTTTGCAATGACAACTGAATCTTTCTTTGCTATACTCATTGAGAATACATTTGAGATACTAAAGATCTCAGTGGGTCATTTGGAGCCCCTCTACTCAGATTGGAGTCCCTGAGCAGTATAAATTAGTTAGCATGCTCACCTGCTAACCAAATGTTGGAGGCTTGAGTTTACCCATAGGTTCCTCAGAAGAAAGGCCTGGTCATCTACTTTCCCCCAAAAAATTAGTCATTGAAAACTGGAGCACAGTTCTACTCTGACACACACTGGATCACCATGAGTCAGAGATAACTCAATGGAAACTGGTGGTTCTCAGATTGTTAGCAAACTAGGAGCTTGTTAGAAATTAATAGTCTTGGGCTCCATCCCAGAATGTGCATTTTAACAAGGCCCTCAGGAGATCTGTATGCAAATTCAAGTTTGAGTAGCTCTGGTTTAGAGGAATAGTCCCCAGGTTTATATAATTATCCTTATTATCTGTGTATGGAGCCTTTAAGAAATACTGTGGAGATTCTATTAATGAATCTTTATTCAAATCGTTCTCTGGGTTAAAAAGCTTTCTTCTTCAGTAAAACATATGACTAGTGACAACAGCAAGCTGACTCTGCTCTATAGCCCATTCTCTACTATTCCTACACATTTCTACTCACATAAGTTGATCTTTATGTTTACCAGAGCTTTTTGTATTTGTTACTAAACCCCCCACCCCCTTTTTTTGTAAATTGTGATTTGGGTGAAAATTTACAGAGCAAATTCACTTTCCATACAGCAGTTCACATATACTTTGTCTCATGACGTTGACTACAATTTACCACAATGCACAGCTTCCCTCCCACTTCCTCCTGATAGTTGTTACTAAACCCTTTGATGGTACAGTGTAAATAATGTGAGCTAGTAAGCTGTGAGTGAGAAGAGAATGATAATATTTCTTTTCTGTTTTCTTTTTTTTTAAATGTAAATATCTAAGAGTCTGCTCTTTACAAATGTCTTTCAGTCCTTACTCTACTATGAAAAACTAAAACTGGAAATTGTGTAGGGGTGAAATTCATGTTGTCAGAAGGGACCATTTCCTGGAGAAGGATATCATGCTGGGTAAAGCAGAGGGTCAGCAAAGAAGGGAAAGACCCTCAATGAGATGGATTGACACAGTGGCTGCAATGATGGGCTGGCATAGCAAGGATTGTGAGGATGGAACAGGACTGGGCAGTGTTTCATTCTGCTGTATATAGAGTTGTTATGAGTCAGAGCCTACTCCATGGCACCTGACAACAACAGGGGGTGAAATATGCAAGAAAAATGGCTGTATTGTTTAATTGGTGGACCTATATAAAAAGAAAAGGCCTTTACACAAAAAGTCTGACAAATGGATACATTTTTATGTTTTAAATTCACATAAAGTGTTCTACCTTATAGATGTGCATATGCCATGTATAGTTTTCTGATTTCATGCTTTTTGAAACTTTAGTGTTGAATAAACCAAATAATTTTGTCAGGTAAGAAAGTGTTATTACACATATTCCTGAGTCTCATTTCAGGTCACTGAATAAGTATTTTTGAAAAGATCAGTCCATCACCTGGGTTTGGAAATTAATCAGAGAATTCTGATTGACCAACCAATATTACAGAAATAGGAAAAAATCCAACAGTTGTAGATATTTTTAAAATGTTGCTAACACAGTTGCAGAAGAATTTCTGGAACTTTTATAATAATAATTAAAAAAAACCTGAACTGATTCCTCAGATAATATTTGGACATTGTCCTCATTTCCTGGTTATGATGTTTTTGAAGTTTTCCTGGGGCTGGACCAGCTGGCTCCTCTTAAAACAGTCCATCAATAAACCAGGAAGATGGACAGCTAGGCTTGTCAACATTTCCCTAAGTCAATTTCAGAGTCTTTAAATCTTCTATACTTTCACCCCAGTGAAGTTGGTCAAAGTACCCATCACCCTGTTGCCATGGAGTCGAGTCTGACTCCTCTGAGCCCATAGGACAGAGTAGAATGGCTCCATAGAGTTTGCAAGCTGTTATCTTTAGGGAAGCCGACTGCCACATATTTCTCCCATAGAGAGGCTGGTATGGTTGAACTGCAGACCTGTGGATTAACAGCTGAGCACTTAACCACTGTGCCACTACAGCTCCTTTGATCAGAGTAGGGTATATATTTTCTTTGGAAGGACTCGTTATTTTCCAGCAACTTCCTCTTACAATAGTAGTCATTGGTAAACTGACATGGGAAACTGAGAATACAGGATTTTGAAGAGAGTGCACTGTATTGATTCCCACTGGACTAGTGTACTAAGTTTGTCCTTTGACACTCTGATCTGGTTTATCTGCATCTTGTATGCCTTCAGACACCTGAAGAAACCTGGATTCTGGTAGTTTATGGATTTTTGGAAGATAAACAACTTTTCTTTGACTGCAGGTCTGGAAAATGAGATCATCACTTGCTATTCAAATGAGAGATGACAGTCACAGTTATTCCCGGATAAGATTTGAGTCTATCTTTAAAGCTTTAAGAAGGAAGGTTTTACAAATAATGTTTTAAATGAGCTGCCTTCTGGACCTGTCACCCAGCCTGCAATTGACTCTCATAACAGCTCTGCACAACTCTAACATTTGGCTATAAAATGCATAGCCAATGTTCACCAATGCATTTGCTCACATCAGAACTCTTGCTTTGGGAATGCACATTCTGGCTATTTTGCATGACAAATGCTATGATTTATTGTGATTTGAAGGCCCAGAATGAAATATCTGCTCATTGTAGAGGTGACTGATTACCTGACAATAATGGATTGAGGCATTCATATATAACTCAAAACACCACCACTGTGACTTCACCCTTGGCCTCAAAATCTGGCTGGCTGGTTATAATTTGCCACCTACCTCCTCCTCTCTAATTACCAATGAGATGACAATCCAAATCTAAGCTTACAAAGTGCATCAAATATCTGAGAAGTGGTCCATCAAGACTCTGAGGTTAATTCTACGGCTTCTCACATTAGACCAATTTTTCCCGGATCTGCTTGATCTTGAAGGTCTTTGTGTATGGAGTGGAGTGAGGGAGGGCTGTGATATGTGTATGTGTGTATGTGTGTGTGTGTGTGTGTGTATACATTATCTCCAAAGCTTCCTTTCATTAGATTCCTACTCACTAGGCATGTAGGGATAAGGGACAAGTTATTCTTATGAATAAGCCAGTTAGAGAATCTCTACTTTAACCTATGTTTTAGGATTTATTTTATTCTGAAGTTCTGTGGATACTGTATGCTTATAAATGATGGCTAGAATCCAATAGGAACAATTGTGAGGACTGGGCAGTGTTCAATTCTGTTGTGCATAGGTCTCCATGATTTGGAACCTATTTGTCAACACCTAACAACAATAAGTAATGGCAACAAGGAGTCCATTGGTGCAAATGGTTAAGTGTTCAACGACTAGCTGAAAGGTTGGCAATTTGAACCCACCTACAGGAGCTTCAGAAGACAGGTTTAGGGATCTGCTTCCAAGAGGTCACCACCTTGAAAGTCCTATGGATTACAATTCCACTCTGCACACCTGGCTCGCCATGAGTCAGAATAGATTCAACAGTAATAATAACAATGATGGTGAACACATTTAACACCAAAGTACAAGGGTGAAGCCAAATGTTTCTTATGATTCTGAAAAAGTCAGTGACAGTATGTGGTGTTCACTTATTCTAAATAGCAGGACTGTTTAAGAAAATTGTTCTGCTGAAACTATGATCTAATCTGAACTCATCAGAATTCCACAGATATCAAAATGATTCTTGTTTATTTCAATGCAGCATCAATAAGCTATTCTTGTCTCATAAATGTGGTGAAGTTCAATTAACACTATAGATAGCCTTGAAATGCTATTAAATAAAAACATACTTTGAGTATTTTTAGATATGAAAACACATTGTTAGCACATCAAATAAAAGTCAATAAGTTTTATACACTATGCATGTACATGTATAACATGTATAAGTGTTTGTTGGTGTTGCTGGGTGTCATCAAGTTGATTCTGACTCATAGTGATCCTGTGTGGTAGAGTAGAATTGCGCCATAGGGTTTTCTTGGCTGTGATCTTTATGGAAATGGATATCCAGGTCTTTTCCCCTGCAGAGCCACTGGGTGGGCTTGATACTTGACTGTTGCACCACAAGGACTCCTTACACACACACACACACACACACACACAGATTAAACATACTATATATAAATATATACATATATATGTAGTAAAACATATATAAAACATGTATGTAGTAAATCATGAAGATGATGCAGGGCTGTCAATGTTTTTTTCTGCTATACATAAAGTCTCCATGAGTCCATGAGTTAGAGTTGACATGATGGCAAGTAACAACAATGCACACACACACACACACATGATACTTTTATGGACCTCAGCATATGGAATACACAGGAATCAAATAAACTAAATCTGTGGATAGAGATGATGGAAAAGCTCAATATTATCAGTTAGAATGAGGCCAGGCACAAACTGCAGAACAGACCATCAATTGCTCATGTGCAAGTTCAAGTTGAAGCTGAAGAAAACTAAAACAAGTCCAGGAGAGTCAAAGCACAACCTTTGGAATATCTCCCCTGAATTTAGGGATAATCTGAAGAATATATTTGACACACTGAGCACCAGTGACTGAAGACCAGATGCGTTGTGGGATGACATTAAGCACAACATACATGAAGAAAGCAAAAAGTCATTAAAAAGACAGGAAAGAAAGAAAAGGCCAAAATAAATGTCAGAGATTCTGAAACTTTCTATTGAACATAGAGTTGCTAAAGAAATGGAAGAAATGATGTAGTAAAAGAGCTGAACAGATGATTTCAAATGACAGCTCAAGAAGACACAGTTAAGTACTTTAATGAACTGTGCAAACACCTGGAGTTTGAAACTGAAAGGGAAGACCATGCTCTGCATTTCTCAAGCTGAAAGAACTGAAGAAAAATTCAAGCCTTGAGTTGTAATACTGAAGGATTTTATAGGCAAAATGTTGTTGTTGCTATGTGCCATTGAGTCGGACCCGACTCATAGAGATCCCTCCTTGGGTTTCCGAGGCAGTATCACTACGGAAGTAGATTGCCCCATCTTCCTTCCGAGGAGTAGCTGGTGGGTTTGAACCGCCAGCCTTCTGGTTAGCAGTCAAGTGCCTTAGCCACTATGCTACCAGAGCTAGAAGCATCAAAAGAAGATGCAAGGATACACAGAGGCACTGTACCCAAAATAATTGGTTGACATTCAACCATTTCAGGAGGTAGCGTATGATCAAGAACCTATGTTAGTGAAGGAAGAGGTCCAAGCTTCACTGAAATCATGGGCAATAAAGAAGGCTTCAGGGATTGAGAGAATATCAATTGAGATGTTTCAACAAATGGATACAATGCTGAAAGCACTCATTTGTCTATGCCAAGAAATTTGGATGACAGCTACCTGGCCAACCAACTGGATGAGATCCATATTTGTACCCATTCTAAAGAAAGATGATCCAACAGAATGAGGAAGTTATTATCATTAATATCACATGTGGGTAAAATTTTGCTGAAGATAATTAAACAAAATGGTTGCAGCATTACATTGACAGGGAACTCCAGGAAATTCAAGCTAGATTCAGAAGAGTAGGTAGAGTGAGGGATATCATACTGATGTCAGATGTATTTTGGCTGAAAGTAGAGAATACCAGAAAAATACACGCTTGTGTTTTATTGATCATAAGAAATTATGGATAACATTGTGAAGAGTGGGAATTCCACAACATTTTTTTTTTTTTTTTGTTCTCACATGGAACCTTTACATAGAACATGAATCAGGCATTCAAACAGAACAAGGGAATATTGCATGGTTTAAAATTAGGAAAGATATGCATCAGACTTGCATACTTTCACCATACTTATTCAATCTGTATGCTAAGCAAATACTCTGAGAAACTGTACTATATGAAGAAGAACACAGCATAGGATTAGAAGAAGACTCATACTAATTTGCAATATGCAGATGACACAACCTTGCTTGCTGTAAGTGAAGAGGACATGAAGCACTTACTGACGAAGATCTAAATCTACAGCCTTCTGTATGGATTACAACTCAACATAAAGAAAAGTCCTCACAACTGGAGCAGTAAGAAATACCATGGTAAATGGAGTAAGTATTAAAGTTGTCAAGGATTTCATTTTACTTGGATCCACAATCAATGCCCAGAAGCAGCAGTCAAGAAATCAAATGATGTTTTAGATTGGGCAAATCTGCAAAGAGCTCTTTAAAGTGTTCAAAACCAAAGATGTAATTTTGAGGACTAAGACATGCCTGTCCCAAGCCTCGGTATCTTCAGTTACCTCATATGCATGCAAAAGCTGGAGAATGAAAAAGGAAGAATGAAGAGTTGATGCTTTAAATTATGATGTTGGTAAAGAATATTGAATATGCCATGGACTACCAGAAGAACAAACTAATCTGTTTTGGAAGAAGTACAGCCAGAATGCTCCTTAGAAGCAAGAATGAAGAGATTTCATTTCACATACTTTGGTCATGTTATCAGGAAGAACCACTCCTTGGAGATGGACATCATGTTTGGTAAAGTAGAGGATCAGCAAAAAAGAGGAAGACCCTCAACAAGTTGGACTGACACAATGACTGCAACAATGGGCTCATATACAGCAATGACTGTGAGGATGGTGCAGGACTGGGAATGTATCGTTCTATTGTACATAGGGTCACACTATGTCAGAAGCGTGTCAACAGCAACTAATAACAATAACAACAACATATACACACATACATGTATATATATGTATAAATAAATAGAT
>NW_006921695.1:6299547-6300149 GCF_000298275.1 Orycteropus afer afer | reverse complement strand
GAATTTGTTTGTTCTTCTGACAGTCCATGGTATATTCAAAATTCTTTAGCAACACCATAGTTCAAATGCATCAATTCTTCTTTGGTATTCCTTATACATTGTCCAGTTTTCACATGCATAAGGAAAAGAGGATTACCCTCAATGAGATGGATTGACACATGATTTGAACAATGGGTAAAACATAGCAATGTGTGTGAGGATGGTGCAGGACCTGGCAGTGTTTCATCTATTGTATGTAGGGTTGTTATGAGTGGGAATTGACTCAATGGCACCTAACAACAACAGCAGCATTGGTTTCATAGCTACATAGCTTTTAATTATTTTTTAATGGTTTCTCTGGTTATAAAATTTATCCAAGTCTAATTAGGATCAAAGGAGCTCTGGTGGTGTAGTGATTAAGGCATTTGATTGATAACCATAAGGTCAGTGGTTCAAACCCACCAGCTGCTCCATGGAGGTAAGATGAGGCAGTCTGATTTGGTACATGGGCTTTATGCATGTGCTGTTGTTTTTGTTGTTACTGGTGTTTTTGTAGTCAAAAATTTGTCAAATTTTCTCGATTTTAGCTACAATATTGTGGTAATTAATATTTGTGAAGCTAC
>NW_006921695.1:6271788-6273415 GCF_000298275.1 Orycteropus afer afer | reverse complement strand
TTTCATGCAAATTCTTCTGCTAGTTGGGGTTTAGTCCAAATCTGCATCCTTTCCTTCAAGGCTCAGGGGTCCAAGATTATCTTCTGTGTCTGTATTAATTGGTTTCCCTTTTCTTTGTTGAAGAGGGTCTGTGCAATCCTTCTGCCTAGTCCGCCATCTTGCCCCGCCTCATGACCATTAATTCTTCAAACTCTTTCCTATCTTCCTTTTTCTCTCCTTTACTTTTGGTTCTCCAATTTCATGTATATTAGTCTCCTTGAAGTTGTTCCACAACTGACTGATGCACTGATGATATTTTGGATTTTCTTTCTTTTGGTTTCATTTTGTATCATTTCCATTGGCATGGCTTTCACTTCAAGAATCACTGCTTCTGAAATATCTAATTTTCCATTAATTCCACTCAGTACATTTCTCATTTTAGATAATGTAGAAGTTTAATTTTGGTACTTTCTATAAACTTCCATGTTTCCACTGCAATTTCAAAATTATGGAATATCATTATAAGAGTTGTTTTAATGTCATTTTCTTTGACTTGTAACATCTATGACAATTCTGACTTGGTTTCAATTGATTAATTTTCTTTTCACTGTGGGCACTATTTTCCTGCTTCTTTGTATGTCTAGTAATTTTTGATTGGACACAAGACATTTTGAATTTTACCTTGCTGGGCACTGAATATTTTTTGTATTCCTATCCTTGGAAGGAAGGTTGGGCAATCTACTTCTGTGGTGATACTGCCTCGGAAACCCAAGGAGGAGTCGCTATGAGTCAGGTCCGATTTGACAGCATATAACAACAACAACAATATATCTTCTTGAGCTGTGTTATGGGAAGCAGTTTAGTTAATTATAGACAGTTAATTTCTTTCAGTTTTTGCTTTAAACATTGAGTCTGTAGATTCCAAGTAGCTGTCACTTTATACCAACTATTTCCCAGTACTGAGGCAAGATGCATTTGAGCATTGTACTCAATGCTTTGTGAATCATGTGAATCATGAAGTTTTTCAGCGTAGCTGGTTGGTATAGGCACTATTCTCAGCTCTTTGTGTACTCCAAATCTTATTACATCTACCTGTTGAGGTAATTTTTTCTCCAGCCTTATGCAGTTTCTACACATACATAAGCTGATCAATACATAGCTTATTACTAATCAGAAAACTTCTCAGAAAAGATCTCAGAAGGTCTTGAGATTTCTCATGCAGTTATCACCTCTCCAGTACTCTGCTCTGTGAATTCTAGCTACCTTGGTCTCTCCAGACTTTCAACTCTATCTCCTCAGCTCAGGGAATCTGCTGTTTTCCACCTATGTTCTCATTCACTTTGGCATGGCTTCGGAAATCTCTCAAGCTTTGTCAAGCTCAATCCATTTGTTTCTCAACTTTTAACACTTTTTGCCTGATACTCAGTTTTTGAAGCAATTGTGCTATGTATTTTGTTTGTTTCAAAAGTGGGAGTAAATTGGTCTATATTACTCTATCTTTACTGGAAGCTGAAGTGTTTTAATTGCTTTTTCAATTTGACTATTCTCAATATATTTAAAGATTTTTTTCTACAATCAATAATAATTGTTGTTGTTGTTATGTGCCATCGAGTTGGCCCCAATTCATAGCGACCCCTCCTTGGGTTTC
>NW_006921695.1:6266816-6271248 GCF_000298275.1 Orycteropus afer afer | reverse complement strand
CCTTCTGAGGAGTGGCTGGTGGGTTTGAACCGCCAACCTTCTGGTTAGCAGTCAAGTGCCTTAGGCACTATGCTACCAGAACTCCCTCTGTACTCTGTATAGAGTAGGAACTAGATAACTGGCTCCACTTGCCCAAGACTTCACCAGCACCCACATTGGTAATTAGGTGACCAGAAAGCAGTTGGGAGCCAATGACCCTTCCCAGCCATACCTACCCCTACCTACTACCCCACCCACTGGGTGAGTGCTATCATCCACTCCAGCATCACTGGATTGATGACAGAAAGGGGCCAAGACCTGTCCAGGCTATCCTCAGTGATCAGAGATGTGCACCCACAGTCTCACATGCTACCAAATCCACCTAGAGACAGAATGTGAGTGCTAGCTGCCAAGCTAGCAACCAGAGTAACATGCCCACCTTGTTGCCTGGATATATTAAAATACAATAAAACAAAAATCAGGGTGAAGCAAATGAACATACAATTAGCAAATCAATGCAACAACACTACAAAATCTCAGAGACAACAGGTAACTTCAGATCACACAATAGAACAGCAAAAGGTGGCTCAAACAAGAGGCCAAAATACAGGGCAAGAAAATCTTCCAGAGGAAGAAATGTTACTGACAGTACCTGATAAAGAATTAAAAACAATTATATTTTGATACCCTCAATGGATTGAAAGAAATCTCAAGGAAATGACAGACAAAACTCTGAAAGAATTAAAAAAGATACAAGAAAAAAATTGACAAAATAAATGGAAAATTAGAAATCATATAAAAATAACAAGTAGAAATCCAGATTAATCCCACAATTTCAGAAATAGATAACACATTGAAAAGACAAAGAAGTGTAATTGAATCAATGGAACATAGAATTAGTAAGATTGAAGACAAATCTCTGAACATTAATATGTTCAGGGAACAATCAGAAAAAGAATAAAAAAACTGAAGAAAGCCTAAAAATCATGTGAGACACTATCAAGCAGAACAACTTACATATGATCAGAATTCCAGAACAGGAAGAGACCAAAACAAACAAACAAACAAAAAACCAAAACAAAACAAAAACCCCACAAAGATTTATTGGAATAAAACTTCCATAATAATACTTTTGGAACCTTCATTTGCTGATGGGGCATGACTCAAAATGGGAAGAAACTGTTGCAAACATTCATTAGTAATTGGAATGTGGAATGTATGAAGTATGAAACTAAGAAAATTGGATCTCTTTGACCCTCGCCTTTACTAAGCATGATATCCTTCTCCAAGGAATGGTTTCTTCAGACAACATGATCAAAGTAAGTGGCATGAAGTCTGTACCTTCTTGCTTCTAAGGAGCATAAAGAAAATGAAAATCCTCACAACTCAACCAATAAGCAACATCATGATAAATGGAGAAAAGATTGAAGTTGTCAAATATTTCATTTTCATCCACAATCAGCACTCATGGAATCAGCGGTCAAGAAATCAGATGTTATATTGCACTAGACAAATCTGCTGCAAAAGACCTCTTTAAAGTGTTGAAGGGGAGAGATGTCACTCTGAAGACTAAGGTGTGCCTAACCCAAGCCATGGTATTTTCATTCACCTCATATCCATGTGGAACTAGACAATGAATAAAGAAGACTGAAGAAGAATTGATGACTTTGAATTGTGGTGTTGGTGAAGAATACTGAAAATATTGTGGACTGCCACAAGAAGGAACAAATCTGTCTTGCAAGTGTAGCCAGAATGGATACAAATAACACAAATAAGAAATGAAATAGGTAGTGTCAGCACAGCACCAAGTGAAATAAAAAGGAAAATAACAGAATACTATGAAGAACTGTATTCCAAAATTTTGATGATTTAGAAGAAATGAACAAATATCTGGAAACACACTACCTACCCCAACTAACACAATCTGAGGTAGAAAACAGACCCATCACACACACACACACACACACACACACACAGAGGAAATTTAACAGGTAATTAAAAAAAGAAAAAAACGCTCAACAAAATGTATTCTGCCCCAGACTACTTCGCTGGTGAATTTACCAAACATTCAGAGAAGAGCTGACACTAATTCTAGTCAAACTATTCCAGAGCATAAAAAAAAGAGATGAAATACTCCTGAACTCATTGTATGAAGCAAGCATAACCCTGGTAACCAAACTAGACAAAGACATCACTAACAAAGAAAATTATAGACCAATATCCCTCATGATCACTGATGCAAACATTCTTAACAAAATATTGGCTAATAGAATCCAATATGTCAAAAACAAATAAATAACAACAACAAAAAAACAATTCCACATGACCAAGTGAGGGTCATCCCAGGTATGTAAGGATGGTTCAACATTAGAAAAACAGTCAATGTAACCCACTACACAAATAAAACAAAGGAAAAGTACCACATGATCATATCAATTGATGCAGAAAAGGGATTTGACAAAATCCATCACCAATTCTTGATAAAAATACACAGCAAAATAGAAATAGAACATAAACTTCTCAACATAATTAAAAGCATACACACAAACCCAATGGCCAACATTATTCTCAATAGAGAGAGACTAAAAACATTCCCCTCCTGAACAGGAACCAGATAAAGATGCCCTTTATAACCACTCCTATTCAATATTGTATTGGAAGTACTAGTCAGAGAGATAATACAAAAAGGGAAATAAAGGCAACCAAATTAACAAAGAAGACATAACATTATTTCTATTTGCAGATGATATGATCCAATACATAGAAAGTCCAAGACACTCAACAAGAAAGCTACTGGAAATAACAGAAGCCTTCAGCAAAGTGTTTGGTACAAGATCAACATAAAAATAGAGTGGGATTCCTCTACCCTAACAAAGAGAACTCCTAAAAGGAAATCAGGAGAAAAATACCATTTACAATAGCCATCCAAAAGATGCAGTATTTAAGAATAAATCTAACCAGAGACATGAAAGACTTATACAAAGACAACTACAAAATCCTACTACAAGAAACCAAAAAAGACCTACATACAAGGAAGAATATACTGTGCTGCTCATGGATATGAAGACTTCACATTGTAAAAAATGACAATACTATCCAAAGTGATCTACAGATAAAATTCAATCCCAATCCAGATTCCATCATCATTCTTTAAAGAGATGGAAAAACAAGTCACCAACTTTATATGGAAAGAAAAGAGACCCTGGATAAGCAAAGCATTACTAAAGAAGAATAACAAATTAGAAGGCCTCACACTCCCTGATCTCAAAGTTTACTATAGGGCCATAGTAGCTAAAACAGCCTAGTATTGGTACAATGACAGAGACATACACAATTGAAAAGAATTGAGAACCAGAAGTAAATCCATCCACCTATCAACAGCTGATCTTTGACAGAGGGCCAAAACTCATTAAATGGGGAAAAGATAGTCTTTTTAATAAATGGTGCTGGCTAAACTGGATATCCTTTTGCAGAAAAATGAAACAGGATCTGTATCTCACACTATATACAAACACTAACACAAGATAGGTCAAAGACCTAAATGTAAAATCTAAACCATAAAGATCATCAAAGAAAAAATAGGGGTACACTTTGTTGTTTTTGTTGTTAGATGCCGTTGAGTCATCTCCAACTCATAGTGACCCTATGCCCAGCAGAACAAAACACCACCCGGTTCTGTGCCACCTTCATGATCCTTGCTATATCTGAGCCCGTTGCTGCAGCTGTTGTGTCAATCCATCTTATTGAGGACTTTTCCCTTCTTCATTGACCCTCTACTTTACCAAGCATAATATCCTTCTCCAGGGAATGGTTCCTGCTGACAACATGACAATACTATGCAAAGTAGGTGAGAAGAAATCTGACCATTCTTGCTGCCAAGGAGCATTCCACCTGCACTTCTTCTGGGACAGATTTATTAGTCTTTTTAACAGTCCATGGTACTCTTAGCATTCTTCTCCCACAGCAAAACTGAAAAGCATCAACTCTTTTTCATTCTTTATTCACTGCCCATCTCTCACAGGCATAAGAGGTGATTTAAAATACCATGGCTTGGGTTAGGCACACCTTACTCTTCAAGGAGATATCTTAGCTCTTCATCACTTGAAAGAGGTCTTTTGCAGCAGATTGTTGTTGTTGTTGTTAGGTGCTGTTGAGTTGATTCCGACTCATAGTGACCCCATGCACAGCAGAACGAAACACTGCTCGATCCTGCACGAGCTCCATGATTTTTGCTATACTTGAGCCCATTGTTGCAGCTATGGTGTCAATCCATCTCATCAAAGGCCTTCTCTTCCTTCATTGACCCTCCACTTTACCAAGCATGGCATCCTTCTCCAAGGAATGGTCCCCTCTGACAACATGACCAAAGTAGGTGAGACAAAGTCTGGCCATTCTCGCTTCCAAGGAGCATCTCGGCTGCACTTCCTTAAGGACAGATTTGTTGGTTCTTTTG
>NW_006921695.1:6265443-6265921 GCF_000298275.1 Orycteropus afer afer | reverse complement strand
CGCTATGAGTCGGGGCCGACTCGACGGCAAATAACAACAACAACAACAAGATCTTACTTGCATGTGATATTAATGATCTTGTTCGATAATTTCCACATTCTGTGGGATCACCTTTCTTTGGAATGGGTACAAATATGGATCTCTTCCAGTCATTTGGCTAGGTAGCTGTATTCCAAATCTCTTGGCATAACTAAGTGAGTGCCTCCAGTACATCTGTTTGTTGAAATATCTCAATGGGTATTCTGTCAATTCCCAGAGCCTTTTTCTTCACCAATTCTTTCATTACAGCTTTGACTTCCTCCTTCAGTAGTACCATTGGTTCTAGATCATATGCCACCTCCTGAAATGGATGAAGATCTACCAGTTTTTTTGGTACAGTTACTCTGTGTATTCCTTCCATCTTCTTTTGATTTCCCTGCATCATTCAATAAATAAATGGCACATAACAACAACAACAACAAGCATCATTCAATGTTTT
>NW_006921695.1:6261151-6264852 GCF_000298275.1 Orycteropus afer afer | reverse complement strand
TTCCAGCATTATTTCTGTCACCAAGGCCAAATTTTCCAACTACCAGTGATTCTTCTTTGTTTCCAACTTTTGCATTCCAGTCACCAGTGATAATTAACATATCTTGATTGCAAGTTCGGTCAATTTCAGACTGCAGAAGTTGATAAAAATTTTCAATTTCCTCATCTTTGGCTTTGGTGGTTGGTGCATAAATTTAAATAATAGTTGTATTAATGGGTCTTCTTTGTAGGCACATGGATATTATTCTATCACTCACAGCATTGTACTTCAGGACAGATCTTGAAACATCCTTTGTGATGAGGAATGCCACACCATTCCTCTACTATGTCATTCCTGGCATAGTAGCTCATATGATTGTCTGATTCAAAATGGCCTAAACCAGTCCATTTCTGCTCACTAATGCCGAGGATATCAATCTTTATGTGTTCTATTTCATTTTTGACAACTTCCAATTTTCCTAGATTCATACTTCGTACATTCCATGTTTCGATTATTAATGGATGTTTGCTGCTGTTTCTCCTCAATTTGAGTGGTGTCATGTCAGCAAATGGAGATCTCTAAATTTACCTTATCCACGTGAATAAGGCTGATTTTACTCTGATAATGCAGCTCTTTCCCAATCCTAGTTTGAGAGTTTTCTAAGCTAAGTGACTCATCTTCCTCCTCTGTGTTCGTCAGTGTTTCTGGACTATTCAAAATTTTCGCAGTAATGTATCAGACAGTGTTTCTCTGCTATTCATAAGGTTTTCCCTGGCCAATTTTTTGATAACTGGATGGCCTCCTCCTCCTTCCTAGTCTGTCTCAGTCCGCAAGCCGGGCTGACACCTGTGCAACAGGTGCATCGCACTGGGTTTGAAACACCAGTGGCACAGCCTCAAGACTTACAGCAACACATCACCACTGTAGGACAAACTGACAGACAAGTTTGTCTCCTTTAGGTATTGGAAACCCCTCCCACCATCCTCACCTGGCTCCCTGTGGTTGACTCCTCAATCTGTTCCAGTCTCCTTTGCCTTTTCTGTCCTCTCCCTGCTTCCTGCCTTGCTCCTTGTGGGGTGTGGCCTGGGTTCCCTCTCCTCACCTGGCTCCCTGTGGTTGACTCCTCAATATGTTCCTATCCCCTTTGCCTTTTCTGTCCTCTCCCTGCCTTCCTGCCTTGCACCTTGTGGGGTGTGGCCTGGGTTCCCTCTCTTCACCTGGGTCCCTGTGGCTGACTCCTCGATCTGTTCCAGTCCCTTTTGCCTTTTCTGTCCTCTCTCTGCTTCCTGCCTTGCTGCCTGTTCTTAAGTCCCTGAAATCCAAATGAGAATGCTATCACTTTAAAATCTAAAATGGTTACTGCTTGTAAACATTAAAAATGGTTGCGCCCTCGGTCACTTTAAATATCCAAAATGGCCACTGTTTGTAAACATTCAAAATGGCTGCACCCTCTGGACAAACAAGGTCAGTGAAAAAAAATAAGAAAACCTGCGATATCTGGGGATAGGAAAATAAGAGAAAAAAGGCAGAGAAGGAGAATAATGAAGAAAAAAATGGGAAAAATGCAAAAAGAAAACAAGGAATGGGGTTAACCTTGAGAAAAAAGAAGAAAAAAATTTTGCAACCAGGAACAAGGAAAAGAAAAAACTGAAAACTAGGACCTGGGAGGGGAATAATAGTAAAAAGGACAAAAGTATTAATAATAGTAGTAGTTTTAAAACAGAAAAAAGCAAGCAAACTAAAAACCAGAAAAAAGAAAGAGAAAAAAACAATTGGGGGAGGGCAGGGCAGGGCACCCAGGCTCTGTCCAAGCATACAGAGTGGGATGGAGTTCCTGTGGGCCCAGAAGGTGGGTGGGAGTGTGGGATGGCTGATCCTCCATTCACCAGGCGGGTGTGGGGTATAAGAGTAACAAGGGAAATGTCGCACCTTTTCAGTCATCCAGGTCTGGAGTGTCCTTGGGGTACTTGGATATCTTCTGGAGGCTAGAAGTCTGAATTCTAGGTGCTGGCTCTCCAGGAGGTTTCTCTCTCCATATGGGCTCTGAGGGAAGGTCCTGGACTCTTCTGGTACTTTTGGGGCCACTGACCTCCTGATTCCCTGACTCCCTACACTTATAGAAGCTGGCAAGTCCAAAGTTCTTGGATCAAACATCAAGCTGGAGGATTTTCCTGACTCTTGCAGCTGCAGGAGCTGAGGAATTCAAGGTTGGCAGGCAGTATACTGGCTGTTGACTCCAGCAAATGATGAATCCAAGATTTGCAGGTTGAATGGTGGATTGTATTCTCATAGACAGTTGTAGGCAGTACAACAGAATCCCAATCTATGGACCAAGGAGTCCTAATCTGCAGCAGATTAGCCCAATGCAATACATTGTCTGATGTCTTGACTGCTGCTTCCATTGGCGTTGATTGTAGAAACAAGCAGTATGAAGTCCTTGATAACGTTGAACTTTTCTCCATCCTTTGTGAAGCTGTTTATTGTACCAGTTGTGAGGATTTTGGTTTTCTTTATATTGAGGTGTAAACCATAGTATGGACTATAGTATTTAATCTTCATCAGTAAGTGCTCCAAGTCATCCTCACTTTCAGCAAGCAAAGTTGTGTCATCCGCTTATTGTAAGTTGTTAATGAGTCTTTCTCCAAATCCTGATGCCATGTTATTCTTCACATAATCCAGCTTCTCTGATTATTTGCTCAGCATACAGATTGAATAAGTATGGTGAAAGGACACAACCTTGACAAGCTCCTTTCCTGATTTTAAACCATGCAGTATCTCCTTGTTTTGTTTGAACAACAGCCTCCTGGTCTATTGTACAGGTTCCTCATGAGTAAAATGAAGTGTTCTGGAATTCCCATTTTTCTCAATGTTTTCCATAATTTGTTATTATCTGCAAAATTGAATGTTTTTGCATAGTCAATAAAACATAAGTAAACATCTTTCTCATATTCTTTGTTTTCAGGTAAGATCCATCTGACATGGGCAATGATATCTCTCATTCCATGTCCTCTTCTGAATCTGGAAGCCCTTTGTCAATATACTGCTACAACAATTTTTAAATTATCTTCAGTAAGATTTTACTTCAGGTGATATTAATGATATTGTTTGATAATTTTCACATTCTGTGGGATCACCTTTCTTTGGAATGAGCACAAATATGGATGTCTTCCAGCCAGTTGTCTATGTAGCTGTCTTCCAAATCTCTTGGCATAACCATGTGAGTGCCTCCAGTGTGACATCCATTTGTTGAAACCTCTCAATGGGAATTCTCTCAATTCCTGGAGCCTTGTTCTTTGCCACTTCTTTCAGTGCAGACTCGACTTCTTCCTTCAATACCGTTGGTTCTTGATCATATGCTTCCTCCTGAAATGGATGAACCTCGACCAAATTTTTTGATACAGTGACTCTATTCCTTCCATTTTCTTTTGATGTTTCCTCTATTATTCAACATATTGCCCTTAGAATCTTTCAATATTGCAACTTGAGGCTTGAATTTTTTCTTCAGTTCTTTCAGCTTGAGAAATGACGAGCGTGTTCTTCCCTTTTGGTTTTCTAACTCTCGGTCTTTGCATATTTCATTATAATAATTGACTATCTTCTCAAAATGCTCTTTGAAATCTCTTCAGCTCTTTTAATCTTGTCATTTCTTCCATTTGCTTTAGCTACTCTCCATGCAAGAACAAGTTTCAGAGTCTCTTCTGACATCCATTTTGGTCTGTTCT
>NW_006921695.1:6245222-6260385 GCF_000298275.1 Orycteropus afer afer | reverse complement strand
GGTTCAAACCCACCAGCCACTCCTCAGAAGGAAGGTTGGGCAATCCTACTTCCATAGTGATACTGCCTCGGAAACCCAAGGAGGGGTCGCTGTCAGTTGGGGCTGACTCGACGGCATATAACAACACAACAACAGTCCATTTCAGTTCACTAATGCCTAGGATATTGATCTTTATGCATTCCATTTCATTTTTGACAGCTTCCAGTTTTCCTAGATTAATACTTCATACATTCCATGTTCTGATTATTAATAGATGTTTGCAACTGTTTCTACTCATTTTGAGTTGTACCACATCAGCCAATGGAGGTCCCAAAAGCTTTACTCCACCCATATCATTAAGGTCATCTACTCTGAGGAGTCAGCTTTTCCCCAGTCATATTTTGAGTGCTTTTTTTGTGGTGGCACAGTGCCTAAAGCATTTGACTACTAACCAGAATGCTGGTGGTTCAAACCCACAAGCCACTCCTCAGAAGGAAGACTGGGCAATCTACTTTCATGGAGATATTGCCTTGGAAACCCAAGGAGAAGTCTCTATGAATCAAATTTGACTCAGCAGTGAGTTTCCCCTCCCCCCCACCTGATGGACTCATCTTCCAGCATTTTATCAGACAATGTTTCAGGGCTATTCATAAAGTTTTCCAGTAATATGTCAGATAGTGTTTCACTGCTATTCATAAGGTTTTCACTGGCCAATTCTTTGAGAAGTGGATGGCCTCTTCCTTCTTCTGAGGCTGTCTTAGTCTGGAAGCTCCTCTGAAACCTGTCCACCATAGTTAACCCTGCTGGCATTTTGCAACACTATTGGTATAGCTTCCAGTCTTAGAGCAACACACAAGCCATCACAGGATGACAAACTGACAGACAAGTTTGTCTTCTTTAGTTATTCCTAACCACTGTGCTCACTTCCCCACATATCTGGGGCCTGCCCTTAAATAAAGAAGCCCCAGAAGCTCTGAGCCATGCATCTGCCTACCTGTCCAGACCCTGGCCTTATAATAAAGCTGGCTCAGAAGCCCCAAGCTGTGTGACTGCCTACCTGTCCCAGGGCAAATTAGGGGCCCTAATGCTTAACATGGGATCTCCAGTAGCATAGTGGCTAAAGGCACTTGACTGCTAACCAGAAGGCTGGCGGTTCAAACCCACCAGCCACTCCTCAGAAGGAAGATGTGGCAATCTACTTCCCTAGTGATACTGCCTCAGAAACCCAAGGAGGGGTTGCTATGAGTCGGGTCCGACTCGATGGCACATAACAACAACAACAACAATACTTAGCGTAAATACACTATCAAATGTAACTAAAACCCCATAAACAGCAAAGACAAACTAGATGACTGAACCCTCCTAAAAATTAAACATTTATGTATATCAAAATCTTCACCAAAAGAGCAAAAAGACAGCATACAGACTGAGAAAAATTTTTGACAACAATTGAGACAAGGGACTCATCTCTAAAATTTATAGAAAACTTTAACACCTCACAATAAAAAGACAAACAATTCAATTTAAAAATGGTCAGAGAACATGGACAGACACTTCACTCAAGTAGATATTTAAGTTACTAACAAACACATAAAGAAATTGTTATAATCATAGCCATTAGAGACCTGCAAATCAAAACAACAATGAGATATCCTAGCATTAGTAACAAAGTTCAGAAAAACAAAACAACAAGGATGTGGAGAGACTGGAATCCTCATACACTATTGGTGTGACTGTAAAATGGTATAATCACTGTGGAATGTGGTATTGTGCTTAAGAATTTGGAACTAGAAATACCATATGATCCAGAAATCTCACTATTACATATATATCTAGAGAAATAAATGTTATCACATGAACAGATATTCACACACTCATGTTCATTGCAGCATTATTCACAATAGCAAAAAGATGGAAACCACCATAGTGCCCATCAATGGAGGAATGGATAAGCAAAATATGGTACATGCACACAATGGAATAATGTTCAATGTTAAAGAATAATTTTGAAATCTGCAAAACACTTCATAACATGGATGAACCTAGAAGACCTGAGTGAAATTAACAAATTACAAGAGGACAAATATTGTATGAGACCACTACTGTAAAAAGTCAAAAAAAGGTTTACATACATAAAGGATCTTTCTTTGTAGGTTACCAGTGGTGGGAGGGGAAAGGAGGGTAAATTACTAACTAGATGGTAGACACTTATTCACTTGGGTGAGAAAGGCAATATACAATAAGTGGGAGATCTGCATAAAATGATCAAGGCAGTGGATGACACAGGGAGAAGCATAATAATTAAAGGCAACAAAGGTGAATACTATTACATACATAATCCTGCAATAATACTAATAAAAATGATCCATGAGTACATACATAGATAGACACTCAAGCTGAACAGAGGTGGAAAGGCAAATGAGACTACCTCCACAGATACATAAAGATTTGAGACAGGATATCTCTACCTATGAATTTATATGTGCTACAAATATACCCATGAATGTAACTATACAGGGGCAAAGTTATGAAAACTTCAAAGTTATCTGGCATAATATAGTCCAAAAAGACAATATCCTATATCTTACTTTGGTGAATAGTGACTAGGATCTTAAAAGCTTGAAAGTGGCCATCTAAGGTGTAAATATTGGTCTCTCCCCTTCTGGACTGTAGTGAAGTAAAGAAAATAAAAGACATATGGAAACAAGTAGTCCAAAGTACCAGAGGACCATGTGAAACCCAGCCTTCATGGCTCTGAAACCAGAAGAACTGGATCGTTAGATCATGCCTGACTACCACTGATGACCACTCTGTATTTGCCCAGGCATAAAGCTAAGGGAGCTCTGGTAGCATGGTGGCTAAGACATTTGACTGCTAACCAGAAGGCTGGAGGTTCAAACCCACCAGCCACTCCCCGGAAGGAAGATGGGGCAATCTACTTCCATAGTGATACTGCCTTGGAAACCCAAGAAGGGGTCGGGTCCGATTCCACGGCACATAACAACAACAACAACAACAAAGCTAAGTAGTCAGGAAGGGATAGGAAAAAGGACAAAGGGAAATGGTAAACATAGAGAAGAAGTGGGAAGAGTACGGTTACATTGTGTGGACTGCAATGAATGTCACAAAACTAAATATGTATTACTTGTTGAGTGGAAAATTAATTCTGTAAACTTTCACCAAATTCTCTCTCTCTCTCTCACACACACACAAAAGATTAAAACATAAGTCTAAGACCCATTTTAAGAGTGAACTAAAGTATGCTAAATACAAATGTTTCTGCTCATCTATGTTACAAAAGTGGTTAGCCTCTGTCTCTTATTCCCTGTTCAGCTGAGCCCTAGACCTTGATCTATGGGTTCATGCTGAGCACAGAAGAAACCCCATACCTATCACAACATGTGGTCTATATCTGTTCTCTCCAGTGCTTTGTGTGGCCACACTGAATTCCTGATACATGTGAGTACTCCAGCTACAGCAGCTGATAACCAAAACAAAATCCACTGCCATCTAGTAAATTCAGACTCATAGCAACATCCATTGGTTTTCCAACGATGTAAATCTTTATGGAAGTAGGTTGCCTCATCTTCCTTCTGCAGAGCAGCTGGTGGGTTTCAACTGCCAATTGATTAGTAGTCAAATGCCTTAGACACTGTACTACCGGAGCTCCTTCCAGATAGCCCCACCTTATTTTTTTTCACTTGGTATATCTGATTTTCTGCCTTGGATTCCTGATTAGTGCTCCCAGTTCTCTCTGGGTCCTTCTCTAGACTCCAGCTCATTGAGCCAAGAACTTGATATTCTACCTACCATTTCTAGAGTCCTTCTCTAGAGTCTCCAGACCACCTTGACTTGGAACTGTTATGACAACAGACATATGATTGCAAACATCATTACTGCCTAGAAACTCCAGCTGCTATCATCCTCTTACTAGTTTGGTATTCTCTTTAGAAGCCAGTAGCAAATAGACTTCACATCTGTTTTAATCTCTTACCCATTTCTTTAGATAGGAATGAAAGAATATGGCTTCTTATGGAGAGAAGTAATTGATTTGGAATGGTGTCAAATAGAAAACCAATGGATGATAGGACATCTCAATGGACAGAGGTTACTTCAAAATTCTTGTAGTTGATTTTAACAAACACTGTCTCTGATGAACCCTGGTGATACACCAGTTAACGGCTCAACTGCTAACTGAAAGGCTGGCAGTTCAAACTCACCAGCTGTGGGAGAAAGATATGGCAGTCTGTTTCTGTAAAGATATCAGCCTTGGAAATCCTGTGGGGCAGTACTACTTTGTCCTATAAGGCCACTATGAGTTAGAATTAGCTAAATAATAAAGGGTTTGCTTTTCGGTCTCTAAAATCCTGGATTAAACTATAACATAATTTTCTCTCTGTATTCATGGTTTTACAATGACTCAAGATGAAATGTTTCTGTTGTTTCTTTTTGAAAGAAGTGTTATAAACCTTAGTTTAATACAGCTAATCAAGAATAAATTAAAATTGTTTGGTTGATAAGATAGTAAGTTTTTCTGAGTTTCAATGACTCACAGTAGTTTTTCCTTCCTTGCTCATCAGCTAATATTGTTGGCATTTGCTTGGCTGTGCAAGTTGGCATTAGAATTTTAAGAGACATTTACTTAGATTTACTGAGTCATATGATGTTTATCTCAGATTATGGCTTGTGGGAATAGTAGTTTCTTAATGCTCTTTTGCTTTGCATGTTATGCTTAGTCCTTAGCAACCCAAACCAGAATTAAAACCATATTATTTTAATAGGAACATTAATTATTGTTGACACTGGAGAAGAAAGGAATGAACTGAATAAGTAATTCTTCTAGTCAGCCCTTTTGCAAGAAGATGTAGTCAGTCCACATAATGTTTTAAAGACTCCAAGAAGATGAACTATGGAGGGTGAGATAAAATGAAAATCATAATGATAACCACTGTGTAGGAAAGAGTAAGAGCTCTTTTACTAGTTTAATTTAGTATCTTTGGGAGAAGAACCAATGGGTGGTAAAATTAATGTTACACAATTGTCATGTATTACATTATCACATGATGTGGTGAAAGCAAATTCAATTTTAAAAATGGCAACACTTTGTTTTGGCTTCTCTTTGTTATGTCAATGTCCCTATACCATCCCCTGGTATTTACTTTATGTAGACTTAAAGATGTAGCCAGGAAATGACTTCTCATACAACATAAAATTACATGAGCTGTCTTTAATCTTTATAAAACTTGTATATGAAATCAGTGTACTTAGAATATCCCAGTGAAAAAGTAGTTTATTATTATAAATAAACTTAAGTTCAGAAATTTTAGGAACTGAAGATTAATTTTCCACTTTTGCATTACTAAGTCATACAAATGTTCACTGGTCTTGAGTAGGATGTTTCTCATTGTATGGCCAAAAAGTAAAAGCACTTACCTGAGGACAGGTGTTTTCTTTCAAGTGTAAAGATGAGTTATAAGACAGAGTTTCATAGGATCACTGACAAATTAAAAACTAGTTTTTCTAACAGTGTCAGTTTACACAGTGATTTTTAAGGAAGGGGAGAGACCAATGCAAAATATGAAGTTAAAACAGAGTTCACCCATGATTCATTAGTATTTAACCAGTGGGTTGGTCTATCCTTGCTTTATTAATTGATTCCAAGTAAAATTTAAAATTCCAAGCTCTATTTTGACAAAATATTTTATTTTGGGGAAAATGATTTAAGAATAAAAAAAAAAAAAACTACTACAAATTATGGGTCAACACGTAAGCCATTAATCAAGAGATAAGTGCCCAATAATTATAAGGAAATAGTCCTAGAAATTATTTCTGTAAGAAATTCAAGTAAGAAAAAAAATTTTTTTTGTGGCTATAGGGTTGCAAGTCATCAAATCCTGAATATTTTATTTTTAAAAATAAGGTATTAGAGAGACTTATGAGGGATTTAATTTCTTGAGTGACGTTTCAAGTAAAACTAATTTCAATATGCTAATTGCACTCACACTACAAAATTTAATTTTCTATCCTAATTTTGATACCTCTTGATTCTACTCTTCCTGTTATTCTTTTAAATGTTTAAGACACTCAGGAATTCCAAATACCAGAGTATTATACATCGGTTAGACATTCTAATTTTGCCATTTCCAGGAATAGCCTACAATTTTAATTTATAAGTTTTAGCAATTTTATTTTACCTGGACATTGAGTAAGGGAATGCCATGCAATAGGATGCTAGGGTAATAGAAGTTAATAAGTTCTTTGGATTTTGAAGAAATAACCTTTGCATGCCTCCATATGGCTATATTTGAATGTTTTATGTAGTGGAGACAGAGCTCATAGAGTTGTAACTAAAGGTGGAGTACCCTAGAACTTACATTGATGATTGACTTATGGGAAGCCCAGCAATAAAGTGTTATGGAAAGTGGAAGTAAGCAAGTGAGAGTACTGATACTATATGACACCCTTAAGGGCCTTCAGAAGTCCTAAGTTAGTGGTGCAAATGATTAAGTGCTCTACTACTAGCCAAAAGATAGGTGGTTTGAAACAAAAGATGCCTCAGAAGACAGACCTGGTGGTCTGCTTCTGAAAGGTAACAGCCTTGAAAATCCTATGAAGCAAGTCTACTCTGCATATGTGGTGTTGTCATGATCAAAATTAATTTGACAACAATTAACAACAGCAATAACAAGGGCTTTCAGTAGAAAATTAGCACAAAATAACAGATTCTTAGCATATCACACAATGTCCTTTATTATTTGGTCCAGGTGCTTCCCCAGCCTCATTTTGTACTGTTCTTTATTCTACTCTCTCTTCTAGCCCTTGCAGACTTCCTTGTATCCCATTCCTCTGACACTAAACTGCTTTCCACCTTAGGACCTTTGCAGTAGCTGTATCTCTACCTGGCAGGTTCTTCTTTCAGATGATGGCATAAATTAACCACTCTCAGCAAATCTATTCTAGATCACCCAATCCAAATTAACCACTAAGTCACTCCCTGTTGTATCACTCTGTTGTAATTCTCTGTCCTGCTTTAAAGTCCATGTGATATTTTTCTACTTGTGTACTTTAGACACACCAGCAGGAAAGATCAAGTGCTAGAAAAGGGCATCATGTTTGGTAAAGTAGAGGGCCAATGGAAATGAGGGGAACCCTCCTTGAGATGGATTGATACAATAAATGCAGTAATGGACTCAAATGTACAAATGATTATGAAGATGGTGCAGGACCTGTCAATGGTTTGTTCTGCTATGGTCACTATGAGTTGGAGTTGGTTTGATGGCAACTAATATATAAACATATATATTTTTTTCTTATTTATTTTTTAATAGCTAATTATTTGTGCCCACCTCATTAGAGTCCAAGTTCCATGAAGCAGGTCTTTATCTTATTTTGTTATCACTGCACCTTCAGTACCTTTAAAACTACTTGGCATATAGGGGGTTCTAATTTAATATATGTGCTATAAATAAACAAGGAAGACAATTATTTTACTACTATTATGCTGGTCATATCCTATCTTGAAGGACATTTTTAATTCTTAGGGCTGGAGACTGGCAAATTGGAATCCCCTCAAGGGGAAGAAATTGGGAAGCAAAGATATAAACACCATGCCATAACAGGAACTGATAACATTGAACCTGGTAAGTAGTTGTATGACTGAAGAAGAGAAAAATAAGGAGATCTGGTGGTGCAGTGCCCAAGGCATTTGATTTCTAACCAGAAGGTTGGTGGTTCAAAACTACCAGCTGTTACACAGAAGGAAGATGAGACAATCTCCTTCCATAGATTTACTGCCTTGGAAACCCAATGAAGGGTCCCTATGAATTGGAATACTTGTATGACTGAAGAAAACAAAAATAGGTTACAAGAATACAGTGCTCAATTTGTTACAGAATTTTCTGATAATTTTGAGCTGTGCTGCAGTGGAATAGGTTAAAGTCATAGCATAGGAAATTTTCATACAAAAACTGTTGTTGTTGTTGTTGTTATTTGCCGTCGAGTCAGCCCTGACTCATAGCGACCCCTCCTTGGGTTTTCGAGGCAGTGTCACTACGGAAGTAGGATTGCCCAACCTTCCTTCCGAGAAGTGGCTGGTGGGTTTGAACCGCCAACCTTCTGGACTACATGGTCTTATATCTAGGTAGTTCAGGGAGGATTTGGTAGGAGGTAGAATTAAAAAATCTCTAATATTCCTTAAAAATCTAGTACTTTACTATTATAAGATAGTAACTTTTCACACAAAAACTAATTTTTTCTTAATTCTAAGAGCCTTATTATCCTTGTCTTCCTTATGTATAAGGAAACTTAGCATTATTGAATGTCACTCATCCCAATACTTATGACATCTGTAGAAAATGAGGTGCAAGTCCCCAGTCTGATGTGGTTCATTTATCTTTAAACCATTAATGGTGAACTGTTGATAAAAAAAAATGAGCACAATATATGCTTATTTCTTTATAAGTGAATTCATATCCTATTGTATTAATTTTTTTTGTAAAACAACATAAAATAGAAACTAAAATACATGACATAAAACCAACAATATTTTAAAATGTATTAGTAATTGTGATGGCTTCATATTATCATTAGCTTTGTGTGATTCTACACTTTTTCACCCAAGACAAAGTTTATCCCCAATACTCAAAAAACAAAACTCACTGCCATTGAATCGATTCAGACTCATTGAAACCCCCACTGGGTTTCCATTCTGGTTACCTAGTGCTGCTCTGACAAGAAATATACCACAAATGGGATGGCCTTAACAAACAGGAGTTTATTCCTACAATTTGGAGGCTTTAAGTCCAAGTTCAAAGTGCCAGGTTCTAGGGGCTGGGTGAAAGCCCCTCAACCTTGGGGTCCACTCTGCCTCCTGCTCCCGGCCCACTGGAGCTCGAGGCATTTCTTCACTCAAACAGCTGTTGGCTGCTGAGGCTGGATTCCCCAAGGTTGACAAGTAAAAATGCACAGTCCCGATGTTACCAGACCACACGGCAGGCCATTAGCTTAAGTCCATTGTAAGTCCGAAGGTTGGCAGAGCATGGCAGGCTGATGAGCAATGACACGGCTACATGCAGGGTTCAAGCGTGTCAGAGGCTAGAGACCATTCTCAAAGCTTCTCCTTAAATACAGGAAGCAGACCACATACCCAAAGGCAGCTACTCGGCTGCTCCCAGTAGATTCCACCATGGAGTTGATTACCAGTCTCATCATGGGGAATACTACATCCAGCTGCCCCAGCCACTCAACCAGGCCTAGCCAAGTTGACATGCAAACATAACCATCACAGTTTCCAAGGCTGGAAATCTTTGTGGAAGCAGACCACTTCATCTTTCTTCCATGGAGCAGCTGGTGGGTTTGAACTGCCAACATTGTGGTTAGCAGCCAAAGGCCTTAACAAGTATACCATCAGAGTACCTTAGTATCTCCAATACTAGTGGATGTAAGTTCATTTTCAAATAATTTTTCTATTGTTCCTTTAAAAGACTTCTTATCATGTCTGATTCAAATTGCCTTGCTTTTTGTGATGGTTATTATTCTGTGTCAACTTGGGTAGGCTATAGTGCTCACTTTGGCAAAACACTAGTCTTTTTTATAAAGTAATTCCCCAAAAATACCAAACTTGTTTTCAAGTCAATTCCCACTCATAGCAACCCTACAGGACAAAGTAGAACTGCCCCATAGGATTTCCAAGGCTGTAACCATTAAGGAAACAGATTGCCTCATCTTCTTCCCGCAGATTGGCTGAAGAGCTTAAACTGGTGACCTCCCAGTTATAGTGGAAACCCAACCACTGTGCCACCAGGACTCCTTATAAAGTAATTAATTGTGATTAAATCAGTTGGCCTAGAGCGATTTAATCCGTGATGTGGGTGGGCCTCAGTCAATTAGTTGAAGGCCTTAAGAGCAAAAAGGGAGTTTCCCTCCGGAGTGTTTGTCCTCCAGACTACAAACAGATATTTTACCAGAACTCTCTTACTCTTCACTTCTTATTGCCTAGTCTAAGGATTTTGGGATGCAAGTCAGCAGGAATCACTATCCTAATGCCTGCTCTATGGATTTTGGACTTGTCAACTGCCCTGTAATTACGGGTACCAATTCCTTGAAGTCTCCCTGGTTCTGTTTCTCTAGAGAAGTCTGACTAAAGCACTTTTGCCTCATGATATGAATGACAAATAGCTTGTTCTCAAAAGAAGGAGGGTTAGCTCTACCATTTCCTTTTTTCTTATATTATTAATATTACCTTTAATCCCTAAGAATCTTTTTTAAGCATTACCTTTAATCCCTAAGAATCTTTTTTAAGCTACTTGACCACTTTGTAAGGATTAGTGTTGTTGTTGTTGTTGTTATGTGCTGTCGAATTGGACCCGACTCATAGCGACCCCTTCTTGGGTTTCCAAGGCAGTATCACTACGGAAGTAGTGCCCCATCTTTCTTCCAAGGAGTAGCTGGTGGGTTTGAACTGCCAGCCTTCTGGTTAGCAGTCAAGTGCATTAGGCACTATGCTACTAAGCTCCCAAGGATTAGTGTAATTATGTCTAAATAATCTGATTCATTTAGTGAGAAGCTGAATGGGATCAGATGACTGAAATTTCCATTTCCAACCCCTCTTTATTATGAAATGTTCTTTCCAGATATTGCATATATAAATATGATGAGTGGCTGCCTGACATATGGATATAGTGAAGATTTCATTATTTGTATTTTAAATATCCACCATTCATCCGTAGGTCTGTAGTACTGTGGTAGCTTATGTGATATGGTGATTCTGGAAGCCATGTCTCCAGTATTTCAAATACCAGCAGGGCCGCCCATGGTGGATAGGTTTCAGCAGAGCCTCCAGACTAAGACAGACTAAGAAGGAAGGGCTGATGATCTACTTCTGAAAGTTTTCCAATGAAAACCATATAGATCACAACAGAACATTGTCTGACTCACTTGCTCTGGACACATCATCAGGAGGGATTAATCACCAGAGGAGGTCATCATATTTGACAGAGGGTCAGCTAGGGTGAGGGAAGTCCTTGGTGAGATGGATTGACATAATAGCCCCAATGATAAACTCCAACATTCTCATGTTTGTGAAGGTAAGGCAGGATCAGGCAACATTTTGTTCTGTTGTACATATGGTCATCATGTGTTGGACTCAGTTTGATGGAAGGTATCTATCTCTACCTATGTATTTTAAATATTAGTTAAGATGAATTTCTTTCTTTTTGATATAAAGATCAGCATAACTCTAACATGTTCTTAGACCTCAATGTGTTATCTTGTACCTTGTGTGATTTATGTGCCCCACTTTGCAAATCATCACTCTGATTCCTAGGTAAGTATGAGCATTACATGCATAAGCAATTGGTAAACCTTCCATTTAGGAACTAATAACAATGTGTTAGTAAATAAAATCTGAGAATTACAAAAGTCAGACAAATATAACATTCCACACCAAATGGATTGTAATTCAAAGGACTTCACTCTGGATGTTTCAGTACCAGATTCAAACAAGGACCAAATAAAAATCCTCCTGGTTCTGAAATAACCACAAGAGAAAATAAAATCCTCTACACCATGTTTGGAGGGATGAACATTTATTGTAAGAAGCAGAATTTTAAAGCTCAATTCACTCTTGTTCTCTTGCTGATATTTTAGCGCTGACTGTAATGTTCAGGGAAGGCCAGCTTTAAGATTCAGTACACCCCTGTGTTGGCTATGCATTCTAATTTCCTGTTTTAGACAGAGGTTTGTGTGTGTGTGTGTGTGTGTGTGTGTGTTAAAGAGAGTAAGAGAGAAAGAGAGAGAAACACTCTAGTGAAACTTTGAAGAATATGATTTTCATTCCCTCCTCCCTCCCAGCATCTTCTTGTTCTCTTTAGGGTTATGAACTACAGATCTTTCTAAAAATCACCTGAATGCAATCACACTCTGGGTAGGAATTTGAGACAAGTAAATAACAGAGTCTGCTTTGAATAAGGAAGGGGAGCTGGTTTCTTTATCAGCCTGAAATCGCACCATGCTAGGTCATGCCCACTCTACTTTGACAAGATCTGTCCCTGAAGGGAAAAAGAAGCATACTGATCTGGACTTTTTCTAAAGAAACACTCAAAGGTTACAAAAGGATAATTACCTTGTGTTCTGAAATGGAATTCTACATCAGATGGGAAGATACCTCACTGAAAAAGCAATGCTTACAACATCGAAAAATGTCACTCAGTTTGTCAAGAAGTATTTTTGAAACTTTAAAGTGAATCATATTTATGTTATCCTTAGAGGCTGCTGTATTAGCTAATTCTCTAGGTGAGGCCAGGACATGTGGAGGTACTTGTGCTACTTCCGGTAAAAAAACTTCTTGGACGGGATTTAAGTCAGATGTCGTCTATTAAATTCTGTATTCAAGTGTTTCATGCTTCAGCGAAATGTCACTGTAATCTAACTGATCTAAGCATATTTTATTTTAAAAAACAAGCCTTTTAGTTTTACAAATTGCCTATCATGTTTTTCTTAATAGCCTTAGAATCAAAAGATGGTGGAGACTCAAGCAGAAAATTTGACTTTGGCATGAGTCGTTTGATCACATGTTTCACTCTGAAAACTTCTGGAAAGTCTTCATTTCAAAATTTTGTTAATGTAAAATATTTGATGGAAAATTTCAATATTTTGTTTCTCTGTGTATGTGAAAACTAGTAAAGGCAAATTATAAGCAAAAGTCTTAACCAAAAAGGCACTCTGTAGTTAAATGTTGAAAAAAATTAAAAACACTATAATAAAACTTATTTTAAAGTAGGTTGCAAGAATATGAATCTTGTTTAAGGGATATTCATGCTCATAGACAGGAATAGACATCTTATGTAGTTGTAATTTTATAAACTGTATATGATTCCTCTTCTCTGAGTTAATCATCTGACTTGGTTAGAAAATTTTGTATATAACACAAAGATTGTGGATTCACTTCTTGGATGGTGTGTGTTTGTATGTGTGTGTATGTGTGAGACAGAGACAGAAGGAGGGAGGGAGGGAAGGATAGAGGGAGAGAGAAAGAGAATGACAAATTTTGATTACATTGACACACTACTGCTTCATTCAGTAAGACCTCATAATATGTGTGTACAAGAGACAGACATAAGTTCACTGGTTCTTCTTGAAAATGTTTCTATAGTGAAGAAAAGACTGCATTATACTTGCCATCCTGGAAGACTATCATGGACATTTTTCTGAAGAAAGTGCAGTTTTACAATGATGTGTAAGAGTGCTACAACTTTGATTTGAGCATATTTCCTACATTCACAACTCAATTTCTTTCTTTCTTTCTTTTTTTGAAAGAGACTAGCATTGACATTAATAGAAGTTTTTAGTTTATTTGGATACACAAATTAGAAAATGCAATTGATACTTATCCTAAAGTTAATTTTAAATAATTAGAGAAGGTATACATGCTATTTAGTTGGCCTGGTTTTCATATAAGAGTTTTTGTATTTTTTTTCACCTTGAAAGGTTGTAAAGTTATATCTTTAGGTACATCTTTTCACTTGAGTTCCGTATGTTCAACTGTCTTATAAAATTTAACCTGACCACAACTGAACTTAGTGCTTAAACCAATGCTTGCAACTTAATTCTTGACTTTTGTTAATGGCATCAATATGTTTTATCTGTTTGAGATTAGAAACTTGGGCAAAGCAGCTAAAAAATTTAATACTATTTGTGAAAGCACTGATAAATTATCATGTTCTTTACAAATGCAAACTGTTAATACCTTTGCCTCAACCACCTTTTCTTCTTCTGTATTAGATCATGCTAATCCACTTTTCAGTGTCTTAAAATTATAATCTTAACTCAACTCTTCATTACCTCCTATACCTGTATTAAGTAATAGCTTTATTATCCACTTAGTCAATTCTGTGCATTGAGTATCTACAGTGAACCAGGCAATATGCTAGATACTGTGGTTACAGAGATAAATGAGATATAGTTCCTTCCTCCATTAAGTTTATAGCCTAATGGCAAAAGCAGACATTGAAGATCAAGTACATTCAAGCATGATCAATATAATGAAAGAGAAGAGTACAGTCCTATGTTTGCACCTATCAGGTGAACATGATCTAGTCTTGGGTTTCAGGAATTCCCCTAGCTAATATCTTGTCCTCTGCCCACAAAGATTTTCCTCAAACACCAGTCTTGTGAAAGCTTCCATAATCTGGCCCCATCCTACTTGCTGAAATGCATTTCTCAGACATTGAGTTCTAGTCAGGAAGGTTTCCTCACTCTTCCATGGATATGCCAGGCTTTTCCCAGTGTAGGCCTCCATTTAGGACAGCCTTGAGCACACTATTATACTCTTCACCTGTCCACAGTTTTCCCTATTTTTAAAGGCCCTAGTAAAATGCATTTCCAGTATTTTAGGCTTGAATCTTGAATTTCAAGACTAAATCTTGTGTATCTTTTACAACTCCAGTTTTATACTCCTGATTTTTAACTTTTTGTGTTTTTCACCAAGGACTTCCAAGACTACTTTCTAAGGTGATAACCAATTTCTTTTTTCTTATCTTGAAAGAAATTGTGCGAATGTGTGTGTGTATGTGCTTTCATGGAGATTTTGCTTTAGCATGTTGACCAAAGATAATTTATTGCACTTGAAAAAACAGTAATAGGTGAATATGGCAATTTTCTTTGTCCAAAATATTATCAATATCTTTCATGGAACATAATGATCATAATTACAGTGTTTCTGATTATGGCATTGAAATAGAAACATATTATTATGGTATTGGAGACAAACTTGTCTGTCAGTTTGTCCTACCGTGGTGATGTGTTGATGTGAGTTTTGAGGCTGAGCCACTGGTGTTTCAAACCCAGTGGGATGCACATGGTGCACAGGTATCAGCCCAGCTTACAGACTGAGACAGACTAGGAAGAAGGAAGAGGCTGTCCACTTCTCAAAGAATTGGCCAGGGAAAACCTTATGAATAGCAAAGAAATGTGACTTGATACATTACCATGCAATTTATGAATAGTCCAGTTAGGGTTAGAAGGCTCTCAAAATAAGACTGAGAAAGAGCTGCATCATCTGAGTAAACCCAGCCTTAGTCCTATGGATAAGGTAAAGCTTTTGAGACCTCCATTTGCTGATGTGGCACCACTCAAATTGAAGAGAAACAGCTGCAGACATCCATTAATCATCAGGTCATGGAATGTA
>NW_006921695.1:6240578-6245006 GCF_000298275.1 Orycteropus afer afer | reverse complement strand
ACCTACAAGGAAGACTCGTTAATATGATTATTATTCAAATTTATGCCTCAACACCAAAGCCAAAGATGAGGAAATTGAAGATTTTTATCAACTTCTGCAGTCTGAAATTGACCAAAAATGCAATGAGGATGTGTTAATTACCCCTGATGACTGGAATGCAAAAGTTGGAAATAAAGAAGAATCACCGGTAGTTGGAAAATTTGGCCTTGGTGAGAGAAATAATGCTGGAACTCACATCTGTGGCAAGAAGCAGTGGAAAAGCTCATTATCTTCAGCCAAAACCAGGCCAGGAGCTGATTGTGGAACAGACTATCAACTGCTCATATGCAAGTTCAACTTGAAGTTGAAGACAATTAAAATAAATCCAAGAGAGCCATAATATGATCTTGAATCTATCCCTCCTGAATTTAGAGATCATCTAAAGAACAGATTTGATGCATTGAACACCAAGGACCGAAAACCAGAATAATTGTGGGAGGATATCACGAACATTATCCATGAAGAAAGCAAGAAATCGCTAAAAAGACGAGAAAAGAAGAGAAGACCAAAATGGATGACAGAAGAGACTCTGAAACTTGCCCTTGAGCAGAGAGAAGCTAAAGCCAATGGAAGAAATGATAAGATAAAGAAGCTGAAAAGAAGATTTCAAAGAGCAGCTTGAGCAGACAAAACCAATTACTATAATGAAATGTGCAGAGACCTGGAGTTTGAAAACCAAAAGGGAAGAACACCCTCATTGTTTCTCAAGCTGAAAGAATTGAAGAAAAAATGTAAGCCTCGAGTTGCAATATTGAGACATTCTATGGGCAAAATATTGAATGATGCAGGAAACATCAAGAGAAGATGGCAGGAGTACACAGAATCACTGTATGAAAAGGAACTGGTTGATCTTCATCCATTTCAGGAAGTGGCATATGATCTAGAACCAATGATACTGAAGGAAGAAGTCAAAGCTGCAATGAAAGAATTGGTGAAGAAGAAGGCTCTGGGAATTGATGAAATACCCATTGAGATATTTCAACAAATGGATGCCCCATTGGAGGCACTCACTTGGTTATGCCAAGAGATTTGGAAGACAGCTACCTGACCAACTGACTGTAAGAGATGTATATCTGTACCCATTCCAAAGAAAGGTGATCCCACGGAATGTGGAAATTATAGAACAATGTCATTAATATCACATGCAAGTAAGATCTTACTGAAGATAATTCAGAAACGTTTGCAGCAGTAATATGACAGAGACTTCCAGAGGTGCAAGCTGGATTCAGAAGAGGACGTGGGACAAAGGATATCATAGCTGTTGTCAGATGGATCTTGGCTCAAGGCAAAGAATACCAGAAAGATGTTTACTTGTGTTTTATTGACTATGCAAAGGCATTTGATTGTGTGGATCATGACAAATTATGGATAACATTGAGAAGAATGAGAATTCCTGAACACTTGATTGTACTCATGAGGAACCTGTACCTTGACCAGGAGGCTGTCATTCGAATGGAACAAGGGGACACTACATGGTTTAAAATCAAGATGAGAGTGCATCAGGGTTGTATCCTTTCCCCATACTTATTCAATCTATATGCTGAGCAAATCATCCGAGAAGCTGGACTATATGAAGAAAAACGTGGTATCAGGCTTGGAGGAAGAATCATTAACAACCTGAGATATGCAGATGATACAACTTTGCTTGTTGAAAGTGAAGATGACTTGAGGCACGTACTGACGAAGGTTGAAGAATACAGTCGGCAGTGTAGATTACGTCTCAATATAAAGGAAACAAAAATCCTCACAACTGGACCAATGAGCAGCATCACAATAAATGGAGAGAAGATTGAGGTTGTCAAAGAGGTCACGTTGCTTGGTTCTACAATCGATGCCAATGGAAGCAGCAGTCAGGACATTAGACTGACATATAGCATTGGGAAAGTCAACCGCGAAGGAACTGTTTCAAGTGCTGAGGAGCAAGGATGTCTCCTTGAGGACTAAGGTGCTCCTGACATAAGCCATGATATTTCCAATTGCCTCATATGCATGTGAGAGCTGGACAATGAATAAGGAAGACCGAAGAAGAGTTGATGCTTTTGAGTTGTGGTGCTGGTGAAGAATGCTGAAAGTACCATGGACTGCTAAAAGAACAGATCTGTCCTGGAGGTACTGCACCTGAAATGCTCCTTGGAAGCAAGAATGGCCAGACTTCCTCTCACCTATTTTGGTCATGTTGTCAGAAGGGACCATTCCCTGGAGAAGAATGTCATGCTTGGTAGGGTGGAGGGTTGATGAAAGAGAGGGAGGCCTTCAACGAGATGGATTGACACGGTGGCTTCGATGAGGGGCTCAAGTATAGCAGGGATGGGGATCTGGCACGGGATTGGGCAGTGTTTCGTTCTGCTGTGCATGGGGTCGCTGTGGGTCTGAAACAACTCGACGGCACCTAACAAGAATGTTATGGTATTTACTAAGAAGGTATATGGAACATTCCATTCAAAACTGGCCTTGTGATTAACATTAACATTTATATTGATTCACATATATACATACATAAACTCACATATATGTAAATTACCCACTCTGATATACATACATAGACTATATACTCACATATGTATCTAAGTATTAAAATATTCAAATGTGAGGAAATTTGGATTGGTTATTCATGAGGATGGAAAGTATGGATTTCATAATTGAAAAAGTTTCCAGATGCATTTGATTGTGCTTATGAAGCTAAAAAACTGGCTTAGTTAAAAAATAATTCCCAACTTGCCATGGACTTTATTATTAATGAGTACAAATATCTTTGACATATTTGAAGATGTTTGACTCAAAAATAGCCAAGTTGAAAGTATTTAGGAGTGACACATGAGCACCATTCTCAGCTGCACTCTGTATCTGCTACAGATATTCATCTCCTTGACTTCAAAGATAATTCCCCAAAATGAAACCACTACCCAGCGAAACAATCTGGTCTTCTCCTGTTTTCATTGTTGAGGAAAGTCAGCATTAATATCTGTGTACAATTACGCCCAGTGAGGTCTTGGTTCATGAAAATCTCCTTACAATACTGAGACACACATTAATGGAGTTCATTTGCAAAGCTTCTGGTTCCCAAATGGAAGCCCTGACTTGGCTCTGCTGAGGCACTGAGGAGCTAAGAGCAAGAGCAGATCAAGGCAGGGATGTTTACAATTATGTCTGGTTTCTGTCAACATAAGTGCATCAACATATGGGTCGATTCTACATGATTCATGCCTAAAATCAGGGCAAGCAATATTTAAGGATATATCCTGAAGTCAATACAAAGTGAAAACAGTGACACGTACAGACCCGTACCAGGGAAATTCATGATGAAAAACAATAGTCCAATGCACAGCATGTTCCAAGTGTGTCAAAGGAAACTTCAACTTTGACTTCTCCATTGGGGTGCCAAACCAGGAGAATGAACAAAGACATTTTAGGAAGATATGCACAAACCAAGAAACAACAGATAGTGGGAGGATTTGGGGAAGGGGTGTGATGTAGAGTGTAGGCTTTGCTAGCAGATAGATCTGGTTTGAATCCTGGGAATATTCTTTATTATGTAGGCTTGAGTTAAATCATTAAACTTTTCATAGTTTCTAATTTCTCATATGAAAAATGAGGAGAATAACATTCATGCCATTGCATCATTTTGAAAATGAAGAATACTGCCTAGCACACTGCAAAACTCTACTCATTGCCATTGAGTTGTTTCCAACTCATAGCGACCCCTGTTGGGTTTCTGAGGTTGTAAATCTTTATGGAAGTAAATTGCCCAGTCATCCTTCCACAGAGCAGCTGGTGTGTTTGAACCACTGACCTTCCAGTTAGCAGTCAAGTGCCTTATCCACTACACCACCAGAGTTATAAATGATAACTTCTATTAATTGATGTCTTAGTTTCCTAGTCAGTTATCCCCATGTGAGACACAGTAGAAGAGTGTTCCACAGTGTTTTTAACGACTGGTTTTTTAGAAGTAGATCCCCAAATGATGCCTTTTGGGGTGCCTCTGGGTGAACTTGAACCTCTAGCCCTTTGATTAACAACTGAGTAAGCTAATTGTTTACACCATACAGGATCACTTAGTTTCTTAGTGCTGCCATAACAAAATTCCCATAAATGGATGGATTTACACAACAGGAATTTATTATCTCATAGTTTTGGAGGCTAGAAGTCCAAGTCAGGGCATCAGCTCATGGAGGAAGGTCCTTCCTTGTCAGTAGTCTTGGATGTTCTTTGACATACCTTAGCTTGTAGATGGATCTTCACATGTTTTCTTACCACTGTGTGTGTTGGTGTATTTTGCTCTTCGTGTATTTTTCATTTTTTCTTAACTTTTTATTGTGATTTGAGTTAAAGTTTACAGAGCAAATTGGTTTTCTGTTCACAAATTTATACACCTTTTTTTTTTTTTTTTTT
>NW_006921695.1:6239777-6240243 GCF_000298275.1 Orycteropus afer afer | reverse complement strand
GAGTGTTTGGCAGTGTTAGCCAGGCATCATTTAGTTCTTCTAGTCTTAAGGTTTTGAAAGCTGGTGTTTGCATGGTCATTAGTCATTTGGACTAACTGTTTCCTTGCATCTTTGATTTTAGAGACCACTAGTTGCACCTTAGATGGCCTCTTACAAGTTTTTAACACCCCAGTTACTACTCACCAAAGTAGGATATGGAGCATTGTCTTTGTGGACTATGTTATGCCAATACCTCCAAGACTATGTGCCTGAGCCCCCAGGCCCAGTGAGTCATTCCCCCAAGGTGTTTTGTTATGTTTGTTCATTTTGTTTGGTGCTGTCGAGTCACCTCCGACTCATAGCGACCCCATGCACAGCAGAATGAAAAACTGTCCAAACCTGCTCCAGCCCCACAATCCCTGCTATACTTGAGCCCATCATCGCAGCCACCGTGTCAATCCATCTCGTTGAAGGCCTCCCCCTCTTT
>NW_006921695.1:6235304-6238506 GCF_000298275.1 Orycteropus afer afer | reverse complement strand
TGCTGTTTTGACTTCCTCCTTCAGTACCATTGGTTCTAGATCATATGCCACTTCCTGAAATGGATGAAGATCAACCAGTTCTTTTTGATACAGTGACTCTGTATTCCTACCATCTTCCCTTGATGTTTCCTGCATCATTCAATATTTTGCCCATAGAATCTCTCAATATGGCAACTCAAGGCTTACATTTTTTCTTCAGTTCTATCAGCTTGAGAAATGCTGACCTTGTTCTTCCCTTTTGGTTTTCAAACTCGAGGTCTTTGCACATTTCATTATAGTAATTGGTTTTGTTTGCTCTAGCTGCTTTGAAATCTTCTGTTCAGCTCTTTTATCTTGTAATTTCTTCCATTTGCTTTAGCTACTCTCCACTCAAGGGCAAGTTTCAGATTCTCTTCTGTCATCCATTTTGGTCTTCTTTTCTCATCTTTTTAGTGATCTCTTGCTTTCTTCATGGATAATATTCTTGATATCCTCCCACAATTCTGGTTTTGGTCATTGGTGTTCAATGCTTCAAATCGATTCTTTATGTGATCTCTAAATTCAGGAGGGATAGATTCAAGATCATATTTTGGCTCTCTTGGACTTGTTTTAATTGTCTTTAACTTCAAGTTCAACTGGCATATGAGCAGTTAATGGTCTGTTGCACAATCATCTCCTGGCCTGGTTTTGACTGAAGATATCGAGCTTTTCCACCGCCTCTTGCCCCAGATGTAGTTAGTCTGATTCCTGTATATTCCATCTGGTGAAGTCCACATGTACAGCCTCCGTTTGTGTTGTTGAAAAAATGTGCTTGCAATGAACAAATTGTTGGTCTTGCAAAATTCTACCATGTGAGTTCCAGCATTATTTCTGTCAGCAAGGCCATACTTTCCAACTACTGGTGATTCTTCTTTGTTTCCAACTTTTGCATTCCAGTCATCAGGGGTAATTAACACATCCTGATTGCATTTTTGGTCAGTTTCAGACTGCAGAAGTTGATTAAAATCTTCAATTTCCTCATCTTTGGCTTTGGTGGTTGGGGCATAAATTTGAGTAATAGTCATATTAATGGGACTTCCTTGTAGGCGTATGGATATTATCCTATCATTGACAGCATCGTACTTCAGGACAGATCTTGAAACATCCTTCCTGATGATGAATGCCATGCCATTCCTCTTCAAACTGTCATTCCCGGCATAGTAGATCATATGGCTGTCTGATTCAAAATGGCCAAAACCAGTCCATTTCAGCTCACTAATGCTGAGGATTTCAATCTTTATGCATTCCATTTCATTTTTGACAACTTTCAATTTTCCTAGATTCATACTTCGTACATTCCATCTCCGAATGATTAATGGATGTCTGCAGCTGCAATTTGAGTGGTGCCACATCAGCAAATGGAGGTCTCGAAAACTTTACCTTATCAAAAAGAGTAAGGCTGGGTTTACTCAGATGATGCAGCTCTTTCCTAGTCCTATTTGGGAAGCCTTCTATCTTACATTCTAATTTCTACCTCTAACCTATTTTGTTATGACTAAGAAATTTTCATAACGTTGCCCCTTGTATGTGCTAGTATATCCATGCATATATGTACCCCACATTCTCATTCTCCTTCCCATACCTGTTCAGTTTGAATGCCTATGTATCCATTCACAGATTATTATTATTACTGTTATTCCAGCATCAAGCATGGAATGGTATTTACCTTCATTGCCTTTAACTCTTGTGTTCTTCCCAGTATCTTCCTATGACCTGATCATTTTGTGCTGACTTCTCCCTTATTGTATATTGCTTTTCCCTTAACCTAAGTTAATATTTATCTACCCTCTAGTTAGTGATTTGCCCTCCCTTCACCCCCCTCACTAGTGGTAAACTTCAAAGATTGTTTCTTTTTGTTTGTAAACATTTTCTTGAGTTTTTACAGTAATGGTTTCCTACAAATTTGTGCTTTTGTGATTGACTAATTTCACTCACCATAATGTCCTCTAGAATCACCATGTTATGAGGCATTTTGCAGATTAATCATTATTCATTAACATTGCATAGTATTCCATTATGTGTATGTACCATACTTTGTATATCCATTCATCCATTGACAGGCATTTAGGTTGTTTCCATATTTTTGCTATTGTGAATAGTGTTGTGTTGAACATGGGTGTATATGTTTCCATTCATTTTATGGCTCTTATTTCTGTAGGATATATACTTAGTAGGAGCTCTGGTGGCATAGTGCCTAAGGCATTTGATTGCTAACCAGAAGGATGGCAGTTTAAACCCATCAGCCACTCCTTGGAAGGAAGATTGGGCAATCTACTTCCATAGTGATACTTTCTCGGAAACCCAAGGTAGAGTCACTATGAGTCGGGTTTGACTTGACAGCATGTAACAACAACAACAACATATACTTATTAGTAATATGTCTGGATCACGTGGTATTTCTACTTCCAATTTTTAATGGAAGTGTCATACTGTTTTCCAGAATGGTTACACCATTTTACAGTCACAATAGCAGTGTATGAGCATTCCAGTCTCTCCACATTTTTGTCAGCACTTGTTTTTTATAGTATTTATTTTTTTGAATATTACTATTAATTCTGGGTTGAGATGATATCTCACTGTTGTATTGATTTGCATCTGTCTAATGGCTAATGATCCACCACTCATCTGTCAGTTTGTCATATTGTGGTGTCTTGCATCGAACACCAATGACCAAAAACCAGATGAATTGTGGGATGACATCAAGAACATCATCCACAAAGAAAGCAAAAGGTCATTAAAAAGACAGAAAAGGAGAAAAGACCAAAATCAATGTCAGAAGAGACTAAAACTTGCTCTTGAATGGAGAGTAGCTAAAGCAAATGGAAGAAATGACAAGATAAAAGAGCTGAACAGAAGATTTCAAAGAACGGCTGGAGAAGACAAAGTTAATTGTTATAAAGAATTGTGCAAAGACCTGGAGTTAGAAAACCAAAGGAGAAGAACATGCTTGGCATTTCCCAAGCTGAAAGAATGAAGAAAAATTCAAGCCTCGAGTGGCTATATTGAAAGGTTCTATGGGCAAAATATTGAATGATACAGGAAATATCAAAAAAAGATGGAAGAAATACACAGAGTCACTGTAACAAAAAGAATTGGTTGATGTTCATCCACTTCAGGAGGTGGCATATGATCAAGAACCAATGGTACTGAAGGAAGAAGTTGAAGCTGCACTGAAGGAATTGTT
>NW_006921695.1:6231868-6234799 GCF_000298275.1 Orycteropus afer afer | reverse complement strand
TCTGACAAGAATGTACCGCAAATGAGATGACTTTAACAAACAGGATTTTATTCTCTTATACTTTGGAGCTTTAAGTTCAAGTTCAGAGTGCCAGGCTCTAGGGGCTGGGTGAAAGCCCCTTACCCTTGGGCTCCTGCTCTGCCTCCTGCTCCCAGGCCATGCAAGGGAGCTGGAGTTGGAGGCTTTTCTTCACTCAGCTGTTGGCTGCTGAGGCTGACAAACTCAAGGTTGACAAGTAATAAGGCACAGTCCTCATATTACCAAGCCACATAACAGGCCATTAATTCATGTCCATTAAAAGTCCCAGGATTGGTAGAGCATGGCAGGCTGCTGAACAACTACTCATCTACATGCAGGGTTCAAGTGTGCCATAAGCTGGAGACCATTCTCAAAGCTGCTTCTTATATATGGGAAGCAGACCATTCTCAAAGCTGCTTCTTATATATGGGAAGCAGACCACATCCCTAAAGCAGCTACTCAGTTGCTTGTGGCAGATTCCACCATGGAGTTGCTTGCCAGTCTTATCATGGGGAATAACTACCACCAGCTGCTCCGCCACTCAACCAGGCCCAGATAAATTGACACACAACCTTAACTATCACAAGCAGTATATTGATGGAAAAGCAACTCCCAGAAATGCAAGCTGGATTCAGAGGAGGATGTGAGATGTGTAATATTATTGCTGATGTCTGATGGAACACCAGAAAAGAACACCAGAAAAATGCTTCCTGTGTTTTATTGACTATGCAAAAGCATTTAATTGTGTGGATCATAACAAATTATGGATAACATTGAGAGGGATGGGAATTCCAGAATACTTAATTGTGCTCCTGAGGAACTGGTACAAAAATCAGGAGGGGACAGAACAAGGGGATACTGCATGGTTTAAAATCAGGGAAAGAGTGAATCATGTTGTATTCTTTTACCATAATTATTCAATCCATATGCTGGTCAAGTAATCTGAGAAACTGGGCTATATGAAGGAGAATGTGGCATCAGGATTGGAGGAAGACTCATTAACAACCTATGATATGCAGAAGACACAACCTTGCTTGCTGAAACTGAAGATGATTTGAAGCACTTACTGATGAAGATTAAAGACTACTGTCTTCAGTATGGATTACACCTGAACATAAAACGAAAATCCTCAGAACTGGACCAATAAACAGCATCATGATGAATGAAGAAAAGATTTAAGTTGTCAAGGATTTCATGTTACTTGTTCCCACAGTTAACACCAATGGAAGCAGCAGTCAAGGAATCAGAGGATGTATTGCACCAGGCATATCTGCTGCAAAAGACCCCTTTAAAGTGCTGAAGAGCAAAGATGTCTCTTTAAAGACTAAGATGCATCTAACCCAAGCTATAGTGTTTTCAATTGTCTCATATGCATGTGAAATCTGCATGAATAATGAAGATCTACAATGAATGAGGAAGACCCAAGAAGAGTTGATTCTTTTGAATTGTGGTGTTCGTGAAGAATATTGAAAGCACCATGTACTGCCAGAAGAACAAACAAATCTGTCCTGGAAGAAGTACAGCCACGATGCTCCTTGGAAGTGAGAATGACCAGACTTTGTCTCATTTACTCTGGTCATGTTGTCAGAGGAGACCATTCTCTGGAGAAGGATATCATGATTGATAAAGTGGAGGGTCAGTGAAGAAGGGAATTTCCCTTAACAGGGCTACAGTGGTGGGCTCAGGTTTAGTAAGGATTTTGAGGCTGATGCAGGACAGGGCAGTGTTTTGTTCTGTTGTACAAAGGGTCATATGAGTTGGAGCCAACTTGATGACACCTAACAACAATAATAATGGCTAATGATGGTGAGCATTTATTTCTTCATGTGCTTGTTAACTGCCTGAATGTCTTCTTTGATGAACTATCTGTTCATGTCTTCTGCCCATTTAGTAATTGTTTTGCTTGTGTTTTTGTTGTTGAAGTGTTGATGTTTTCTATAAATTTTAGAGATTAGTCCCTTGTCCAATATGTCTTTACCAATTTTTTCCATTGATCATATAATCCACAAATAGAAATTTTACTTCTTCTTGTCAAATTTAATACATTTTATTTTCCTTTCTTGTCTCATTGTTTTGTCTAGGACTTCCAAAACTTTAATACTGAATAAGAATAATTATATAGGAGCTCTGGTAGCTCCTGATATCCTAAGGCATTTGACTGCTAACCAGAAGGCTGGCAGTTCAAACACACCAGCCTTGGAAGGAAGGATTGGGCAATCTACTTCCATAGTGATACTGCCTCAGGAAACCAAGGAGGGGTCATTATGAGTTGGATCCTGTCTCATTGCTTTGTCTAGCACTTAATACTCTAATATTGAACAAGAGTGGTTATATAGGGCATTTTTATCTGGTTCCCGTTCACAAGGGGAATGTATTTAGTTTCTCTCCATTGAGAATAATTTTGGCTGTTGGTTTTGTGTGTGCCCTTAATTATGTTGAGGCATTTCTCTTCTATTCCTATTTTGTTGAGTGTTTTTATAAAGAACCAGTATTGAATTTTGTCAAATAGCTTTTCTGCATCAATTGATGTGATCATGTGGTTCTTTTCCTTTGTTTTGTTTTATTTATGTAGTGGATTACGTTGTCTGCTTTTCTAATGTTGAACCATCTTTGCTTACCTGTTATAAATCTCATTTGGTCATGATATATTGGTTTTTTTTTTTTTTTTGATATGTTGTTGGATTCTATTGGCCATAATTTTGTTAAGAATTTTTACATCTATGTACCTGGGGGATATTGGTCTACAATATTTTTGGTGGTGTTTTTGCGTTTTTTTGGTATCAAGGTTATACTTGCTTTAGAGAATGAGTTGGAGAGTATTTCATCCTTTTCTTTGTTTTAGAATAGTTTTAGTAGAATTTGTATCAGCTTTTTTGCTGAATGTTTTGTAGAATGCACCAGTGAAAATATCTG
>NW_006921695.1:6211063-6223877 GCF_000298275.1 Orycteropus afer afer | reverse complement strand
CTGTTTTTGTTGTGTCCCAAAGATTTTGGTATGCTGTGTTTTGATTGTTGTTTGATTCAAGGATTTTTTTTTTTAAATTTCATTTTTTATTTCTTCTATTACTCAGTAGTTTCTAAGCAGGGTGTTATTCAGTTTTCATATATTTTATTTTTTTTCACTTGAAACTCTGGTGTTTATTTCTAATTTTAAAGCATTATGATCTGAAATGATGCTTTGCAGTATTTTGATGTTTTCACATGTATTGAGGTTTTCTCTGTGGCCTAACCTATGGTCTATTCTGGAGAATATTCTATGTGTGATGGAAAAGAAAACATATTGTGGTGTTGGGTGGAGTATTCTGCATATATCTATTAGGTCTAGTTGGTTAATTGTGTTGTTTACATCTTCTATGTCTTTTTTAAGTTTCTTTCTAGTTGTTCTGCCCTCCTTTGAAAGTGGTGTATTAAAATTTCCTACTATTACTGTTGTTGTTGTTGTTGTTATGTGCCATTGAGTTAAACTCATAGTGACCCGCCCTTGGGTTTCTGAGGCAGTATCACTAAGGAAGTAGATTGCCCAACCTTCCTTCTGAGGAGTGGCTGGTGGGTTTGAATTGCCAGCCTTCTGGTTAGCAGTCAAGTGCCTTACACTTACTGTGGAGTTGTCTATTTCTTATTTCAATTCTGTTAAAGTTTGATTTAAATAGTTTGGGGCTCTTTTATTGGATTGGTATATATTTATTTTTTGTTCTGTCCTCTTGTTTGATTGACCCTTTAATCATTATATAATGCCCTTCCTTATCTCTTTTGCTGGCTTTTGCCTGAAATTCTGTTATCAGAAATTAATATTGCTACTCTTTCTCTTTTTTGGTTGTTGTTTGCTTGATATTTGTTTTTCTAGCCTTTGATATTTTTAGCTTCTTTTTGTCTTTGTGTCTAAGATGTATCTCCAGTAGATTGTATATCGATGGGTCATGTTTTCTTATCCATTCTTTTACTTCTTGTCTTTTTACTGGTATGTTTAATCCATTTACATTCAGTATAATTTGTTCATGTTGTCTGAAGGGACCATTTTCTGGAGAAGGATATCATGCTTGGTAAAGTGGTGGGTCAGCAAAAAAGGGGAAGACCCTCAATAAGATGGATTGATACAGTGGCTGCAATGATGGGCTCAGGTATAGGAAGGATTGTGAGGATGGCACACGACCAAACAGTGTTTCTTTCTGTTGTACATGAGGTCGCTATGAATCAGAGCCAACTCAACAGCACTTAACAACAATATAATTATCAATAGGTATGAATTTACTGCTGTAATTTTACTGTTTGTTTGCTTTCTGGTATTGATGGTTTCTTTGTTCCATTTATTTTTATGTGCTGAGTTAGTTCTATTTATGGATTTTTAATGTCATTTTTGTTGTTGCTATTGTCTCAGTGTTTACTGAGTCTTTATGATTTTCTTCCATTTTAATTTGGTGAGAAGATTTTAAGTTTTCTTTGGGGTTATCCTATAATTTATTGTTATCATCCCAAGTTTAGAACAGTCTATTCTACAAAGGTATTCTCTTGATTTACTTTCCATTTGGAAGTTCTGTAACTACACCATTTATTTCCTCTTTTCACTTTTTAGTTGTATATGTTTCACTTGCTTTCTCGAGTTCTTACTGTTGAGGGTCTGGATAGTATATCTGACTGGTTCACCATCTTGGCTTCTCCCCCTATTTGGCTTTTTTTTATAATGCACTACTCAGGATGGATTAAGTTTAGCATACACCCCACTCCAGTATGAACTCAATAACTTAATAAACGAAAAACTCTTGTTTCTGAACTGGATCACATTCACAGGTACAGGAGTTAGGACTTCAACATGTCTTTTATGGGAACACCATTTAATTCATGATAATGAATAATGATCATTAGAAGTGTAGTATATTTTCATTCCTGAACATTGATTGCTTCAGTTTAATTAAAGTGCTGTTGAATTTTAAATCTCATATATCACAATTCACTTAATCCATTTAAATACATAATAAATATTTATTAGTCATTGCTATTTTACTTTTTTGCTTCCTCCACTATCCAAGTTGATATGTGTCTACCCTCTAGTTAGTACTTTACTCTCCCTTCTCCACCGACCCCTGGTAACCATCAAAGAATATTTATTTTTCTTGTGAAACCTTTTTTTTACTTTTTGCAATAGTGGTCTCATACAATATTTATCCTTTTGTGACTGACTAACTTTTTTAAGCATAAGAGGCTCTAAATTCATCCATGTTTTAAGATGTTTTGCAGATTCATTGTTACCCTTTAACGTTGCATAGTATTCCATTGTGTGTATGTCCACACTTTGTCTATCCATTCATCCACTGATAGGCACTTAGGTTGTTTCTATCTTTTTGCTATTGTGAATAGTGTTGCAATGAACATGGGTGTGCATATATTCATGGCACAGCTCTCATTTCTGTATGGTGTATATCTAGTGGTGACGTTGCTGAATCATGTGGTATTGCTTCTACTGTTTTGAAGGAAGTTCCATACTATTTTCCTAGTTGCACCATTTTGCAGTCCTGCCAGTAGTGTATGAGGGTTTCAGTCTTCTGACACCCTTGCCAGCATTTGTTGTTTTCTGTTTTTTTTGAACTTTGCTATTAGTGCTGGGGTGATAGGATATTTCATTGTTGTTTTGATTTACACCTTTGTAATTGCTAATGCTCGCAAGCATTTTTTTTTTTTTTTGGTGTGTTTGTGAACTCCCTGAATGTCTTCTTGGTGAAGTGTCTGTTCACGTCCTCTGCCCATTTTTAAAATTATTTATTTATATTACTAATAAAAATAACTGTTTTAAGTCAAGAAATCACTAAACTTGGAATGACAAAAAACAGTTAAATGTTCTACTATTTAAAAGTTTACTTTTTTACTGAAATATTCAAGCATAAAGAGGATAATATAGCTTTGTCATTAATAGAGGCCCAGGTATGTGTAATGCTTTATAGGCAAGGAATTTCCATTTTATGACTTTGGGGGTTAATTCCTTCTAATTTACTCCTCCTTGTTAAAAATTTGTACACCAGGTCACCAGTTCATCAACATGGTATGAAATGGACAAGTCTAATTTCATTCACTGAAGACTTTAGCTGGATGAAAAATTAAGCCAGTGACTCATCTGGAAGGGGTCCATCTGTTCCTTCCCATGTAAAAGTGTCAAAAACCATGTCTGTCATAAGCAGAAACTTGAAAAATCCTCTTTCAAGAGAAAGAGGCAGAATCCTGTCCTGTATGATCAGGGTAGACTGGGAGTTTGGAGGTTTGTGCACAAATCTCAGCTGTGGCATGAAAACTTGCTGCAACCTTGAAGAGCCTCAGTACTCTCCCTGAAAAGTGAGAAATTAGATCAAGTTAGCAAGTATGACCCTTCAAATTATAGAATAATTTAATTCTGGGACTGTGTTCACCTATCCCTATGGCATTTGGCTGGCCTGGACAAGATGAAAGAGCAGTGTTTGCTGGGCTGACGAGTTCAGACAGGATGGCCTAGGTAGCTCACCAATTTCCCTCTGGGGAGACACGCACCTCATAGTGAGCCAGGTGAGAACCGAAGCCCTGCTGTGAAGACAACATCACCTCATCTTTGAGTCAGCAGGGAAAGAACTTCTTCTTCTTCCTTTTTTTTTCCTGCAAATATGGGTTCCAACTGAGCTGCTGAAACTAAACACCACACTGAGAGTGATATCATGGCATTATGAGCTCATTCCGACAACAAAAGGGCAAGAAAAAGAAAGTTTCCCTGGGGCTGTAGAGTCTTGTTAAATATAAAGTAGGAAATATGAAAATGAGATCACTTTTCAGTAAAAAAGCAGTTAATATTCTAGAATATTTTAAGTTTTTAACTATTTTTTTTCCCCTTCAACTTCAAACACACACATATACACACATGCATTTCCTCAGTGAAAATAACAATTTCTGCTACAGAGGATATTGGCAGTTGCTAAGTGTAACTAGGGAGCTCTTGTGGCACAGTGCATGAGGCACTTGACTGCTAACCAGAAGGTTGGCGGTTCAAATCCATCAGCCACTCCTTGGAAGAAAGGTTGGGCAAACTACTTCTGTAGAGATACTGCCTCGGAAACCCAAGGAGGGGTTGCTATGAGTTGGAGATGACTTGACGGCACATAACAACAACAACAACAACAACAACATAGTGTAACTAAGAGGTTGTCCATGAATCCTCTATGTCATCATAGAATAAGAAAAGGGTCTATGTGCCTATATGAGGATGTCTGAAAGTGGGATATAGAAGAATGACTTAGATTGGGATTACCAGAAGCCGGCTTTGAGACAAGTATTGGGAAATGATTTATTAGGGAAGTGTTCCACAGAGGAATGGAGAGAAGCAAGACAGGGTTGGGGAAGAAATTAAGCAAGTATGGAGGATAGTATCAGCCTGATTCTTCAGAGGAACTCTGATGTGTGTGTTAATCTTCAATTTGTCACTACTGAAGGCCAGGGAGGTGGGCTTTCTTACTCCCTTACCTCATCCTTTGAAGACCTTGTGAAGGTGGCTGATGTTTTCCTGGCTTTCCTGACAAGATTCTGTTTCCTACCTGGCTCACTCTGAGGTGTGTGCCTACCCAAAGGGAAGGTAGTGACCTACCCAGGCTGGCCTGTTTGAACTCATCAGCTTGCAAATATCACTCTAAGGAAGTTCTCAAATTTCCTGGATGGCACAAATGGTTAAGTGTTTTACTGTTGGCTGAAAGGTTGTAGTTCAAACATCATACCCAGAGATGTCTTGGAAGACTGTTCTTCCAAAAGGTCACAGCCTTGGATATCCTTTGGAGTACAGTTCTACTTTGCACACACAGGGTTGCCATGAGTCAGAATCTACTTGATGACAACTAATGACAACAACACTTGCCAGTCATTGACTAAGAATGGTGCCCTGGGAATGAAAAGTCCCAGGTACTTTGTATTCTCAGAGATGGTTGTAGATAAATAGCTTCAGGCACCCAGGAAGGCATTTCTGTAAAGAAGAATCTCAAGTGCTGGCTATGGGAAGAAAAAGAACATCAAACAATAAGAGGGATTCAAGGAGATTCGGGAGGAGCATTGAGTATCTTCCACAGGCTCTTTCTCTCACTGCTCAGATCTACTGCATGAAATTCATTCCATCCAATCATGACTTGTTCATTATGGTGGCTAGAGGAATAGTAGACTAAGTGCTAGTTATTCCTTCCAAGGCTATAACTGATACTCATCACCTCCGTTTCTACCATCTGTTTAAGATTCCATTTAGCATTTCTGCTGGCCTAGGGGGCGTGCCTTCCAAGTGTTTCAGACTGCCATTCCTGAGACTGTAGCCCCTGATTACTATGCCCTTTTGAGGCTGGAGCTATGGTAATTGCCCATTCACAGTAAAAAACTTGGCATGCAAACATCAAGAAATGCCCGAGTGGGTTGCTGGAAGCATAGACTTAGAATGACATGCAATGGGCCATGATTTACTTTAAGAATTAATACATACAAAATGGAAAATATAATAATTTTAAAGCCCCAGGCAATTTTAAAAATTTATTTTATGTAATATTTACTATGGGAGCTTTGGTGGAGTAATGCCTAAGGCATCTGACTTCTAACCAGAAGGCTGGTTGTTCAAACCCACCAACCACTCCTCAGAAAGAAGGTTGGGCAATCTACTTCCATAGTGATACTGCCTCAGAAACCCAAGGAGGGATCACTAGGAGGCAGATCCAACTCGACAGCAGTGGGTTTGTTTTTTGTTTAATATTTACTATAATGACAACAACAACATAATGAAATTGAAGTCCAGCAAAATAAATTGATGAATTTAAATGAGTTGGCTAGCATAGTCCCTGTTGTATATCAGGCACTTAATACATATTAGATTAAGTAAATGAACATGTTGTAGGTACTCAGTAGATATGTCTACAACTGAATACAATAAAGTAACATCATATAATCCATGCATTTAAGTTACCAAATACAACCCATGAAGTCTAGTTTTTTAGAAGAGAAAGGTACAAAAAGAATCTTTTTCTTTTATAGTTAAAAAAGTCAATAAAAGCCTTCCTTGTTTGGGAAGACAGGTTCTCTCCAAAGAGAAAATATTGGGTTTACAGAGCTAATATTGTTGACTTAAAATAAAACAGGGTAAATGACTTCATTAAGAGAAGCATAGGACTCCACTGAGAAGATTCTCTTGATCCTCACATTTCTTGCTTCCTGATGAGGTAATACTGGGACATACTAAAGATGTGTCCAAGGACTTAATGGTGAGCCTGCTGGTTATAATACAATCAGCTATGCCATGTTCCCCATTGTGTTTCAAATATTCTTTCATTCAACAAATACAGTATCTATTTTATATTTCTTCTGTGCCAGTTTTAGTTCTTGCCAGGGATAAAGCAATGAAAGGGCAATTCTCCCTGTCCTGCTAGGACTTATGCTAGAAGGGAGAGGGTTACCATAAATAATAAATTTCCAAAAAAACTCATATGTCAGAAAGTGACAAGTAATAGAAAGGAAAAAAAAAAAAGTAGGGAGATGTATAGGAATTGCCAGGGGGTGAGGTGTGTTGCACAATTTAAAATAGTACAAAAAGTGTTAATTAAGAAGATGCCAATTGGGAGATGGTATTTGAGTGAAAACCCAAAGGATATTAAGGAGAGAAACATTTAGCTGTGCAGATGTCTTAGTTTCCTAGTACTGCCATAACAAAATACCATGAGTGGGTGGCTTTAAAGAACAGAAATTTATTTTCCTACAGTTCTGGTGGCTAAAAGCCCAAATGAGGGCCTCAGCTGTGGATATTCTTCCTCGGAGCTTTGACAGAAGAGCTGCCCATGGCTCAGTCTTGGTTTCTGGTGTCTCCTGCCGATTCTTGACCTTTCTTGGCTTGCAGCAGATCTTCACAAGCTGCCAAGTCCTTGTATGTGTGACTATGTCCATGTTTGTCCTTTTCTTTTATAAAATGCCACCCTTTTAGCACCCTAATTAGGATTAGGACCCTCCCTATTTCTGTATGGCTTTGATAATTTAATTGACAACATCTGTATGGCTTTGATAATTTAACTGACAACATAAAGAAAAACCCTATTTTCCCCAAATGAGGTCACATTTTGAGTACAGGGGTTAAAACTTCAACATACCTTTGTGGGGAACATAATTCATCCATAACATTGGAAGAAATGTGTTCCATGAGGAAGGAATAGCAAGTGCTAAAGCCCTTGAGCATTTGAGGAGCAATGAAGGAGCCAAAATGTGGTAAGAGAGCTAAGTGGGGGGTAGGGGCAGTAAGTTTAAGGCTTTGAAAAATTATGAGTGCAGTGAAGGTGCTTGGAGAGAAATGACATGACCTAACTCATTTTAATAGGGCCGTTCTGATTGCTGTGCTGAGAATAGACTTGGGCTGGAAGACAATAGTGAAGGAAGGGGACTAAGCAAGAGGACTGGATGTGGGGAGAAGCAGTTGCATTTGAATATATCTTGAAGAAAAGTTGAGAGACTATGCTGGAGGATTGAGCATTTTGTTTGAGAAAAACAATAGTCAAGGATAACTTCAAAGTTTTTGACCTAAGAAACCAGAAGAACAGAGTAGCTATTAACTGAAATGAATTATTATGGGAGCGAAGTCTAGGGGGATGAGTTTGGCTTTGGACATGTTAGACATCCAAGTAGAAATATCTAGCAGTCATTTGGAGTCTGGAGTTCACGGAAAGGATCATATAAAAGATTTACATTTGGGAATTTTAAGTGTATTGATGGTACCTAAGAACCATGAGACTATGACTAACACGGGGAGTATAGTTAGAAGAGGTCAGAGTCACCCTCTTGCTAATGCAAAGCCTGCATCTCACAAGCCAGGTTACTCTATTCTGAGTGCAACCCCTGATGACCCTGATGTCATGTGGTGTCCTCCCATGGGCTGTGATGTTTATGTAACTAACAAACTCTCTCGCTCTCATCTTGTCTGCAGTCTCATGTTATGCGTTCAGCCTTCCCCTAGGGTGAGAATTTCTCTTGTCAACAAGGTGAAGAAAAGGCAAATGAAACAACCTTCCCCATCTGGTGAAATGCTACATATGTTTCTTTGTGCATAGACCACACATGCTGCCACACTAATAATTTTGAGTTTCTTCTTCTCATGACATACTTATTAGCCATTTGCATTTCTTTCTTTCTTTTTTTTAGGGGAGGATAGTTGCTAAGTCTTAAGACTAAATCACTTTTTAAACCTAGAATAAAGCTATCATTAAAACATAATATTCTATTCATCCTCCAAATGATAGTTTAGTTTGAAGTTTGTTTTTAATATTATCCATTATTAATTCTAGGAGCCCTAGTGGTGCAATTGTTAAGGATGTCCCTGTTAACTGAAATGTTGGCAGATTGAACACACCAATCACTCCGGGGAAGAAAGATGTGGTGGTTGGCTTTTGTAAAGATTCCCAAAATACCCAAACCTACTGCTAGTGAGTGGATTCCAATTCACAGTGACCCCACAGAGCAGAATAGAATTAGCCAATAGGATTTCCAAGGCTGTAAATCCTTATGGAAGCAGATTACATTATCTTTCTCTGGAGCTGAGCTCTTACCTTCTGGCTAACAGCCAAATACTTTAACCACTACACCATCTGAATTCCCCTTAATGATTATATTCTTGGAAACCCTGTAGGGCAGTTCTACCCTGTCCAATAGTGTTGTTGTGAGTTGGAATTGACTTGATAGCAATGGGTGGGAATGAATATAACCTATGTGGCAGTTTCAACAGAAGAAGTGCCATAGAGGACATTCTCCACCGTCAATGACTTTCATACTTATTTGCTTCACAGTCTTCCTCTCTATGCTCATATTTGCATTTATCCTGGGCCTCAAATACATTTGATTTTACCCTTCACTCCAAATCAGCACACCACTCCTATGAACACACACTAGACTTTTTTTATCCTCTGCAACTCCATCCCAAATTCGACTGCCGTAGTGCTTTCTGTCTCTTTCTGACCTTATAATAACCCTAAGAACCAGATTTCCTTCTATTCTTCCAGCTTCACTTCATGTTCTTTCTAATTCAGGCTTGGCTCCACAGACATTTCTTTCTACAACTCTGTCCCCGGTGTCCCCAGCTTTCTTCATGTAATGTTCTGCCATTTGCCATTTGCAAAAATGTCAAGTCAACCCCCAGCTCTGGGATATGAGCAATCCTGTGAACTGACATTTATTTTCTACCTATTGATTCCATTTTCTCTATGTTCACACTGTAACTTGAATCCCCAATCTGCTTCCTCTTCCCTTCCTCAATGTAGCTTTTCAAATTTCACTTCTTAGTTTAAGTCCATGGTACTGTTCTGTTTCTATTACAATAAAAACATAGCTTTATTTCTATTTATCTTTCTCTCCTACCCCAAACTTCAAGTTATCTTTATCTGAACCTAGGCTTCCTTCTTCAAAAAAGATCTGTTCCTACTCCCACCCAGGACTGGCTTCTCCACATTTGATTTTTGGTTGTTTTTAAATCCTATCACATCTTTTATCCTTCTTTACTTTATTTGGATTTTCTTTACATAATTTATTTCCTTTTTCCTGGATTCTTTACAAATCGATCTCCCATGATTCCTTCCCCTTCAGCTTAAAATCTCGATCAGGTTTCCCCTATCTTGAAAACACCTCACTTTCTTGTTATTATTCCCAATATGTGCTTGTTTCTAAGTCCTATTGATAACAAGTCTCAAACGTCTTTTCAAACAGCATTTTCTTCTCCATTTCCACTAGCATCGTCTAGTTTACACTCCATTCTACATGGATTGTGACAGATACCCAACTAGCTTTCCTTCCACCAGTGTCTGCTCTTTCTCAAGTCTTCCCTGAAAACTGCCACAAAAACGTTTTAATCATTGCCCTAAGTCACTTGAAAATTCCAGTAGTCTTCTCTTGTCTACTGAATATACTGTACACTCTTTAGTCAGATTTATATGAGTTTCTATAATTGGGTTCAAATTCATCTTTCAGTGATATAGCTTATGTTCTTCCCACTCAGTTCTATCTATAATATGCCTCTGAGACTTTCAGAAATACGTATGGGCTTGCAGGTACTTTTGCCCACGCTATTTAATTTTTGTGAAATATTGTCTTTATTTTCTGCCAGTTGATATCCTGATTATCCTTCAAGACTAAAATCAGATGTTGTATCTGTGACACTTTCCCCAAACCCAAACACTTTTGTCCGTGTTTCATTTTGCTCATTACATTTCATTGTGCTAAAGTAATTTCTTTTGCCCATTTATTTCACCAGAGCAGAATGATTTGAGGACAAGGCTCTAGTCATTGATTTCCCAAGTTGAGTGACTGATAGTGTAGGTATCAAAACAGGTTAGTGTAAATCAATGGCTGTTAAGTAAGAAAAACCTTAAATAATTACTGCTAATTTATATAACCTTTAAAAACAAAATATAAATCTATGAGATTTTGTTTTAATTATTCATTATTACTGAAAGCTTTGGGACCTATAAACTCCCAGCATTCTTTCACCTTTTGTAGTGTGAAGCACAGTATGCAGTTTACGATGTTATTAATATTCATAGATTTCTTGACATATTTTGATTTAAAATTAGTGTCTCTTCCATCTACCAAGGTTGTGTTCACAATACCTTTATGGATTCTAGTCACATTTAGTAGATTAAACAAAACCCAAAATTGCATTTGCTCCCCAAACTGGAGAAAATTAACTTTGAATTGCAGTGAATTATGTTAAAATGAGTATGATGAGACAGAGCTTTTATAAAACATGGTAGTTAATTAGAACTCTTTCAGTTTGGTCTATGGGCTTATTGACTTACAGTACTATATGTTACTGTGTGGTCCAGGGAGAGATTTATTCCATCTCTTAAAATTTAAAACAAAGATTTTGGTTGATTAGTGTGTGAACTATTTGTTGTAATTTTGGCCAGGCCAGGGGAAGCATTTAAGAGATAAAGTAAAATTGCCTAATTTAGGCAGAAAAGATTGTGTGAAAATATGGTAAAAAATTGTCATATTTTTTCTAGGTTTTATCAGATAATAGAAGTAATTGATCATTTCAACTTCACATTTTGCTTCATAATCATTAAATGTTTTGGCAAAATCTGGAGTTGACCAGGTTGGAGAAGACACAATAATCCAACTCTTGTGCAGGATGCAGTAATATAACTGAGTCAAACTAAAACCCATTGCCTCAGAGTCTATTCCTACTCATAGCAACACTGTAGGACAAAGTAGAGCTGCCCCGTAGGGTTTCCAAGGTTGTAAACCTTTAGGAAGGAGGCTGCCTCATGTTTTTCTAAGGGATCATGGGTTTGAACTGCTCGTTTGGTTAGCAGCCAAGTACCGTCTCACCAGAACTCCTTATATAAATGAGTAGCCCTGGTAAAATGCTGGATTGATTTTTACTATACAGGGCAATAATCTTCATTCTAGCATAATACAAGAGTTTACGTTTATGTCACAAAGCCAATTTGCTGCCTTGACATCTATTAATTCTTCCTAGTTACCTTTTTACTCAGTTTCTGTTATGGCCCTAACTATGTTATCATGCTGCCTCTCATCAAGGGTGGTCTCTAACTAGCCCTCTCTGCCATACACTATATAGTTTCTTATAGTAGGAACTTGTTATCATGTAACCTAGTTTCTCACATGCTGTTGTCACTCCTTGCTTCTCTCGTCCATGCTCTATATGGATATCTATGATTAAAACTTCTCCCTTTCCCTGTGCTAATATGCTAGAAACTTTTAAACTTCAGCAGGTGCAAACCCCAGACCCAATCCTGCTTGCCATACATAACCCCTCTTCTGCAGTTCCACCTTGTTATTGCCTTGTCCCTGGTTTTGATCTCCTGTTTTGAGATGTTCTTTAGTTTCTTCTCTGGGACCTATGAGAAATAATAATAATAAAAAAATACTGTTTATTCTTAAAAGTTTAATATCCATTAATTAATTACTTAAAATTAATCATCATTGAGGAAGAATTAGTGTTGAAATTATAAAATGATAGAATTTAGAGCCTCCACAATTTTGGAGTTAAATGTGAATTTCATATGTATATTAAAGGACAATATTGTTCCAGGTTTAAGAGCATGCACTCTTAAGCCAGACAACATTTTTTTAAAAATAAATATTTTATTTTAGAATAACTTTTGATTTGCAGAGTATTTGTGCAGACATCAGAGGGAGTTCTTACATACCCTACACTCGACTTATGTTCCTACAAAACTCTATATTCCATTTCCCTTATTGTTAACTTCTTACATAAGTATAGTACGTTTGTCCTAAACTATGTAAGCTTTGGTGATACATTATTTTGAGGTAGATTCCACTCTTTATTCATATTTCCTTAACTTTCCCCTAATGTCATCTTTCTGTTTGAGGACCCTATTTAGGAAACTACACTACATTTAATCAGCATGTCTCTGTAGGTTCCTCTTGGCTATGAGAGTTTTTTAGACTCCCTTGTCATTTATTACCTTGACTTTTGAGGAATACTAGTATGATATTTTGTAGAATGTCTCTCAATTTGGCGTTATCTGATACTTTTCTCATTAGTAAAGTTTATGGTGTTTGGTAGTAAGACCACAGAGGTAGTACCATTCTCATCATGGTGTATCAGGAGTAAAGGCTATCAATATGACTTCTCAGAACTGATGTTTACTCTGATCATGTGGCTGAGGCAATGTGTGTTGGATTTCTCCAATGTAAAGCTCCTATTCATCCTTCCTTCCCTACTATTATCTTTGGAAGGAAGTCACTATACACATTCCACACTTAAGGAGTAGAAAGTTAGGCTCCATCTTCTT